>NW_027556291.1:30299665-30666679 GCF_003287225.1 Phascolarctos cinereus
TGTGTTATGGGGGGGTGTACTTCACGCGTGCTTAGGTCAGTCTGAGTTCATGGCTTGGAAGCATATCATAGCATAGTGGCTAGAGCAGCGCAGGTGGATGCTTGAGGATCTGAGTTCAAATCCTCCCTGCAACCCTTAGTAGCTAAATGACTGTGGGGGGCAATTTCCTTATCGGTAAAATGAGGACAACAGCGTCTAGTTATTTACCTCACAAATGAGATCATGTATTTAAAGCTCCACAGCCCTCTAAGCTCAACCCCTTCGTTTTAAAGATGGGGAAACAGGGACTAAGAGGCAAGTTATTTGTTCAAGGTTGTAAGTGGCAAAAGCGAAATTTGAACCCGCTTCTTCTGATTCCAAATCCATGGCTGTTGCCACATTTCCCATGCTGCCTCTCAGATAACGTATGTGAAGGACTTTGCAAACCTTAGGCCCAGTATGCAAATGTCAGATGTTAGTATTTCTTCAGTGGCGCTCATCCTGTATCCTTCCTGAGAGCAAAGGCAATGCCAGACATTCACAATTCGGGCAACCTAACATGGCTTCACAAACAAACCATACTTGACCTTTCCCTGTCCACGTCTAGCTTGCCAGTGGGGCAGCACGTGAGTGGAACAAACACTACATACATAGCAGCGAAGGCCCTGGCTCACCTCCCCCTCCCCCCCACTCCCATATGCAGCTTTGCCCCTCCCTGCTTGCTGAAGGCTCACCTGGGTCAATGCCTCTCAGATTCAAATCTAACCAAAGCACTATCTTCCATCAACCAGCCATATCCCAATCATCACCTTGCCTGCTCTTTAAATACTCTCATAAATGCCACCAGTACATGGGAATGGCAAAGCATCCTCAACTGTTCCCTTCCGCTTATGGGTTTCAGCACTGTGAGGCTGGAAGAGTAACCCAGGGGAATCATTCATAGGGTGGCCAAGGAATCACCCTTCACCTTCGTTCAGTCCCATTCTCCCTCCTATGCTGATGAAACCAGGAAAGTACCAGGGACACTAAGACAGATTTTATGACCTCAAAAAAGATAATATGACATAGTGGAAAAGGAACTGGCCTGAGAGTCAGGAATCCTGGCTCTTCCACTAACTGTATCACCTCGGCTTAGTCACTTTCCTTCTCTGGCCTTTAGCTTCTCCATCTATACAATGGAAAGGTTGCACTAGGTCCCTAGAATTCTATGGAAGCACCCTACTTGTGTCACCTCTTTAGAGTTCATTCTTAGGTCCAAGACATCTCTCCATTCCTCCCCTTTTCTCTCATGGGAACCCAGAGGAAAGAGTTTTCTGCTTTGCCTTTCCCTTCCCTGACCAATTGTAGTAAAGGGGGTGGTAGCAGTAACGCTGATTGTGGTAGCCAAGATGGTGGGAGAGCACGCCAGTGCTAAGCAAGCAGCCCACTGGCCTCTGGTCTCTGCCTTGTCCAGCCCAGCCCTGGTGTGACTGTGACGGAGGATTATTTCTTGTTTGTGAGGCTAGCAAATATACCAAAGCTCATTCACAAGATTCACACAACTGTCTCCAAGGGGATTAAAATATAAATAGCAACTTCTAACCATGCTAATAAATAGATGGCACCAAACAAATTGTTTATCAGCCATCTTCCAGATCACTCAGTGTGTCTGCTTGTCTTTCTCTAATATGCCTATCACTTACCCTAGGCACGCACTCATTCAGCAAAGGCAGAGGGGTGGAGTAGAAAAGCTGGTGAAGTGGATCTAAAAATAAATGAATGTAGAAGAAAACAAGTCAAGCCCCAAAGTACACTGTCTCCAAAAAGAATGAGGCAAACATGAAACTGGAACTTTGGCTCAAGTGGGAAATCATGCTGCACCAAGGCTCAGTTTCCTCATCTGTAAAATGGGTATGGTGCTTATCTCAAGAGTCATGACAACATTGGGAGCAGTTGCCCCACCTCTAGTTACTAATAACCCAGCAAGGGAGATGCTAAGCAGCAATTCAAGGTTTCAGGAATATCTACTGGTGCTCTTATGGCTCCACCTTGCATTCTCAGACTCCTACTCAAGCACCAGGATATGCCCAGTGTCCTCCAGTGTTTCTGTGTCTCCTGTCACTGGCTGACTAAGCTGTCCCTTGGCAGCAAGCCCACCAATGACGGCTGTGTTACCACACGAAGGAAGCCAGAACATCTGAGTGGTGCTGGTAGAAATCAGCGACTGTGGACAACAGTCCTGGGTAGTAGAAGCCTGAGCTTCTTTATGACTCTGGGGGTTGAGGCAGGAGATCAAAGTAAGGAGAAGCTAGCCTTCTGGGCTGGTGTTGGGGAGGCTACCCACTGCAGAGCTGAAGTTCTTGGAGGGAGGGACAGACAGGGTCAAGCCACATTTCTCATGGAACAATTTGGCCCATGGCTCTACTGGAGAGACATCTCAGAATTCACAACTGTGTGCATAAATAAATGAACCATTGGAATGGAGCTGAATGAATGAGTTTCCAAACTGTTTTGTTTCTCTTCCTCATCACCTGGGTCCTGCTATTCAAGTTGGGATTTTGAGGAACACTTCTTAAAGTGAAACCAAAATGGGGCCACACTGGGTTCCAGAATGGGAGAGGAGGAGACATGGAGCACACAGATCAATAATTGTTTACATTTCTACAGAACTTTAAAGCTTTCAGAATGCTTTTCATACATTGTCTTATTAGATCCTGACAACCTCTCAGTGAGGTAAGTGCTTTTATTATCCCCATTTTACAGTTGAGGAAAGTGAGGCAGACATGGGTTAAGTGAGTTACTCAGGGTCACACAGCTAATAAGAGTCTAAGGAAGAAATCTGAATCCAAATCTTCCTGGGAAAGATCCCAGCTGCTCCTGGTCTCAGACATTTACTAGCTGTGTGACCCTGAGCAAGTCACCTAACCTGGAATTGCCTCACTTTCCTTAACTATAAAATGCGGATAATAAAAGCACTTAACCTCACAGGATTCGTTTTAGGATCAAATGAGATAATACTTATAAAGTATTTAGCACAGTGCCTGGCACACAGTAGGTACTAAATTAATCCATCCTTCCTTCCTTCCTTGCTTCCTCCCTCCCTCCCTCCTTTCCTTCCTCCCTTCCTCACTCCAAACCCATGGCTCTATCCATAGAGGCACACAATAAAAATTTACTCAACTAGAGAAGGTTGGTCTGCTTTCCCCTGCCCATTTAACAAGGCTTCACTCTTGGGTCATTTCTAGGGAGCATTGAGGCAGAACCAGCCATAGGAGACTAGTCACCTCTAGCACCTCTGACACCTCCACCTACCACCAAGTAGCCCATGTGCCTCCCACTTATCAGGAATATCCCGGTAATTTGCTTCCCAAATCCTCTTTCAAGGAAGTTTGCATCCTTGAATGTCAGAGATCATCAGAGTCAAGCCCTTCCTCATTTCACAGAGGGGGAAACTGAAGGCCAGAGAAGGGAAGGTGACTTCCCCAAGGTCCCTGAGCTAGTGAGTACTAGACTGGAGCCTCAAGCCAGCTAGCTGTCCTGCCTCTGGTGAAGACAGTGTCTTCCCAGCCCAGCCCAGCTTACTGTCTCCTTCTTTGGGGTAAGGGAGTTGGAATGGTTGTCTGCAGGTGTCAATGCCTTTTTCCTCCACCTCCACAATAATGTGGTGAGACCTAATGAGGTATTTACTGGTACAACACTAGGGCACAGTAACCTGGAGATAGATTTAAAATGATAGGTTCTTCTGCTCCTTTTGTGACTTCTGGTTTAATTATTACCATAACATGCCTATTTTGGGTACTCTGATAAAGGTCGCTTTTGTAGATTTTCTACTTTAAGGCCATCAAACTTTTCAAACACATTTTGGAAGCAACGTCTTGGATCCTACTTGGCCACTGATGATCAGGGCTGTTGCTGATTAATTCATAATAACAGTGTTGAATGATGAGCTCTGTTCCTTCCTTCCCTTCCAGTTACAAAAGTCTACTGAGTCTCTCTTCTCTAGAGAGGGATGGCCATCTTGCATCTTTCAGGGGTACAGGCTGGGCATCCATAGTGGCTTGTTTGAGCAGACAGGCTCTCAGGGCATATGTACTTTTGGACTTCATCACTCTCAGATGCTTCTAATCTAGGCTGGAGTGACCATGGAAAGCCTTCTGGTGCCAGCTGGACCTTTGTATTGGCCTCCTTAATGACAGTTTGATAAAAGGGAACATGATCTTTTATATACCTATGTACCTGCCCTATTTTTCTTTTTTTTAAATTTTTTTATTAATTTATTTTGATTTATCAACAATCACTTCCATAAGCTTTGACTTTTAAATTTTTCTCTCCCTCCCAAGACGGCACGTAATCTTATATAGGCTCTACATACACATTCCTATTAAATATATTTTCCCATTAGTGATGTTGTAAGGAAGAATTAGAACCAATAGGAGGAACCACCAGAAAGAGGAAACAAAACACAGCAGAAGAAAAAAAATAGCAAATAGTATGCTTCAATCTGCATTCAGACTCCATAGTTCTTTCTTTGGATGTGGACAGCATTTTCCATCATGAGACTTTTCCATCGTTTTTCTTTTTCTTTTTCTTTCTTTCTTTCTTTCTTTCTTTCTTTCTTTCTTTCTTTCTTTCTTTCTTTCTTTCTTTCTTTCTTTCTTTCTTTCTTTCTTTCTTTCTTTCTTTCTTTCTTTCTTTCTTTCTTTCTTTCTTTCTTTTTTAAGATGCAGCATGGAATAGTAGAAAGGGGCCTGAATCTGGAGTCTGAGGACCTGGGTTGAAATCCTGACTCTGCCACTGGCTAACTGTGTGATCTTGGACAAGTCTCCTGCCTTCTGGGCTCCATAGTTTCCTCATCTGTAATGTAATGGGGTTAGATGAGATGATCTTTAAGGTCCCCCCAGCCTAAAATCCCGCAACAATGCAAACCAGAAAACCTTATCTGATAGAATACAATTCTTTAAAGAGCAGCCGTTTTCATCTCAATTAGTCTAATGTGTTTGTTCAGGGTTTGTATGCTGCTCCTGTTTAACTCTAAATCAATTTCAAAAGTAAGAGGTAAATTATCCTCAGTTAAGGCTGGCATAGATGCAATCTGAGGAGGAACAGAGGTCTCAAAGAGAAACACAGTTCTCTCTATTCACTGTATTTGTCAATCAAAAATTGATCAAAAGCTAGGAAGACTTATATGAACTGACACCGAGTGAAATAAGAAGAACTAGGAAAACAATATGCCCAATGACTACCACAATGAAAACAAAAGAATGCTACAAAGTGAAGTTGAAAGCTATGAAATCATAATGATCATCCTCGGCTCTGCAGAACAGATGAAGAAATGTACCTCTCTCTTTTCCTTGGACAAGGGGAGGTCTGTGGAAGCAGAATGGTACATATACTGACAGGCCTAGATTGGTAGATTTTGCTTAAATGTTTTTCTTTGTTACAACAGAAGGCTCACTGGGTAGGGGTAAATGGATGACATAGCTTTAAATAGCTAAGAGGTAAAAACATACGGTATCAATCAAATTTTTATAAAGGAATAATAAAAGACACTACGACACTACATACAGGATTATTGATTTGTAGAATTATTTAGTCCAACTCCTTCAGTTTCAAATGAGGAAACTGAGACTCAGAGAAGTAAAGGGACTTGCCCAAAGCCACACAGTGCAAGAGTGGCAGAGCCAGGATTCAAATCCAGGTTCCTTGACTCTAGGTCCAGAGCTCTTTTGCAAGACATAGTTCAGACACTTACTGTCTGCTCCTACTCATTTCTCATGGAATCATTTTTGTTTTCAGTCACGTTCAACTCTTCGTGACCCCATTTGGGGTTTTGTTGGTAGAGGTACTGCAGCGGTTTGTTATGTCCTTCTCCAGCTCATTTTACAGATGAGGAAACTGAGGCAAACAGGGTGAAGTGACTTGGCTAGGGTCACACAGCTAGAACGTGTCTAAGGCCAGATTTGAGCTCACGATGATGAGTCTTCCTGACTTCAGGCCCGGCACTCTATCTACTGCAGTGCCACCTAGCTGCCCTCCTGGAATCATTAAATTCTCTTACACTATAAGTTACAGAAGGACAGCTAGGTGATGCAGTGCACAGCGTGCCAGGCCTGGAGTCCAGAAGACTTGTCTTCCTGAGTTCAAATCCAGCCCCAGACACTTACTAGCTGTGTGACCCTAGGCAAGTCACTTAACCCTTATTTGCTTCAGTTCCTCACTTATAAAATGGGGACATAATGGAGAAGGAAATGGCAAACCACTCCTGTATCTTTGCCAAGAAAATTGTTCATGGGGCAAGTGGAGGTGAACAGGACTGAACAACAACAACAATCTCTAAAGAAGAAGAATGGGGGGGTGTATCCCTCATTCCACTTAACACAGTACTCAGGATACAGTTGGTACTCATTAAATGATTCTTGTATTGTACGGTGGTGTTCCTTGTATACCCTACCAGACTGTAAGCTCCTTGAAGTCAGAGGCTATGTCTTATCTATTTCCATATCTCCCAACTCTGCCTAGCACAGAGATTGTTCTACATGTAGCAAACATTTCATCAGGGTTTATTAAACAAATGTAGCAATTACAGGGTAACCATGGATCAAGAAATTCTTTGCCATCTATTATGAACAAAACACTTCTGGTGCTGCAGAATGGCTATGAGTCATGAAATACTGGAATATCACAATCTTCTGAGAATTAACGTGGTGGGAATCCAAAGGAGAGGCACACAGTAGGCATAAGTAGCCTGAACTATGTTAGCAACATGTTACAAAGCGACATATGACAAAGGATGGCATGAGGGAAAAATACAAGCAGAAATGGAGGCGATCTGGCCATGCAATGGAAAGCCCTTTTGCCCATTGGTATCCATACAATACCAAGACATCATGAGAAAGGCTCTCAGTACATTGGGTGGACTTTCTGTGAAGGATTTATGGGTGAGCACAGACAAGAGTCATCCAGGATAAGAAAGTATAGATCTGGTAATGATCTGCACCATGAGAAATAGTCCCCATAAGGTTGAGCTCACAGATCTATCACAGAAGAGGAGTTGTGGATTGTGATGCTTCTAAAAAAGACTCACAACTTGGCAGCTGGACATGATAGCACCTCTTGAGTAGAGATTTCCCTTCAGGAAGAGAGAGGCATTTGGGGAAAAAAGTCAGCATAGGATGCCCAGCACCCTAATCTACTTTTGAGACATCAACTTGCTCATTTTCTACCTCTTTCAACTATGGACAAGAATCTTCCCTCTGGGGGCAGAAATCTCTGTTTCCACATCTGGTGGACTCCACCTGACACTTGTGAAGTCAAATCCTATCTGGCTGACTCAGATACCCAGGACTTGCCACAAACAACATCTGTACCCTAGATTTCTTCTATAAATCACAAAGAAACATGTCTCTTGCCAAAAGAGAAAGAAAAAAAAGCCCACAGCCCAAAACTGAGATCTACAGCACTTGCTCTTGCTACATAACCAGCCCACTTGCTTTATTAAATATGTGTTGGAATTAGGTAGCTATGATGTTATTAAATCCCTACTCACGATTTGTGGAAGCTTTGCATACTGTTTTATAACCAAGTGAATCTGATCTTAAATTTTAATTTCTTTAATGTTTAAAAACTTATGAAAACAACTGGATTAACTATAGTGTGAATGAAAGAATCCAGTTGGTGTTATAACTCAGTTGAGCCTTGGCACTTAACATCATGGTTTCCCAACATCTGGGAAGTCATTTTCTTAAGGGAGTTCAATTCAATTTCAATGAGCATTTATTAAACACTCACTATGTACAAAGTACAGTACCTGGCTGGCCCTGGAAATAAAAAGGAAAAATGGCCCCTGCCCTTTAGAAGGGACATTCTACTTCCTTCCTTCCTTCTTTATAGATACTCTGGGTCTATAAATGTTTGTTTTTGGCGAGTGAAAGGTAGAAATCCTTCCTTATCCTACAGACTTAGAGTGTGGTTATTTGTGCCCACGTCTTATCCCGCCTACTAGAGTCTGAGCTCCACTAGGGACTATGTCTTGTTTATCTTTGCATTCCCTCTTTCTCCTAGCACCTAACACTGGGCCTTGCACACACAGAGAGGAAATGGGGGCACAGAAGACAGTATATTATGCTTTAAGCAGATCTGAAAAAGCAGGAGTTACAATCATGATTTCAGACAAGACAATAATACAAATGGATAATGTCAAGAGGCAAACAGGGAAATTACATTATGCTTAAAGGCACCGTAGACAAAGAAAAAATAACATGATGTATATATGCACCAAGTGCCACAGAATCTAGTTCATTTTTTTTTAAACTAAGCAAACTGCAAAAAGATTATAGTACCATAGATTTAGAGCTGTAGCCCGCAGAAGTCACCTAGTCCAACACCCTCATTTTATAGATAAGGAACCTGAAGGCCACAGAGGTTAAGTGACTTGCCCAAGGTCATAGGCAACAAATGACAAAGGCAGTACTTGAACCTAGAACTCCTGCCTCTAAAGCCAGTGTACTCCCCACAGTACCACACTGCCTCTAGACATAAGGCTATGGGGGACAGAAATTCCAGGGGCTGTCTTGCAACTTGTGTAATGTAACTAGAGGGCAAGGCTAAGCAATGGGGGTCACCATCGAACCTGCAAGTTAAACTGGTTGTCTCTCTTCCTTGCTGTTTTCTGGAGTGCTACCCTCCAGAAAAACCCAGGCCACAGAACAGGCCTAACTGTTCTTTGGGATAGGCTGACCCTGTAACTTCTCTCTCTCCTGAGTATTTCCAGGCCAGAGCTAAAATCCATTACGACTGAGAAAAAAGGCTGCTTTTTGGACAAACAAAAGGGTTGTTATCTATGTTGTCCTGCCTCTGTGGGGAAGTTAAGACTTTTTTTTTTTACCTGAGCTATAAAATTCAAATCCAAACAGAAGAGAAACAACAATAAAGACTTCCACTGCATAAACCAAAACTCTCATTTTACGAATGAGGAAACTGAGGTATGGAGAGGGAAAGGGTCTCACCCAAAGTCTTACAATGAGTGGCAGAGTTGGGACTGGAACTCAGCTCCTGTGACTCTGAGTACAGGGTCCTTTCCAGCCCAAAGTCCCCCAGTGTCAGAAGCACGACCAGAGCCAAGGTCTCCTGACTCCCATTCTCATGTTCTTTCCACCACCCCAGCTTGTTTTCAATTAGCAGCTGATGCTCCCTCCAGCAGCTCCAGGGCAAGCGCTGGGACACCAGCTTCTTCCATCTCAACTCAGGTCGACAGCAATGTCAGCACTTGAGAAGATAGGAATGGAAGATCTACAAGAGGGAGAAATATATTGCCACAAGGATGTGTGTTTGTTGGGAAATGCATCACTTCAGCATCTCCCTGAACAGCAGGGAATTTTAAGGTTCCAAGATGGGCTGCTGTTTTCTTAGCTGTTCTACAGCCTTCGTAATGCTCTCTGCTGATGCACCCGGGTACAAAGTCACTGCATTAAGCCTCATTATAATTATCTTTGTTATGACAACTCCTCTTCCGATTACTCAAAATATTTTATTCCCAAGGTTGGCGATGCAGTGGAGATGCTATGCCACATATTTTTGTATCATTATGGGTCTCCTTCTCTTCCTAAATGGAAGCCTCTCAGGGGGCTTAAAAGGCTAGTCAGGCTTGTAAGCCATTTCTGTTTGAGTATTCTCTGATTTTCTGTGCTCCCTACTCTAAGAACAGACATCGGGCCTGCCTGCCATTATGGGCAAAGCATTCGGGCCTACATGGTTTGCTCAGAGTCCAGTTGCTGCCAAAGGTAGCAAAACTCAGAGTGATCACAGGCCAGCTTCCTGTGAAGGGGAGGGGCCCTCCAAATTCAAATGATTTTCCTACTTGGGGAAGAAATCAAGAAAATGAGATGATCTGACCTTCAAAGACCTCCATCAAGCTCAACGTGTGGGGACCACAAAGCAAACAAGGTGATCTTGAATTCTTACATGCCTTAAGGCTCCAGTGGCCATGATTGTCACATGGTAATGGTGACAGATGTCCATGTGAGTTTCTCCGGGTACCACAATGTAGCTTTAAGTTGTCAAACGGTAGGAAGAAGCCTGATTTGGGAACTTGGCCCCTGTGTCACGACTTGACTAAATAACTGTCATAGCTTTACACTTGCTCTTCTTGCTCCTAGCCCGATCAATATTGGTTGAACTGAACTGAACTGAATTGAATGTGTCTCCTCCTCTCATCCCAAGAGGCTCCTTGATGCTGTTTACTGTACTGACATTTAGGGTTCTGAAGCAGGCTGAGAGTTGGAGAGGTTACCACTAAAATAACCATCATGAAATGACCTCTTCATGTTCCTTATTTACCCTCTTTCTCAATGACGCTCAAGTTGATTGAGCTTACTTAGGGAATGAGTTTTTCAAAGACGGCATGTGGCGGACTACCCAGAAGACTGAATGAGAGAAGGAATCAGGAGATGATGTGGCCATGGGCAAGTCACATCATCTCAGTTCCTCACCTGTAAGCTGTCCTCTATCTCCCAGGGTTTTTGAAAAATAACAGATGTAAAGCACTTTGAAATGTCAGCTCTCATTCTTATTAACCTTTCCCAATAACTCATATCTAGGAGATAATGATATGCCCTTTGCAAGGTGAAGATGGCAGACAGAAGTATATAGTTCCCTGGAAGGAAGGTGGATGTGGAGACAGGACCAGGGAGCCGGCTAGTGTGAGGGGCCTAGGAGATAGTAAATGTCTACCAGGCATGAGGTCAAGGCCAAAAGAACAATAATTTAACTAATGTACAAGACTCCGTCCTGAGAATGCAAAGATTAAAAATGCCACAGCCTCTGTCCTCAAAAAGTATCTACTGTGCCAAAAACACAAATAAGTATGACTCAAGCAAGGGATATTGTGATAAGGACAAAGGAACCATCCAAACCACGTGCTCTAAGAAAATTCAAGGAGGGAGAGGTTACTTTCCCCTTGGTATTGGGGGCGGACTGGGGAACCAGGGAAAACTTCCTAGAGGAGGTGGAATTGGAGCTAGATCATGAAGAAAAGGAAGGATTCTGACAGGTGGAGAGGAGGAGGAATGAATTCCAGGCATGGGGGAGATGGTCTGCATGAATGTGGGAGAAAGTAGGACACGACCGAGGAAGAGCTAAGCATAGGGAAAGGTATCTGACTCTTCCTAATTCAGGGGGGAAGCCACAATCTGAAGCCAGGCATTAGGTAGCAACAGGAAGGGCATAAACAGGGAGGAATGTCCAAGTAAGCTGGTTGAGGGTGGGGATTCAAAGTAAAGCAGAGGGAAGAGACAAGGAAGTGAGGTCTCTACAAGCACTCAAATTCTGTTTCTTTGATTGTGTGATAGCAGGATGCAGGAATCCAAAACAAACAGAACATGGCAGGCTCAAAGGGATGTTCAAGGAAGAATGACGTTCCCTCAGATCTGCTTCTCCTTCTGACTTCTCTCAGGAGCACAAATATTCAACCAGTCTCCCAGATTTGTAACATCTGTCTGTGCTATCTTTCATTCTCCTGTCTCCCTTACACAGAGCCAGTTACTAAGTCCTGTGGATTCCTCATTTGTGCCAAAATGTCTCTCATAGCTATCCTTTCCCCTTTCCTTTCCCTTTCACCATCACCACCTCTGCCCTCTTTGCCATCTTCCTGGATTTTGCAAACATCTCCTACTAGGTCTTCCTGTTTCCACTCTTTCCTTGCTCTGATACACCCTTCACATTGAAGCTATTTTCTTCTGTGAACTCACACAGGGCAAAGGTTCACATGGTGGTCAGAAGAAGTGATACAAGGACAATCTCAAGGTCTCTCTTAAGAACTTTGGAATTGATTATGTGACATGGGAGACACTGGCACAGCATAGTGTGCCCACATCAGAGAAGGTGCTGTGCTCTGTGAGCAAAGCAGAATTGGAGCAGCTCAAAAGAAACGCGAGATGTGCAAATTTAGAGAATCCACCCCAAATGTTCGCATGGCCTATTTGTGCCCAACCTGTGGCACAATATTCTGAGCTCACATTGGTCTGATTAGCTATAGTCCGATACACTGAAGCTGGACTCTAGCATAGTGATGGAGTTCTGGTCCTCTTCCAGAACGAAGGACAACAACCAATCAATTTTCTGATGCAGCTGGTCTGTTACTCTTGTGCTCCAAGACCTTCGGGGTTCCTTCTTGCCTCCTGAGTAAAGTTCAAATTCCTCTACCCCCACCCCTCATTTTACTTTTCCAACTTTACCTCATAGTACTTCCCTCCACAAACCATCAAGTTCTTTGCCATTGAACATGCATGATACTGTCCTGTCTTTGTGTCCTTTCTCAGACTAGCTCCTAGGCCTCGAACGTTCTTCCCATCTACTGAATTCCTATTCATTTTTAAAAGCCCAATCAAATGCCACCTTCTCTATGAAGCCTTCCTTGATCCCCCAGACAGTCAAGACTTTCTTACTCAAACCTAACATAACATTTCATTTTGTAACTCTCTCTTGCACTTATCACACACTATTGTGAAATGTAGTTATCGGGTAAAGGTTGTATCTTAATTAACACTGAATCTTCTCTAACACTGAGTACCTAGCTCTGCACACAGTAGGTACTTAAAAAATGTTTGGCAGATGAACAAATATATGTCGGCACCTAGGGACTCAAGCTAAGCAAGCATCATGGGGAGGCAGGAAGTGAGGTCCTGTTACAATTGAGGAGGTCCATGCTAAATATATAACAGGTTCTGAACTGCCTTTGTCTTATATGCCCTGTTGGTGAGGACGGATAGGGGTTGGCAGAAGAATGGTAGACATTAGAGAAGCTGGTGATTGGGGCAGCTGCTGGTGTTAGGGCACCCCTGAATAACTAGGGTCTCAAGACTCTGGCATAAAGCTGCATGTAGGGCAAGAGAGTCAGTGATAACAAACATTTATTAAGTGCCTACTATGTTCAAGGCACTATTCCAGGCCCTGAGAAGACAAAGACAAAAACTAAACAGCTCTGCCCTCAAGGAGCTTACATTTTGCTGGTAGAATACATCATTTTCACAAGTAAGAATAATCTGAAGTAGGCTGAGGAAGAGAAGAACACTAACTGGGAAGATCAGGGAAAGCTTAACTGAGAAGCTGAGGCCTGAGCAGAGCCCTGACAGAAGTAGGGATCTAGAGAGGCAGAGATGAGAAGCCAATGCATTCCAGGCCTAGGAGGTAGCTTGTTCATGAGACTTTATGGATGGACAAGATGGACTGTCTAGTTTGAGGAAAAGCTAAGCAATCCAGTTTGGCCATTTGATTCTATTCTTTTTGAGGGTGTGAAACCTGGAAAATCTAGGCAGTATCAGTGCCTTCATTCTCAGGAAGGCAATCACAAAGAGGATAAGGGACAGCTATGGTCCTGTGTCTAATTTTTCCATCTGACCCTCAGGGTAAACTGAGGCCCTTAGTATCTGACTGTCACTAACCAGAGGCTAAGAGTCATGTTCCTCCTGATGTACTGACATGACTCCAACTCTTCTTTCTTCACAAATGCTTTGATCAGGAGTAAGTTCTCCAGGGTATAAGTCCCAGTCTTAGTTTCTGTGAGCACCAAAGATTCCTCTGTTTCAAGGATATTGCTTTTCTCCACCCAGGTGACCCCTGGGTTGCTACATGGCATGTGACTTAAAGGTGAAATGCATTCTCAGATAGCCAGCAAGGGCCGAGGGGCTAGGTTATTACTTCAGAGGGGCTAGGCTGACTTGTTATCCCTACTGGCAGGCTAGTAATATTAAAATTCTATGAGATGTTGAGCTTAGGTGGAGAAGGGACTTAAGTTTCAGGACACAAAAAAACTTTCAAACAGGATGGTAAAGCCAGGAATTATCTAGCCCTGGAAACAGGTGCAGTTCATGCCTTTCCTAATGGACTATCACATTCCCCAGAGCAGCTGTTGCAAACTTTTTCTTCTCTCCTCAAATCTCCCACAACACCCCCTTCCCTCTCCCTCCCAGCAGAAGACCTCATCTCATACTTAATGAAAAAAAAATGCCATTCTTCTACAGTGAGTTTTCCTATCCTACATCTCAAGACCGCTTGACATTGTCCCCCTACCTCTCCTCATTTTACCCCAGTCTCTGATGAAGAGATTGGCCAAGGCCAATGCCTCTACTTGTCCCCTTACTCCTATCCCTTTCCATTCCCTTCAGAAGTTTACCTCCACAATCATTCCCTCTTTCTACTTTTCAAAGAATCTCTCTTCTAGCTCCTTCCCTAGAAGCATGGGTGGGGAACCTACAGGGCCTTAAGGCCACATGTGGCCTTCTAGGTCCTTGGGTGCAGCCCTTTGAGTGCAAGTTTTACAGAACAAATCCTTTTATTAAGGGGATTTGTTCTGGGAAGTTTGGATTCAGTCAAAGGGTCACACTTGAGGACCTAGAGGGTCACACATGGACTTGAGGCCATGGGTTCCTCACCCCAGCTCTAGAGCCTACAAACATGTCCAAAGTTCCCCCATCCTTAAAAAAGTCTTCATTTGACCCTACATTCCCTCAACCTTTTGTTTTATGATCTCTACTCCTTTACACAGCCAAACTCCTAGAAAAAGCTATTTACACTTTTTGCCTCTACTGCCTTTCTTCTCACTCACTTCTCAACCTCATGCAATCTGGCTTCTGACCTCTTTCCTTGAATGGAACATTGCTTTCTCCAAAGTTACCAATCTTAGAATGGTCAAATCCAATGGCCCTTTCTTAGTCCTTTGGACTTGACCTTCTGGCTTATGGATCTCTACTCAGAATGTTTTTAAATGAATAAAATAAAATATATAGGATTACAAAGGAAACAAATTATATTGAAATATAGATGGAATTTTCCCCAAGTCCATAGATCCTCTGAAATCTATACATGGATGTCTTAGGAGTTCAGAGAACCCAGGTTAAGCATCAAGCTACCAAAGGATTACTTTATAGGATTAGGAAAAAAATAACAAATTTCATCAGAAGGAACAAAAGATCAAGAATCTTAAAGGAAATAAGTAATATTACATATCAAAAGGCAAAAAAGGTTTACAATCAAGAATAATTTGTGCTGTAAAACTGAGTATAATTCTATAGGGGAAAATGTACCTTTAATAGAACAGAAGATATTCAAACATTTCTGTTGAGAAAACCAGAGCTTGGTAGAATCTTTGAAAAGCAATGACAAGTAAAAGCAATTTGAAAGTGCTAAATAAGGATCAAGTGTTAAAATCCTAATAGAGGGGAAAGAGTCCACTTTCCCTTCTAAACCCCCCTGCTTTCAAGAGTGAAAGAGCAAAGAAACCCAAACTCAGGGTCCAAAAAGAAGTTTGTGATGTTTTATTTGAATTAAAAGACTAAAGAAAAAATGTTGTAATATATGTGTGTGTCCGTATGTATGTACAGACAGAAAGAAACAAGAAAGAAGAAGAAATTTATTATTTCTTATAACTGGGACCATCAGAAGAACATGCAAACATGGAAGTAGGGTCTTCTCGTGAATCTCATGCTCAACTGCACTAGGAGAAGCATGATTGAACATATGTATACAGACATGTACACATAGAGTTTAGTACAGAAGTATATCAGAACCAAGAGGGAAACAAGGGAAGAGGAAGAAAGTTTAGGAAAGAAGGTAGAATTGAAAGGCAACAGTCAAAAGCAAAACAAAAATCAACAACAAAGGAAAGGTAAGACTTAGTTACTTAGGTGGCAGGTAGGTGGCTCAGTGGATAGAGCACCGGCCCTGGATTCAGGAGGACCTGAGTTCAAATCCAGTCTCAGACCAGACACTTGACACTTACTAGCTGTGTGACCCTGGGCAAGTCAGTTAACCCCAGTTGCCTTGGAAAAAAAGGAAAGACTTGGTCACTTAGGTGTGAGTTGGGTAAAGGGCAGAAGAACACAGGAGGAGGACCAGACCACTGCAAATATATATTGCTAGTATTGATTCTAATCCCTTTTTCCCACCAACTTCTTTGGCTTCTAGTATTTTTTTGAACATAAATGAGTGTGTTCTTTGTCAAAATATTTATATAATGTAATTAATAATGTAATAATATTATATACACAAATAATATAATAATTATATTCATTGATATAATTAGGTGATTTCTGTTGTTTTTCTTATTACTATAGTCTATCACATTTTTAGCTTTCTTAATGTTGAACCAGCCCTTCTTTCTGGGATAAATTCAACCTGATTATAGTGAATCATCTTTTGAATATGGTGTGGCTTTTTTGCTAATATTTTATTCAATATTTTGTATTGCTATTGATTAGCACTCTCAATTTATAATTTTCCTTTTAGTTATTAAGACAATATTTGTTGCATAAATGGAATTTAGTAGAATGTCTATTTTTCAAACAGCTTATGCAGTATTGGAGTCAATTGTTCTTTGAGTGTTTGATAGAATTTACTCATGAAGTTATCTGGGCCTAGGTTGTCTTTTTTTCAATCAAAGGTTTCAAGCTTCTAGCAGCTTAGTGGTAGAAGTCTGCAGTTAAGCTCCTTTTAGAAACAGTTTTATATGCCAACAAAACTTATAACTTAAAAGAAATAGATGAATACTTACAAAAATACAAAATACCCAAATTAACAAGAATAAGAAATAGAAACTTTAAAGCACGCAGTCTCAGAAAAAGAAATTGAATACGTCATCAATGAACTTGCAAAGGGAACATAATCAAGCCCCTCAGCCAATTCAAACAAACCTCTTGTTGCACCTAGTTTAAATGTCTTGATCCATAGTTCACACCTCTGATGAATGTTTCAGTTGAAATGTGTTCTCAACTCTTAAAGGTACCTGTTATCAATCTGTATCAATTACTTTAATTATCTACCAAGACACACAGGAAGGACTTGGAAGAATACAACTACAAAACACTTTTTACGGAAATAAAGGAAGACCCATAATTGGAGAGGAATTAATTGCTCATGGTTCAGCTGTGCCAATATAATAAAACTATGATATGACCTATATTATTTACAGATTTAGTGCCATATCAGTCAAACTATTAAGTGTCTGTTTTATAGATGTAGACAAAAATAATAACAAAACTCACCTGGAGGAATAAAAGGCCAAGAACCTCAAGGGAAATAATTTAAAAAGTAGGAATGGAGGATACCTGGCCATGCCAATTCTTAAGTTACACTGTAAAGTAATACTCATCAAAACAATTTGGTACTGGTTAAAAATTAATGGAACAGACCCCAGTTAACAAGACCCAGACATAACTGAACATAGCAGCACAGTTCAATAAACTCGAGGGCACCAACTACTGGAGTAAGAACTCCCTATGTGGCAAAAATTGCTGGGAAAACTGGAATGTGGTCTGGCAGAAACTAGGCATAGATCAATATCTTACACCATATGCCACAAGAAGCTCCAAATGGCTACATAGCTTAAATTTCAATGGTCATATCACAAAAAATTGAGGATAAAGGAAGGAGATATGTTTCATACATATGGGATAGACAAGAATTCTTAACTGAAGAGGTGATAGAGACAGTCAACAAGGATAAAAATGAACAATTAAAAATACATACGTTATATATGTATATATACCATATTGCTTATATACATACATATATATACACACATACACATACACCTACACATATACATGCCACAGTGCTTCTAACATAAGATGTACAAAGAACTGATATAAATATATAAGGTGAAGAGCCATTCCCCCTGACAGATTAATGGTCAAAGGATATGAATAGGCAGTTCTCAAATGAAGAAATGTAGGCTACATATAGCTTACATTTATAAATGTAAATGTAAAATATAAAACCCATATAAAATTATCAAAGTCACTAATAATAAGAAAAATGTAAATGAAAACAACTCTGAAGTTCCACTTCACTCCTATCAGACTGACAATATGACAAAAAAAGAAAACAGCAATTGTTGGAGGGGTTTTCAGAGGACACATGCCACCGCCAAGACTTGCTCTTTCTTGCCACTAGGCTAATATTCCAGACTCACCTCGACATAGCAACATTTCACGCCTCCTTTTCTCTGAACTTCCTGAGGCTTCAGGGACAAACATGGCCAGGCCATGCTCTTGTTTGCTTCAAGACTGGGCTGTAAAAATTTCACACCTACCAAACACTTAGCAAGACATGACCTGGAAGCTATAAGCTACCTCTCATGGACTGATAGACAACATGTCCCCATACTATAATACAGCTGTCAAAATAAGGAGAAACCAACCAATAAATTGTACTGAAACAGAACATCATCACAGACCAAACTACTGCCCACAACTACCCAGTTACAACACGGATCCATAAAAATTTAAGAACATTTTTAATAGATGCTGCCATGAAAAGTACTCAATCTCCAACCTATATGAAACAAAAAGATTCCACAATATAGACATCAGTAGAAGAAATAAAAACCAAGTGAGAATAGGAGGAGGTGGATATGTATAGCTGTGGTCCTGTGTGCTACGTGAGTTACAGGTAGCTAAATGGTACAGAGGATAGAGTGCTGGGCCTGGGTCAGGAAGACCTGAACCTGAGTTCAAATCTGATCTCAAACACTTTCTAGCTATATGGACTTGGGTAAGTCACTTTAACCTCTATCTGCCTCAGTTTCCTCAACTGTAAAATGATGAAAGGATGAAAATAGCACCTACCTCCCAAGGTTGTTATGAGGATCAAATGAGATGATATTCGTGTAGTGCTTAGCACAGGGCCTGGCATACAGTAGGTGCTATATAAAAATGCTAGCTGTTGTTATTCTAAAGATACTTTCATGGAGCCCACAGAAAATGAGTTGACATCCCAATACTTATATTCAATTAGAAAAAAAACTGTTGTTCTATCTACCTGTGCAGAGTCTGCAGAACATGAACTATACAGGAGTGGTAGCAGGAGAGTGACTTGTCCCAGGACCATTTCTATCTGAATTCCATTGAAAAAGATGAGGATGAGATGAATAATAATCATCTAAAAAGGGCCTAAAAGCAGAGGTCCCTTCCAGCTTTGCTTCTAGGCAGCCCGGTGATGTGATACAGGATATAGAGTTCTGGACCTGGAGTCAGGAAGACCTGAATTGAAATCTTGCCTCAGATACTTACAAACTATGAGACCCTGGGCAAGTCACTTAAACTTAACAATTATGTATACCTCATCCCTTTGAGGATACCCCAAAAGAATGTAAGTTCCATGCGTGTGATGATTTTTGTTTTCATCTTTCTATCCTCAACTTCTTGTATACAGGAGGTACCAAATACATATTTTTTTTTAGGCAATTGGGATTAAGTGACTTACCCAGGGTCACACAGCTAGTAAGTGTAAAGTGTTTGGTCTGAGGCCGGATTTGAACTCGGGTCCTCCTGACTTCAGGGCTGGTGCTCTATCCACTGAGCCACCTAGCTGCCCCCAAATAAATATTTCACTAAAAATTCCAACACATGAAGAAATTTCCTGTTCTATAACTTCTACTTATAGCAGAAACTGTGCATCTAAAATATGCCAATCAATTTCATAAAAATAGACTTTGATTTGGCTCTTGTAATTGTTCTGGCCATAGCTGCTATTATTTGGGGAATATTCCCCTTTTGGTAAACTGCTATGGCAGAAGTTCATGGGTAACTGTCTAAGAGCTACAAACAGTATCTGCTCAAATAATCAGAGGTCAAAACTTGGTGCTAACAAGGGATAACTTTGCCTGAAGTCCACAGCCACAATGAACAGTAGGGTGTAAAAAAAAGCAGTTTACTCACATATTCATTTATCTCAGATCTACTGAGATTATCTCCCTGAAGTCTCTCTTCTCCCTTAATCTTCTCATATGTACATCTATTTGTGTCCCCTCTCTGTCTCCTTCTCTCTCTCTCTCTCTCTCTCTCTCTCTCTCTCTCTCTCTCGCTCTCTCTCTCTCTCTTTCTCTCTCTCTCTCTCTCTGTCTCTCTCTGTCTCTCTCTGTCTCTCTCTCTCTCTCTCTCTCTCTCTCTCTCTCTCTCTCTCTCTCTCCCCTTTCTCTGTCTCTTTGTCTCTTCGCACTTTCTTCTCTCTGTTTCTCTCTCCTTGTCTCTCTCTATCAGATTCCCTCTGTCTCCCCACTCTTCTCTCTCTGTCTCTCTGTCTCTGTCTCTCTCTCTTTCTCTGTCTCTCTCTGTCTCTGTCTTTGTCTCTCTATCTCCCTCTGTCTCTTCCCACTGTTTTCTCTATCTCTCTCTCCCTGTCTCTCTCTCCTCACTTCCCTCTGTCTCCCTCTGTCTCTGACTCTCTCCCCACTCTCTTCTCCCTGTCTCTTTCTCTGCCTGTCTCTCATCTTGTTTCTCTCCCTTTTCTTCTCTCTTCCATCTCCTCATAATACTTGCTTTCCTGTTCTTATGCTGTCTCCCTTAATGTGGAATGGAATGGAGGTATTTTCAAAATTTTTGTTGTATTTGGTGAAGTCAAAATTTTGTGCTCCTTGTTCTTAATTTGAAAAGCAGGCTAGGTGAAGGCTTTTTTTATTTCTAAGAAAATAAGTTAAGCTACTTATTAATTTTGTGTGCCCAATGATCCTTTTTCTTTTTTTGAAAAAGACATCTATTTTCAACAAGAAAATTGGCTTCCTGCTCAGCTTGTTGGCACAATTTATAAAGTGAAACTCATTGCACTATACACAATGATTTGTTCACTACTCTCCACTGTCTTAACAATTGATTGTGTGGTGATCAAGCAGACTGACTCTACAGCTAAAATATCTACCATACTGACAGGTTTTCTTTGGGGGCCTAGAATTCAAACATATGACACTGACCTGAGTAAAAATGGTCTATCTGAAAATGAATTTTTGTTAATTAAAAATGAAATTGTATTTTTAGAAAATAAAAAAAATGGTCTATCTGGTGTTTCTATAAGATTGAATCAACTGCAGGGCACAAACGCATTCAACTGTGCAGGGATCAGACTGTTAATATAGAGAAGACTGTGGCTGAAATAACGAGATCTGCCACACTGACAGGTTTTCTTTGGGGGCCTAGAATTTAAACATATGATACTGGCCCCAGTAAAAAATGGCCTGTCTGGTGTTTTCTGCTCAACTGGATCAACTGCAGGGCAGAAAGCTGATAAATAGTGCAGAATTAGACTATTAAAATGCTTAAAAATCTAGACAAAGGGGCCAGGGGTGGGGACCCACATGCCTAGAATCCCTGCTACTGGGAAAGCTGATTGAGCTTGGAAATTCTGAGCTTCAGTATGCATATGTATGTGTGTATGTAGGTAGGGTAGGTAGTATATACATATATATATATATATAATATGTATATATGTATGTGTGTGGGGTATATATTATATATGTATACACACACTTATAATAGACACACAAAAAATTCAGCAGCAAATTTTTTAAAAGAATTTCTTCAGAAATAAGGAAATTTCTGTGGAACTCCAAGTAGAAGCTATGAAAAGTAATTCTGGAGATGGACTAAGTCCTTAGGCCTCATCCCTGAAGGATCCATCCATCTAAAAGAAATCTACAAACTCTACAGGAAATCCCTGAACCATGGCGTGCAGGCGACCCCAGTTTCTACCAGACTATGTCAGGAGATCATCAGCTCTGGCAGTTCCTAATTAAACTGGAAAGGCTTGGGGCCTAGCAACAGACCACATATCTGTTGTTTGAGGGCTAACCTAGCCAAGTTCAGAACGGCTCATCAGCAAATTGGCCAGAAGGTGATGCATTTTTTGATCGCAGCAACTCTAGAAGACAACGAAATGATAGACCCTTAAAATTATGAAAGAATCAGAATTAGTTAAGATCATAAAGGGCTGAAGAAATGTTCCTTATTTCTTTGTGATGGTTGACTGCAGTGGCCTGAGGGATTACAGAATAGTGTTAGGACTGGAAGGGACTGTCTGGATCAACTAATCCAACCCTTTCACCCTACATATGGGAAAACTAAGCCCTAGATCATCTAGAAGCTGTTTTGGAAAATATGGGTCAACGTTTCCATAGCTCAAGATGGATAGTTCTGTCTGGTGGGTGTTAAGCTCTCTTCTAAAAGGATAGAGGCATCCCAGCTGACTTGGGAGAAGCCCATGATATTTGGAATTCCTGTTCCATCCACATACCTATGTCTTATTACAGCATCCAGGGTCCCCACTGAAAGGGAAGGGCTCCAACAGACTAAATGCTTGGCATCTCCAGCTGTCAGGATGCCTGCAGAAGGGTTGAAAACAAGTTTGTGGGTGGAGAAAATAGAACAGTTGCTGGTCTGGCAGGGAGGTCAAATCAAATTGATGACTTGGCACTTGGCAGCAGTGGCCAGCCAGGGGCTCAGAATGGGTGCTGAGTCATCAATTTCCTTACCTGCTCAGGAGGCACAACTTACATTCACTCTGCAGATAAGTCACTTTTCCAGGAGGCATGGAAAGGATCGGGGAGATGCAGAGTAAGATGAGGTTGGCAACTATTCTGAACCAAAGCACCATTCTCTAATCCTTGTCCTGTAACCTGGTGCAACCTGAGAGGTCAGTCCTTCTACAGGCCTAACAGAGAACAAAAGAAGCTGTAATTTACTCTCTTTGCCCTTCTGGGATATACTAGGAAACCATATTGGAAGGGAAGATGGCTGTTGCTCACAGCACCCTGGCTTTCTGCCAGCCAGCCCTCAGAGAAACAGAATTCATCCTCATTTTTATTTTAACAAAGTGAGAAGATTTGAATGCC
This sequence comes from Phascolarctos cinereus, assembly GCF_003287225.1. NCBI lineage: Eukaryota > Metazoa > Chordata > Mammalia > Diprotodontia > Phascolarctidae > Phascolarctos > Phascolarctos cinereus. The sequence continues at coordinate 30,322,275 of NW_027556291.1, forward strand.
AGCTCTGCCATGATATACCCCTGGGCAAATCATTTCCCCTTTCTGACACTTAGTTTGCCCTCTGTATAGTATGGAATATGAACTGAATGAGCTCTATGGTCCTTTCTAGCTCTAAATCCTACAATTTATAAACTCTTTCACTTACTGAGGACTCTCACCATCAGCCTGAATGAGAGTTTCTTAAAGTATCCCACTTAATGAACCTCTTTGAATCATGGGTTAGGACTGACAGCTCCAATCACATGAGGAAAAATCAAAATCAAGACCATGGCTTTGGCCTCCTCCCACCTTTCTTCATCTTTCTCTCTTCTACCTTCAGTCTCCTGGCCAAAGACAATCCCCTCAGCCTATCCCCAATGCCTTCTCTGGGCCATTGATATTCTGAGGTCCTGAACATGTCACCCTGTCCCTTGAAAGGCAGCTGATTCAGTGCCCTTTCTTAAGGTGTTAAATTGGGAGAAGAAGATTCCTTGAATTGGAACAGGATGGGAATCCAAACTTCAGAAGAGAACTGAAGCTAAATCAATTTCCTGTCACTTGTGGCTGAGACTGTCTCATGGTCAGAAGCTCAATTGATGGCTCACACAGATGGAGTATCTGTGATGCTACTGAACCTCTCCATTGGATATATGGAAGAAGGCTGACTCTGAAGTTACAAACCCGGGTGACATGATAATTGAATTCTGAGCACCAGATGAGATTACCAAGTGAGAAAGAATAGAAAAAAAAAGAGAGAAGAGGGTCCAGGAGATAGCCTTAGGGTAAACCCACAGTTAGTGATAGATACAAATGCTCTAGCAAAAGAGACAGAGGAGGAGAAGCAGTTAGGTTAGGAGGAAGCAATGTCATGAAAACCCAAAGAGGAAAAGAGGGTGGTCAACAGTGTTAAAAGCTGCAGAGGGGTCAAGAAGGCTGAGGATTGAGAAAAGGTCATCAGCATGGGTGTAAGTCTGGACAGAATCTGACCCAAGGAGTGGTGGGTGGAGTACTGCAAGCAAAGACCAAGGTTGAAATCCTGCCCCTGATACCTGTTAGCTGTGTGAGTATGAGCAAGACATTTCATTTCTCTAATCCTCAGTTTTCTCAGCTGTAAAATGGGAATAATAATGAGATAATGATTACAAAGTGCTTAGCACTGTGCCTGGCCCATGGCAGGTACTATGTAAATGTTAGCTATTATCATTATTATTATTATTATTAAAATGGGAATAATAATACCTGTAGTACCTGCCTCACAGGGATACTGTGAGCTCAAAAGAGATGATGCACGTCAGCTCCGCAAGCCTTCCAGTGCTGTGCAGGGTGTCCCAGAAGCCTTAATGCAGCATTAAGCTTTAATGGCTTAAAACAGCACTAAAATTTTGGGAACACCTTGTATAACACCAGTTGTTAGTACTTCTTTACTTGGGACATCTTTTATTTGAGTGTGTGTGTGTGTGTGTGTGTGTGTGTATGTGTATATATGATTTTCCCCAATGGAAAGCTCCTCAGGGGCCGGGACTCTGGTTTCCATTTTCTTCATAAAGCCCAGTCCAGGTCCCTACACACAGGAACTGTCAAACAATGTCCTTGCCCATACACAAGGCCCATCTTTGTGAGCTCACCTCCTGTTTCCTGTCTCTCACATCCCAGGTGCAGAGCTAGCCTTCCAAGAATCCAAGGAAAATCAGCACACTCAGTGCCTTCCTTTGAGCCGAAGGGGGTTGGAGAGAAAGCATTCAGACAGGGTGTTGATCATACAATGTTCCACCCACCTCTCACTCCCTAGAGATCCCTGGCCTCTCCTGGGCCACATGTCTGTCAGGCAGCCACTGGCGACAAGCTGCTCAGCAGCTTTGTTCAGGAAATATATCTCATTCAAAGGTTTAGTGATTGAGTACTGTCTCTGATATACAATCACCACAGCTCTACCCCTACCCCCACCCATACATCAAACCCTGGGTCTAAAATGGACTTGATAAAAGAGGAATTGGTAAATGTTTGGCCTAAGTTCCTGAGGCATTATGGGAAAACCACAGACATTATGGGAAACCACAGAACTCAGATTTGTTCACTGCAGTAATACCTTGTCACTGACCCCAGTGGCCTTCCCCAATCTCACCTTGTCCCTAAAAAAATAGGTGAAAATGTGTCCTGATGCTTTCAAAAATTTCTTATTCTGAAAGGATGCTTAATTTAAAACTGTTTCCACTGCTGTCAGCATGTCTGGCCCTGGACACATCAGGCCTGCAGCTGTCAGCTTGCAACCCTCTATCAGTGGCTCGGCAGGCCAAGGCAGGCCTGACTCTCTGTAAGCAAGCAGCTTCCTGATAGCAGCCACAGATGTCAAGATGAAGCCACGCCTTGTGGCCACATTTAACGTGCCAGGGAAACCATCGTGAAATCTGAGTTTCTTTTCCAAGTTATTTTGAGGATAGTACTTTGAAGAAGACTGGCTGTCTCAGAAAGACAGTGCAAAATATCTATGCAGCATGGTGCAGTGGTCTGAGTGCCCAAATAGGAAGCCAGAGAATTGGGGGTTCCTCTTCTGTCAAATAAGGCAGGGGGTGAACTTGCCCCCAAAATGAAGAAGGCTAGCAGAATGGATCAGAAAGTAAGACCCAATAACATGATATTTACAAGAAAAAACATTTCAATCTAAAGACTCACAAAAACTTAAGAATGAAGGGTAGGAGTAGACTCTATTATTCCTTGGCTGAATCCAAAAAAAGCAGGGGTTGCAATCATGATCTCAGACTTTATGTTTAAAGGTGCTGTAGATAATGACACAACAGTAATACTAAACATATAGTCACACCATACCATACCATCCAAATACTTAAAGGAAAATCAATTAATCCACAAGCATTTGTTAAATACGTACTGTATGCCAATCACTGAGCTAGGTCCTAAGGATACAGAGACAAAAAAAAAGAAGCAGGCCTTGCACCCAAGGGCTTTATATTCTACAAAGGGAATCATCGCATGCATCTACAAACAACTACAAGATATATAAAAATAAGTACAAGCTAATGGGGGCATAGAGGCTGGAGAGATCAGGAAAGGCCTTCGAAATTAGTACTCGAATTGAGCTTTGAAGGAGAATAAGGATTCTAAGAAGGGGAGGCGAGGAGAGAGTACATTCCAGGCAGGGAGGACAGCCTGTAGAAAGCACAGAGATAGAGATAGAGATAGAATGTGTGACCAGATCATCAAGTGTGTTAAGGAGAGTAACGTATAATAAGATTGGAAAGGTAAGTTGAAACCAGGTTGTAAAGGAAATTTTAAATGCTGAACTGAGAAGTGTATTTGTTCCCAGAGGCAAGAGGGAGACAGTGAAGTTTACTGAGTGGGGAAGTGGCATGGTCAGACATTTTCTTTAGGAATGTTACTTTAACAGCTGTGTAGAGGATGGATAAGAGAGAAGGGACACAAGGCAAGAAGATATCTGCAAACTATTTCAATAGCCAAAGTGATAATGGCCTGAACTAGGGTGGTATCCGAGTGGGTAGTAAACAGAGGACATATGTGAGGGACGTTGTGGAGGTAGAACTGACAAGACTTGGCAACTGATTGGATATGAGGAGGAAGGTGAGGGAAGACTCAAGGATAGAAATAGGAAAGTTCTAGAGAGGGGTGGGCTTGGTAGGGAATGAGAATGTTTTGGACATGCTGAACATAAGATGCTTATGGGGCATTCAATTGAAAATGTCCAACAGGTGATGTGGGACTAGGGTTCAGGAGAGAGACTAGAGATGGATACACACACACACACACACACACACACACACACACTCACACACACACATATATATCTGGGAATCATCAACATAGACATGATAATTGAACCCATGGGACCTGATGAGATCACTAAATGTGAAAGAATAGACAGAAAAGAGCAGAGAGCACAGGAGAGATTTGGGGTAGGCTCACAGTCAACAAGTGGGATTCAGATGATGATCTAGCAAAGTATATTGACAAAGAACACCCAGATAGGTGGAAGGAGAACCAAGAGAATAGTTTCACCAAAACCCTGAGAGGAGAGAGCTTTTAAAGGAGAAGGTAGGCAGTAGTGTCAAATTCTGCAGAGAGGTCAAGAAGGATGAGTATTGAGAAAATGTCATTGCGTTTGGCAGTTTAGAGATCAGCGGTAACTTTGGAAGGATACTGTTATGGACCAAGCTCTGTGCACTTCTAGATGAAAGGTCTAGACTAGTCCTGCTGCTGATTTCTTGGGATATTGGATGTTGTATTATTCTAAGCTCCCAGGGACAACTCAGGCTGGGGACCTACAAGCTTTCAGTGCTCCCCAATGGTGTGATCTGGGGAATGTATGATTGATGATCTTCTAGTCTGAGCTCTAAGTTCTTGACCTGGGTTTGAGACCAGGTAACAGGTATGTATCCTTGTCTCCTTTGGACTTTCAGTAGACTACTGCTGGAATCAGCCACTAAACAAGCAAAAAAAGCCTTTAACAAAAAAAGGCATAAATTTATGTTAAAACATTTAAAGGGGGCAGCTAGGTGGTGCAGTAGATAGAACACCGGCCCTGGATTCAGGAGGACCTGAGTTCAAATCTGGCCTCAGACACATAACACTTACTAGCTGTATGACCCTAGGCAAGTCACCTAACCCCCACTGCCTAGCCAAAAAAAAAAAAAACATTTAAAAAGAGGTTTAAATGAACCTGGGTCTATTTGTGATAAAAATAATTCTATTAAAACCAATAGCTAGTATTATCTTCAATGGAGAAACATTAAAATCCTTTTCAGTATGAGCAGGGATAAAGCAAGTATGTCTACTATAAACACAATTATTTGATATAGTTCTAAAATGCTAGTTATAGTAAGACAAGAATATGAGGAGATAAACACAGGCAATGAGGAGGCAAAATTATCTTCATTTGCAGGTGACATGATGTTTTACTTACAGGGCTTAAATATTCAACAACATTAATCAAAATAACTAATAATATCATTAAAGTATCAGGATATAAAATTGTTCATTACTGAACCATGCCCATATAATAACAATTATGATACTACCTAAATTAATTTACAGAGTTAGCATCATATCAAACTTCTAAGGAACTAAATTCCATAGAATTAAAGAAATATTTAAAAATTTTATCTAGAGAAACAAAAGGTCAAGAATCTAAAAAGAAATAATAGAAAACAGAATGAAACAGAACAGAAGAGTCATAGCATCCAATGTGGAACTATGTCCAAAAAATAATCATGCATATCCTTTGTCCCAACAATATCACTACTAAGTTTACAACCCAAAAAAGACCAAAGAAAGAGTGAAATGAACCATGTGTTCAAAAATGTTTATGGCAGCTCTTTTTTGCTGTGGCAAAGAAGTAGAAATCAAATGGGTGCCCATCAACTGGGGAACTGCAGAACAAATTATGGTATATGAATGTAATGGAATGCTATTATGTCATAAGAAATAACAAAAGGGATGGTTTCAGATACTCCGCTCCTGTGAGGTCCTTTTCCCATTGGTGAATTCTCTCCAGAAACCTTCTTTTTAGGGGAAGGGCCCTAGACTAGCCATCCTTGATTCTCCTGACTATGCCATAATGCCTCAACTGCCATTTTCTCAGCTGCCACAACCTCCTTTTCCCATTGGTGAATTCTTCCCAGAAACCTCCATGTTGAATAAGGGTCCCAGATGCCTTCCTCAATTCTTTGGACTTAACCATCATTCCTTAGTCCAGGTTCCTTGGCCCTATCCTCTGATTTTCTGCTCCCTTTTTTTGTGCTGTCTTCCCCAATTAGAATATAAGCTCCTTGAGGGCAGGAGTGATCTTTCTTTTTGTTCTTGTTTATATCCCAGCACTTAGCATAATACCTGGCACACAGAAAGTGCTTAATAAATGCTTGTTGACTTACTGGTGACACATTTTCCATCAGTTCATGAATCTACATTGACTAATAAGTCCTAGAACACTAAAAATAACCTTAGTGTAATTTCTAATGGCAATGATCTGGTGCTGAATCTCTATCATAAACCTCTCCATTTCTAGGGTTAAATATATTTTGTCTATTCACAGTACATGGCTAAGCCATGAATATAGAACTGAGTCAAAGGTTTTATGGCAATCAATAAATGCAGTATAAATGTTACAGCACTTTGGGGCAACTTGTGCAATAATCACCAAAGTGACGAATGTGCTTGCTCTTTACTCTCGAGGAACTTTTTGGCATACAATTTTTGCTCCTCAGCCAATATGTTATTTTCTTGTGTTTATAGGTTTTTTGAGTACTACATAAACCTACAACTGAGTCTATATTTGGAGAGGTCACTGGTATTTTCATCTTTTGGTAATAAATATGGGATGCCTTCTGCTAAGAAAGATAGGCTCAGGCTTTCATCAAAGAGGAAAATGGAAATGTGTTTTGCCAATAAATATTGTATCACAGTGAAGCATTTGAGCCAATAATAATAGCTTTTATTCATACCAGTCACTTTTCAGTTATGCAGAGAAACTAAAGTTTCTATTACCTCCCTGGTTGTAGCCATTCCATATTTCATTAGGTTAAGAGTGTACAAGTATTCTATTTCACATTTAAACCAGCTTGTATTTTGATTGTGCTTGAATTCTTGAGACCTTCTTTCTTCAGAACTGTCTTCTCCTAATTTCTTTGCTTCTCAAACTTCTCTAGCTAGTCCTTGACTGATGCTGTTTATTTTATTCTTTCTATTGTTTTGTCACAGCCTTAATGTTTTTTGGTTTTTGCTTTCAATTACAGTTTAAGGATATAAAGAATTTCTGATATACTTTGGTTTTCTAGATTCTATTCCATGTTCCTTTTGTGTTGTCTTTGATTGGGCAATATGAGGTTCCAGTTTTTTTACTATTTATACCATCTAGATATTGATATAATATTCTAATATCTTTCTATAGGTCTTTAAAGGTTTTCTTAAGCTTCTTCTTCTATGACAGTATTTTATACCTTCATATAAATCTAGTCATTTTCACCATTCCTCCTAGAGTCCTTGGTGTAACAATGGTCAGTGCATATATTGTTATATGCAGGTCTTGAAATGTTTTTACAGTGTGTCATGTATTATGGGACAATGTGTTTGTTCAAGATGGTTATAGTAGATATAGGAAAAAATCTTGACATCGAGTTTCTCTGATAAAGGTCTCATATCAAGGATATATAAAGAACTGATTCAAATTATAAGACTAAGAGTCATTCCCCAATAAATAAATGATCAAAAGATATGATCAGGCAGTTTTCAAAAGAAGAAATGCAAGCTATCAACAACCACATGAAAAAATACTCCAAATTAGAGAAATGTAAAGTAAAGCAACTCTGAGGTTCCATCTTATACCCATCATATCGGAAAAATAATAAAAATGGAAAATGACAATTGTTAGAGGGGCTGTGGGGAAAATAGACACATTGGTGCACTATTTATGAAGCCACGAATTGGTTGAGTCAGCTTGAGAAAGCAATTTGCAACTATATCCCAAAACTCACTAAACTATTCATATCCTTTGACTCTGATACCAGCACTAGGCTTGTACTCCAAGGTTATCCAAGAGAGAGAGAAAGGACTCATATGTATAAAAATATTCATAGCAGCACTTTGTGTTGTAATAAAGAATTGGAAACCAAGATGATGTCCATCTGCTGAGGAATGGCTCAACAAATTTATGGTTTATGAATGTAATGGATGCTATTGTGCCATAGGAAATGATGAAATGGATTCCGAGAAACTTAAGAAGACCTATATCAAATGATGCAAAATGAATTGAGAAGAACTGGGAGATCACTTTATACAGTAACTAAAACATTATAAAGAAAAATAAAACTCCAGGGGAGTTTTTATTTTATTTTATTTGACTACACTTGACTACACTTATTTGCTATAAGGGAGAGTTTTTGAAATTTTATTTTGGCGGGGGGAAGATGAATGGGGCATAAGGCCAATGACAGTGATGCCTCAAAAAAAGAAGGAAAGAAAGAAAAGACAGGCACTGAAATATTGTTTAAATGCACAGAAGAAATTTCAGAGAGAGACACAGATAAGCAGGACAGCTTTGAAACTAATGTGTTGAATTTATTATATACCTTTAAAAAAACCCAAGTTATTATGCAGTAGAAAGTTGCAGTTTTATATACATTTTTGTTGTTCTTTATATATGGAAATGTTCATGTTTATTGGTTTTTCTCAAGTTCAGAATATCTAAAAAATCATTTTAAAAAAAGATGTGAAGAGCAGAAAAATAAATTAGAACCATAGGCCTATTGAAAACACTTTTTCTCACTTCTGCTGTTTCCTGATTAGCCTGAACACCATCATGCCTCATTTGAAAGCTCCTTAAATAGTCAAGGCCATCTGGTCTCGCTGCTATGGACATTGTCCGACATAATGGCAGCTGCTCACCAAAGTCATCCACAGTGAAGCAGGCACTCGCTTCGTACCATCCTCCCTGTCAAGTAAGTCACTTAATGTAAGGTCAGCACTACCCATAACCACCAAGCCAAGGCATGCAATCTCCTCTGCCATCAGAAAACTCTGTTTGGTTATAGCACGTCACTCACTCTCTGTCTCCTCGACTTCCTCTCTTCTTTCAGAAGTCTCCCAGCAGTCCTGCTTTTTGTGGCATTTGGTTTCACAAAGAGTCAGATCAACCCCCGGGTGACCTGTTTGTTTATCTTAGTCATGCTACGCTCACAAGATCTATTATCCAGCTCATGACAAGTGCTTCCAATATTCTTTTTTCCCCTTCCAATGTCCTTAGCTTCTGATCTATTTCAGCCACAGAAATGTTGCTGTTTTCCATTTTCTCATTTGATACCTGCAGTGCTGAGTACAAGCACACCGGTTTTTTGAAACTCTGAATCACCCAGCTCATTAGGAATATGCTGAGCAAGAAACTCTCTTTCACCTACATAGCCCCCCTGGAAACTTTCTGAGAAGCAGCAATAAACCAGATGATAGATGAGTCATGGACGCTGGGACTAAATGGGAGAGGGCAGATCGTTGGTCATCAGCTTGTGGGATTTTAGTATAGGACCTGGAGAATTTCTGTGGGTTGGTTGAAAAACAAAATGAATGCTAGTTAGTAGTTAGCTAAGTTGCTCGTGGCACAGAACTAACAAGGTAGAGATCATAGAATGAATTTCTGTCCTAGACTAGTTAGTTTTTTCTCAAGCAGTTCTAGTCATCCTAGAAACCACCATATTGGAAAGGGGCAGAAAGTACAATAAGACCAGATTAGCCATAAGGTGTCAGGGCCGCAAGTACAGCTAAACAAGAGGGGTCTGTCACATGCTAAAGATCTATTCCAGCAGAAGTCAAGGTCCAGGAGGGGGGTGAAAGTGGGGCCCAGTCAGATACCATAGGCATAGGCAGGCAATATGAGTCCAAGGTTCTGGAGGTCAGGGGGTCAGTAAGGGCAATAAGAGCAAACAGAGTAGGTGAGCTCTGATCCCAGGGAGGAGGTTAGTTGCCTTCTGCCATCTTTTAGACTCCTTATTGATTGGAGGTGGCCCTAGTCCCATAGGTTATAGCTGGTAAGTCAGGGACCTTGCAAAGGAGTCCTGCCCCCTAAACGAGGCAGGGAAAGAAATGTTAGGATTACTTTACAGTTTTACAGCCACAAAATGTACCACTAACTTAGCCAAGATGATGCTGGTTGAAAGGGGGGACTAGCTAAGATAACATGACATGTCTATTCAAAACCATCTCTACTGCAAAGCAACTCAAAGTGAACCACAGAACCATAAAATACCAGAATTGGAAGAGAATTGAGAAGCCATATTAGGTCCCTTGTCAATTTACAAAGGTTCAGGCAAGGGGAGTGACTTACCTAAGGTCACACAACTAATTGGTGGCAGAGCCAGGATTACAAGGCAGGTCTCCTGACTCCAAGGCTCTTTCCAGTATACTGTCTGGCCTCCCTATTGACACAGACAATGTGATGCATCAGCTTCCTCTATGAGGATATGAAATTGTCAAATCCTTTCATGGAAGCACATCTGTACCTTCATATGTATGCAAAGTCACATTACTGCAAGAATGTAGAAGATTTGTAACTAGTAAATATGTATGTGTATATATATATGTGTGTGTATATGTACACATATACACACATATTTATGTATATATATACATATGTATGCACATACATACATAGTAACACCTCATTTGGACTAATTCATCAAGGAATAAATTTTTCACATGAATTAATTTTCCAGATAACTTATTTTTCATTTGCCTACACTTAAATTTTTTCCCTTATTTTTACCATTCTGGAAGTAAATCTTTCAAAAATGTCTGATGCACTTCTCCATCTTCTTAAAAAATTGCTGAAAGCAACTTTAAATAATAGTACAAATAACTAAACTTATCAACTATTTACATTTAAATTAATTCATTTCAAAGCATAAAGTATCATAATGCTTCTCAGATTCTCTCTAGATCTCAATCAGAATTCAAAGGATTACAGTTATAGAGCTGGAAGGGAAGCCAGAGGCCATCTAGTCCCACCCGCTGGGCTTTATGGGTCAGGAAGCTAAGCATAAGAAGCTTCCATGATTTGCCCTAAGTCACAGAGCTAATAAGTGCTAATGATGAGATTTGAACCCAAGTCTCTTTGATTCCGGGCCCCATTTTCCAGCCACTATCCCACAATACCTCTCCTAACTACCACCACCAAGTGACAACAACAACAAAAAGCCAGGAAGTCCCTTCCAGTCTCATATCCCTGCAGATTTTGAACCAGAACTAAAGAATCACTTGATTCCAAAGCCATCAAAGGAACTGTGTTATTGTCATGAGCCTAAATACAATGCTGACTTAAGGGCCTATCTGGGTGTACAGGTTTAATTGTCAACAACAACAACAACAATAATAATAAGGATCCATCAACCTAAGGCAGCTAAAAAGAGAAACACTTCCTCACCACCACTACCCCCCCCAAATGAAAAGGATTAATAGATATTCTTAGGGTACAGGATAAAAGGCCAGAAAACTACAGAAATACTTTGACAATAAGCGGAAATCATATTAACAAGCAATAGTGGAGGCTGATGACAGGTACAACATCCCTTTGGATTTGTTGAATATAACAGAAAATGGTTTACCTCCAGATAAAACCTATAAAACAACCTATAAAAAGATTCAAGAATGGAATCAAACAGCCCTCCATTGGAGTCATGAGTCAACAATATGTCAACAAAGAAGCATTGAAAAAAGGGTTGAATTTGTTTGTGGAAAGACAGAGGTTTTTGTTGGTAATATAGGACCAAGTTGTGGTTACCAGAAATACAGAAGGGTTATCATCTTTAAGGAGTCTCAACATAATGACCAATGCAGATTGTGCAAGGAAATGAAAGAAACTGTGTAACATCACTGCAGGCTAGAAAAATCTAACACCTACCAAATATTTCACAAGACATGACCTGATGAGCAGAATTCTATATCAGAAGTTTTCTGTCTCTCATGGACTAACAAGTAAATAAATACCCATACTACAAATACAGACCTCAAAATGTCCAGGAAAACTCAACCAATAAATTGCACTGGAATTAAAACATCATCACAGACCAAACTGTTATCCACAATCTTGTAGACATAACGCTGATCCATAAAAACTTCAGAATGACATTTTTAATAGATATTACCATACCCAATATTCCTAATCTCCAATATACATGTAAAAAAGAACTTTCAACATATAAAGACCTAGCAAAGGAAACATAAATCAATGGGGAAGAGGGTACAATATGTACCATACATTTTGTCTTGTCTGTTACTGCAGTTGTGCCAAACATGCTTTAAGGGATCCTATAAAGGATGAGCTTACATCTTAATTCTTTTCTTCAACTACAAAAATCAGTTATTATCTCCATCTGGTCAATAGTCCATAGAACATTAAATATACAGGAATAATGGCAGGGTAGTCACTTTCTCCAGGACTGTTTCTATCTGAACCCCATTGAAAAAGATGAGAAGAAAGGTAACAAAAGATGGGAATGGTCAGTGTTGTAGGGGTTGTGGGAAGATGGGCACAATAGCGCACTGTAGGTGAAGCTATGAAGTATAATCATTTTTGTAAGAAATTTGGAATGATGCAAATAAAGTAATAAAAATGTCCATACCCTTTGACGCAGAGATTCCAATACTAAGCATATGTCCCAAGAAGGGCATTGATAAGAAGAAAGTTCTTATATACACCAAAATATTTATACTAGCACTTTTTGTGATAACAAAAAACTGAAAACAAAATAGATGCCCATCGATCGAGGAATGGCCACACAAATTGTGCTATATGAATAGAGTATTGCTATGCTGTTAAGAAATGATGAAAATGATAAATACAGAGAAGCATGGAAAGACTCAAATGAACTGATGACTAGTGAAATACACACATACAACGACTATAACAATATGACTAAAACAATATGACTATAACAATGTGAGAAGAAAGAATGACAACCACAAAATAATTGAAAGTGAATACCTCGGAATTACAAAGAATGAGCATGGTCCCAAAGAAGGCACTAAGAAAAGACACCTCCCCCCACTGCAGGGGTGGGATTTCCATGAGTATGAAACATGGCATATATTTTCAAACTTTTTCAATATATTGTTTGGTTTGGGTGATTTTTTCCCTCTTCTTTTTCTTTTCTTAAGAATATCATCTGTTACATAGGAATGCTCTCTGGGTGGGGAGGGATAATGGGAGAAATTTAGACAATATAACAACCAAAAAATTATTTTTAAAAGGAAAAAGATGATGACAAGATGATGGTGATGGTAACAGACAACAAATCCCCATATTACAAATACAAATCCCAAAATAATACTGAAAATTCAACCAAAAAAAAAAAACCTCCAACTGTTCTAGAACTGGCATATCATTGCAGCCAGAACTATTATCCACAACTTTTCAGGCATCATTTTCCGAACAATATTTTTAATAAATGTTGCTGTAGTGAATATGTATAACTTCCAAACTCCAAAAATAAAGAATGAAAAGCTTTCAAAATATAGAGACCCTGTGGAAGAAATTAAAAACCATGTCAGAATAGGACAAGGCACATGGTGTCCTTGTCACCCTCACTGTAGTGACTCAAAGATACTTTCACCAAGTCTACAGAAGATAAGTGTGTATCTCAATAGTCAAATTCATTGGCTAAAATCCATCATTTTATGTACCTGAGCAATCATTTGCAGAACATTTCAGACCGAGGAATAAGAGTACAATAGCAACTTGTCCATGCACCACTTCTATGAGTACCCATCAAAAAAGACAAGAAGAATGAGATAACAGTGATAAAATAATAATGATAATAATAACTTACATGGAGATGGCATTTTTCGAATTTCAAAGTACTTACTCCTCCAAAGTCCAAACTCGCTGCCTCAAGATGGCAAGAAGGTGACCATAGGCTCTCAAAGGCTATACCAGTGCAAGGATTGACTAACTACCCAGAGGCTTAATTCTTTTGGATATAGTGAGCCATGAAACATATCAAAATACAAAGCATCCCTAAGTCCTGGACAGCCCCCTTTTGCTCCAGCTGTGATGGTGACAGTGTCAGAAAAGGGGACGGCAAAAAAATAAACTATAACATATGCCTATAAAGGAATATTATGGTACCATATAGAAGGGCAAATATGAAGAATTCAGAGAAACGTGGGAAGGTTTATATGAAGTGATAGAGAACTACAAAAGTAGAATCAAAATGAACAATATATACAATATCTACAATGATGTAAATGAGGAAAACAGCTTTCAGGTTAAATACAATGGCCAATGTTGGCTCCAGATGAATAATGGCATAAAGCATTTCCTTCCCTTCTGTTAAGAAATGGTAAACTATGAAAGCATTCAATTATAGGTATCAGTAGCAATCGCTACATAAGCTAATCTTGCTTAACTATTTTTAAGGGACAGTAGTATGGCTACTAGGAAGAAGTCATGTTAAAAATATATCTATTAAAATTGTTTTCAATTTAAAAAGGAGGGGGCAAAGGATACTAAGAATCACAAAGACATATCAGAGTCACAATCCCATATGGGGTCGCGACCCACAGTTTAAGAAGTGCTGAAGGGGTTGTGAGTGGAAAAAGTTTAAGAAGCCCTGTATTAGATCATCTACAAACTTTAATTTAATGGCTGGTAGTCATAATGGGTAAGTTGAGTACAGTAAGAAGTTGAGTAAGGGGCAGCTAGGTGGTGCAGTGGATAGAGCACCAGCCCTGGATTCAGGAGGACCTGAGTTCAAATGTGGCCTCAGATACATAACACTTACTAGCTGTGTGACCCTGGGCAAGTCACTTAACCCCACTGCCAAAAAAAAAGAAAAAGAAGTTGAGTAAAGACCAAAGAGTTGGCATAATACTGAAAGACCTGGCCTACACAGATGTTGGCATTCCCGTTATAAATGAAACCAGAAGAAATAATGGAGTTGCAACTAAGTGGAAGGACAGCTCACAGGTTCTCCTCAGAGAAATGAATAAAGACATTGACAAAGTTGGTTTTACCATTCTCTCAAAGGCAATGAGAAACATTGTTTCACAGAACATTTGAACTTCTGGCTTTGCAGTGGTTAAAAGGGGCATAAGCAAACAGACTTCCAAAAAGATAACTGCAGCTTACTCATTAACATCCACTGCAGAAGATGAAGAAGCAGAGAATGTCTATGAAGAATATGACAATTTCCCCCCCCCCACCATGAAGTAAACATATTCTTTGATACTGAGTGACTTCAAAGAGTAAGTGGGCCCAAGGGAAAACAGAGAAAACTGTGTTGTAAAAATATGTTTTGGGATCAAGAAACTAGACAGGCTCCTTGCAATGTGCCTCATAGCTGTACATCATGAATACTTTCTTAAAGAAGAGAATGTAAGTTCTTGGAGAGTAGGGACTTTTTTACTTTCGTTTTTGCACCCATGGTGCCTAGAACAGTGCCCTGCAAATAACAGGCATTCAATGTTTGTTGAATTGAATAAAAGTGGAAGACACTGACTGGATGTGGCAAGCATCTAACAACATCAGAAATATGAAATTGGCTCCATCCTAACAGACAGGAAACTGATTACAGATGTAGCGGTCATTTTAGAAACAGCTGTCTATGTGAAGTCAGATCATCAAGTGGTAAGGGTAAAGGTCAAAGTAAATACCATATTGGAAGAAAGGATACGGATGAGAAGACAACACTTTGTGTATTTACAGCTGCTTGAAGTCAACTTGTTTAAACAAGTCATTGACGCTAAAAAAATTGGAGACAGCAAAAGTAAAAGTAAAACTATTAGCTCTAGAATCATTTGTTAGAAGAATGCAACTGATACAAAATAGTTATCGTAAGCTATCATAAGATCCCAAAGATGCCCCTAGACTGCTAGCAGCCTCTTAATCTCTTTGCCAAGGAAAGACAAAGAGCAATCAGGGCAACTCTGCTTTAGGATGCAAGAGTGGCAAGGCTGAGAGAATCAACAGACACATATTTATTGAGTGCCCAGTACTGGGGGTACAAATACAAAAGCAGGACAATCTCTGCCCTCCAGGAGGTTCTGTTTCCCTGGGAGGGATATAACATGTTCACAGAGAAGTAAGTATACAATATATGCAAATAAACACACTATCCATCCAACTACATTTCCCATGATGCCCAATTAGCATGCCAAGAGCTAAAATTCTATGAAATGTTTGCCTACATACAAGAAAACTGCATCAGGAGGCTCTCTGATGGTGGAACCAGAGAATTCTGGGAAAGAGAACTACATAGGTGAGTTGGCACTGGCCTTGGGGTGGGAGGAGAGCGGGGTGGTCAGCAGCTTCAATACATCCCTGAGATTCCCAGATCATGGTGTACCTCAGCCAACTAGAGCTACCAGCCAAGATGAACTGGATACTTCTAAAATCGTCTGAACTCTATCTGCACCAAGCTAGCAGATCACAAGCACAGTAAACTTTTTAAAGGAAAATATTTAACTGTAATTGAAACAATTAGCAAAGGACTAAAATAAATACTTGATGAACCCATGCTCAGGGCAGTCAGGTCTCCATCCTGAAGGAATACACAAGGGGCAGCTAGATGGCCCAGTGGATAGAGCACTGGCCCTGAAGTCAAGAGGACCTGAGCTCAAATCTGGCCTCAGACCAAACAAATGATACCTCTAGCTGTGTGACCTTGGGCAAGTCGCTTAACTCCAACTGCCTAAAAATAAAAACAAACAAACTGAAGGAATAGGCAAGAGGGAAACCCTGCGAACACAATCTACAGAAAGACACATGGTCTTGGTGTAGGACTTGTCCCTTGTGGGGCCAGAAAGTGGGAAAGGCCCAACCATTCTGCATCTCCTCTCAGCTTTGTGTCAGTAGCCTGGATGAAAGCCATGCCTTGGCAGGACTTGCTCTAGCAAGGCTGCTATTTTCTCCCTTCACCTGAGGGCCCCTAAGCATTATCACTCAATACACACCATCCCACAGTATCTGGCTCTGCTCATTCAACTTCCCCACCCAGTAGGCAAGAAGTTCTCTCCTTGCCGCATGGGGCTCAGGGTTATGATAAGATTGTTAAGCTCCTGGATGGCACAATTACACATTCACTCACAGCTCTTTTCCTTGCTAGAGTCTCAAACTACATAGCAAACCTGCCTCCTGAGTTGGATTTCAGGACTGAAATCCCATGAAATATGCGCCTAGACATAAGAAGTTGGTTTCAAGGAATACATCTCATGGGATTTCAATCCTGGAAACCCTAATTAAAGATCACGGAAAACATAGTTGCAGAGGCAATACAGTCTATTCCCTCAGAATTGTCCCAATTTCTGGACTAAAAGCTCAGTTGCAAAACATTTTATCAGTGAGTGAGAGAAGATTAGGCATAAAATCACCTTACATAGTATCAAAAAAAAGTATTTGGAGAAAAAACAAGTCTGAAGAGAACTTAATATAACATCCAGCTATGCTAAGTCACCCAAAAACCATCTGTAGATAAAAGAAAAAGGGCAACAAAAAACACACACAATGAAAACACATCTGCCAGAATTTCTAGAGCTCTATTCTCATCAGGTCAAGTCAGACAATAAATGTTTATGAAGCACCTCCTATGCACCAGGCACTGTGCTAAGCACAGAGGATACAAAGGGAGGCAAAAGACAGTCCCTTGGCCTCAAGGTGTTCACAGTCTAATGCGGGAGACAACATGTAAACAACTATGTAGAAACAAGCTATGTATGCAGGATAAACAGGAAATAATTGAATTCCCATTTAGACCCTTCAATATCTGACCTACTATGTAGCAATGGCATGTTAGATGAGCAGAGAGCACTCATCGGCCTACTCCTGCACACCATGCCACTCTGTGTAATCAAAGACAAAGTTGGGAAAAGCAACCAGATGTCACCAAATACATTTTTTTTTACTAGATCTGTGATTTGATCAGTATAAGTAACTCTCACGGCAGAGGGCATTTCTTCTACCAGTGCATATTGGCACATTTTCAGTAATTTAGATAGTTGCCTGGGGCAACAGAAATTAGTAACTTGACCAGGGTAACACAGACCTTATGTGTCAGAGGTGGGACTGGTATTCCTGATTCCAAGGCCAGCTCTCTGTCTACTACATCATACTGCCTCTCCAACAAAATGCACACAGAAAAAAAAAAACCATTCAGGATGGACACAACACAGTCTTAAAGTTGCTCAAGAATTTATTTTCGAGATATTTCAAAGAGGGGGAGGAGGTTACTTTTACCAAAAAAAGTGATCCAAGAGACATCATCAACTAGCAATTGCTATGAGTACATTCTAATCTGTATAAAATCTTTGTGTAAGGGGAGCTGGTGTGTAGGGGTCAGATGAAGGCAATTTTGTTACTACCACGGTTCACAATTTCACCTACAATCCTCATTTCTGTTTTTTTTTAACATACCAAAATGTTGATGTTTGTTGATGTTCGCAGCAAGAAAGAAAATGCATATCTAAAAAAACGCTCCGTGTACACATCAAGAATATCCTTAAGGGGAAAACAAAACACAAGAGGAGAACAAGGTTTTTGCAGCTGACTTTTCAGAAGAACACATCTTCACAGTTGCACAACTGATAAAGAAGTATAGAGAATCAAGGATTCCCCAATTTCTGTTGTTTGCTGATTTTTTAAAAAAAGCATTAGGCTTGATAGAACAAATTTCAATTTTAAAGGCTCTCTTCAAACAAATTGTATTCCAGGCATCTGTTACAAGATCCTATGACAGCTGCAACTATGGAGATAACTTTTTGCAATGACCTGCTGAGTACTGTTATCAGGTGGGGCATAAAGCAGAGAGACATATGTTCATCTGAGGTGTTTGTCAAGAAGGATATGGCATATGCAGAATCCAGACAGAAGGATTCCCTATTGACAGGCAGATTTTACAAATGTGCCGATTTACAAATTATATTGTACTAATTGCATTGAGCCTCAGGACACCAGAAAGACTTCACAGTGCCATCCAGAACCTGAATCATAGAGTGGGAAGGGACCTCAAAGGTCCATCTACTCCAACCACCATCTGAATGAGAACTCCCCTTACAAAATCTCCAACAAGCGGTCATTTCACCTTTGTTGAAAGGCTTCTGGCGATGGGAAAGCCATTGCATCCCAGGGCATCCATCCCTTTACACTCTGGGCTAGCTCTCATTGTTGGGGAGGATATCTTTAGATCTACTTCCATGATATTTCCACACCTATTGCTCCTATAATTCTGCCTTTTGGGGCAAAGCAAAATCAGTTTAATGCTCTCCCATGGGACCGTTCGAAATACCTATAGCTAGCTCTCATGTCCCATTTCCACCCTTCCCTGCCCCCAGTACCCTCACTCCCCAGGTCTTCTTTTCTTCCCACCAAACATTCTCAGTTCCTCCTTCTAGCTGATCCTCACATGGCATGATCTTTCTGTCCAGATGGTCTATAGTATACTCTGATGACAATATCAATATTATTTCTTGGGGTAGCTAGGTGGCGCAGTGGATAGAGCTCTGGCCTTGGAGTCAAGTGACCTGAGTTCAAATGCGACCTCAGACACTTGACACTTAACTAGCTGTGTGACCCTGGGTAAGTCACTTACCCCCTTGCCTCACCAAAAATACATACATACAGTCTATCCTCCCAAGTCTTTGTGATAGCTATGATGTTAAACTTGTCTCCTTGTCTTAGGTGGTTAGCTAGACTTTGTACATTTGTACATAGACATTTAATGCCTTGGGTTTTCTGCAAATTTCTGGGTGTCACTGCAATTCTTCCTACATTATACATTCTGGTAGCATAGCTTGGTGGATATACAAATGCAATTTTCTCCCTTCCCTTTCCTTTTCAGTTTAAAACCCTTTTCATTAGACTTGCAGGACCTCAGGCACATACAGTTTTTTTAAAAATATCTCATTTGTATTCATATCTTTTGTTTCTTTATCATCTTCATTTCGGAATGTATCTCTTTCTACTTCTCCTACACTGTAAGTCATCCCTTATAACAAAGAACAAAAGGGAAAGTTTCCATATATACCAGCAGCACTTTTGTGGGAACAGAAAATTGTAAACAAAATGGGTGCATATCAGTTGGGCAGTGCCTGAATAAACTAGGTATGTGAATGTGTGGGAATATTACAATGATGGTTACAATGATGAACATGAGGAATTCAGAGAAACATGGGAAAATCTGAGTAAACTTCTATTGTGCGGTAAGCAGAGACAAGAGAATAAGCTATACAATGACCACCATGATGGAAAGGAAAATAATACTAACAACATCAGAATTCAGATTAATTCAATGATCAGTCTTGATTCCAGAGTACTGATAGGACCAATGATGAAATAGATCTCCTTCCTTTCGATACAGAAGTGGTAGGCAATGAATGCAAAATACTGCATCCACTCTGAGAGTTGTCAATTGGTTTTGCTTAAGTGTTTACCTTTGTTACAAGAGGGTTCTACTTGGGGGGCAGTGTTATTGGGAAACGAGAGTGATGTTCAAAATATCCCCAAAGCAGCAATTGAGGAAAAAATAAAATAGTACTTAAATTTAAAAAAAGAAAAAAAAATCCCCAAAGCATCAGCAACATACATAAGAAAGGAAAAGAAGAGTACCACAGCATATATCACCTAAACAAATGTAAGTAACCTTCTAAATCAATCACCTTGTGTTGTTCCCCTCTCAAATCCACTGTACTCGGACCACCAAAATAATCTTCTTAACGTACAAGTCTGATCATGTGATTTCCTCAACTCAAAAACTTTCACTAGCTCTCCATCATTAAGATAAAATGCTCATTTCTTTTCTTGACATTCAAGGCTCTTCATAATTAGACTCCAATTTAATGTACTAACTTTCTTGGCCTTGCCCCTGGCATCTTGTACCAGAGCAGGTACCACGGCAAAGATTGAAATCTCTGTGGCTGAGAATAGGGTGTGGGACTTCAAGTCAGGACACCGAAGCTTGACTCCTGCCTTACATAATGAGCTGTGTGCCCTTGGGTAAGTCACATAATCTCACTATCCCTAAGTTTCCCTTGCTGTTCAAATAAGGATAATACTACCTACACTACCTACCTCCCTGGGCTGTTTTCTTTTCTTATTGCATAGTACAATAAGCCAAAGCCAGCAAGCATGAAAGGGGTCGTGCAGCAGGAAGGTCCCAGGTGAAAAGTGATGTTTGGGATAGAAACAGAGTTCCAGTGAGGATCAATAAGAGGCCAAGGTGCAAAGGAAGAGACTGCAGGGGTTCAGTATGAAAATAAGCAACCAGAGTCCTCGTTCAACAATTCCTCAACGTGTCATGGTCAGATTTGTGTGGGGCACATGTCATATTGTTTAAAGAGATGGTTGCATCCATTTTATTTTTAATGGTTCTAAGCCTTAATTTGATTTTTTTCCCATTTTTATGACAATTTTTTTCATCACTTTCGCTTCCAGATATATCTCTCCACAGTGCAGCAAGCTATCCACTGTTAGAAAGAATGGAAAAAGAGGGGGAAATGTGGGTCAGCAAAACTAAACACCATATCAATCTACATATGTGTTTTTATACCCTACTGTGGGTAGTCCCATCCTCCAAGCTCTTTCAAATTTGCTGTGGTCAGATGACTCCCCTACCATCTGCCACCACTGCACTCCATAGCAATGGCTGCCTATAAGTGATCTTGTCTCACTCTCTGCTACCTCTAGGTATTTGAATCTATCACCCTTAGACATCCAGCCTCTGACACTAGTTGTATAATCTTGGGCAAGTCACTCAGCCTCCATTTGCCTCAGTTTCCTCATCTGTAAAATGGGGGTATAACAACACCTACCTCCCAGGGTTTGTGAGGATCAAATGAGATGATAATTGTAAAGTGCTCAGCACAGGGCCTGGCACATAGTAGGCATTCTATAAATGCTAGCTATGATAATGATGATCTCCGTTGTCGAAATCTTTCCCTTCAGCTCTGGCATGATTTGCCCAATGAAACCTTCCCAGATTCCTTCCCTGAAAGTGATCCCTCCCTCACTAAATGTCTCATGCCTCTCTATTTGAACTCTTTAATGCACTTAACAATGATATGAGTCAGAATGGGATGTTTGTGTACATGTGTGCATGCCAGAGTTCTTTATTAAAGGGTAAGGACCTTGAGGGCAAGGCTTTGATCTTTGTATAATAAGTTCCTAGGAGGGTGCACTACTCCATTAGGTGCTTCATATACATTTGCTGAATTGATTCCAATTCAGTTGATCATCATTAAAATTAAGGGTAAATGGAGAGATAAAGCAAAAGCACAGGATGGTTTTCACCTGACACACAAGTGAGACAAAATGCGAACCTCCCCCCCAAAGAAACGGAATGCTATTTCCCCCTGTTCCACCTCATGTATACGGAGGACGCTATCCCAAGCATTAAGAGTCCAAGGCCTCCTATCAGACAGAGACAGAGTGGCTGCAAATTTTGTCCCCAGTGAGGAGGACTCAGTAAACACCCTGGAGTGATGCATGGAAATTCAGGGGGGGTGTGGGGGCGGGGGTAAAGCAGAGGGAACAGAATAAACACAATTTAACAACAAGGTCTGCTCAACAAGGGGGGGGGTGTCACATTTTCTGAAGCATTCTGTAGCTGGGTACAGCAGGAAAAAATACCAGACTAGGAATCAAGAGAGATGAGATGCGGTCTTGGTTCTACCATGGACTCACTGCATGTCCCTGGGAAAGTCTCTTGTGCTTCAGTTTCTCCATCTGTAAAATGGAGGCAGGACTGGACTACATGATATGATAGGATTTTCTCTTAGCTCTGGCATCCTGCTATTCATCTACTCCATTGAGATTCACTGGTCAATACTTTTAGCGCCCAGAGCAACCCCCTACAAGCCTTATAAGAATAGCATTTTAGATTGAGTGGAATCTTCTTGAGCAACTCTCCAAGGACTACACTATGAACAGAGTCTCACCCTATCAGGGAAGGATCTCTTTCTTTGCCTCCTTTTTGGGGGTAAAAATGTACTTTGTGTGGCCAAGGTAAACACATTACTGGTTTCCTCCTGCACTCTGGGAGGTCCCTGATGTCCCTCCCCCCTAACAACGCAGGGCCCTGATGCAATCACATTGAATTCCCGCCCCCTCTCTCCAGTTAGGATGCTTCAGATAATGGTCTCCAGTGGGTGAGGAAACTGAAGGACATGGCATGGATGTAGTTTTCAGCAAAGGGCTTATGTGTAAATATCTGCATGGTGTACAAATTTTGGTACAGTGGGGACAGAGGAGAATGCAGAGCTAGCCTCTTATGCCTGACCAAATAAGGAACTCTATCTAGTATGGGTGACATGCACAGAGATTAATTGTTACAGAAACAGGGTTTCAGACTGGAAGGGACTAGAGAGAGAGATTATTTAGTCCAGCTCCTTCATTTTACTGATAAAGGAAATGGAGCCCAGGAAAGGGAACTGACATGCCCAAGGTTACAAGTAGTAGATAGCAAAACTGAGACAATAATAACAAAAACTGGCTGCAAAGTGCTTTACAGACATCATCTTATTTGAGCCTTACAACAACCCTGTGAGGGAGATAGAATACGCTTCATTACCCCAGTTTTACAGGTGAGGAAACTGAGATCCAGATAATATAAGTGTCATAGCCACAGTCAAACAGCTGGCAAATGTCAGAGGCAAGATTTGAACCTGGATCTATCCTCCTGATACTGACACCAGTGCATTTTGCACTGCACAACAATGGGTTTTCATGAAGCCAACATTTTCTTTTTTCTTTTCATTTGAAAACCAGACACATTTGAATGGGAGTGCCCCTTTTTTAAAAAAAAAAAAGTAATTTTCATTTTTTTGCTACTCTGAACTTGACAAAACCAACATACATGAATGTTTCCATGTATGAAGAAAAGAAACATCAGAGTATATATGAAACTATGGCTGTCTAGTATGTAGGCCTTGCTATTTTTTTAGCATATAGAATCAATTCAATGCATTAGTTTCAAAGCTATTCTGATGGTATCTTTCTCTGAACTTCCTTCTATTTTTCTTCTGTGCATTTAAAAATACTTCAGTGACCCTCTTTTCTTCTTTTGAGGCCATCATGACCACTAGCCCCTTTCTCCCTCCATGATCACGGTAAATGGGGAAAAAATAATAAAACAATCAAAAGCGAATATGGCAAAATTACAAAGAATAAGCGTGATCCCAAAGAAGAGACAGGAAAAGACACCTCCATCCTACTTCATTGCAGAGGTGGGAAGTATGTGGATATAACACATGGCATACATTTTCAGACTTTTTAATGTAGTGATCAGTTTTGCTGATTTCTTTTTTCGTCTCTTTTCATTTTTCTTCCTTTAAAAATATTTCTTAGGGGAGGCAAAGTCAAGGCTCTCCCAAATTCCCCTCCAAACAGTGTTAAAATAATACCTTAAAATGAATTCTAGACATGGAGCAGCAGAACCAACAAAAGGACAGGGTGAAATAATTTTCCTGCCCAAGACAACTTAAAAGGTTAGCAGGAAAGGTGTGTCTTACTGGAATGAGAGTGGAGCACAGTCCAGAACAGGCTGCACCTGTGCAGTCTAGGACTGGTAAGCCAGCAGCAGGCCTTGGGGCTGACTGAATCAAGGCTTCTAGAACTTCTGAACCTCTCAGCCCACAGATGGTAAGGGGGTTGAATAATTGGTCAGAAGGAGATCACAGGGAACCCCTAGCTGGCACTGGGAGCAGGACTCTGTTGCATTGGCCACACTTGGTTCCGAGTTGAAGTCCCAGGGTAAAGAGGAACAATAGCATGAGTGAGAACCTTGGTCACAGTTCCAAGGTATGAAAGACCAGAGTACAAGCCAGGAAAACAGGGACCACACCTCTCCTTAGATCATATCACCTTGGAAGAACTGAAAGCTTATAGACTCCCAGAACTAGGTTTGAAAACAGTAGCATGAAAAACCTGGAGTTTGAGAAATTGCCCCTTGGGGGTGGAGCCAAGATGGCAGAGTCAAAGCAGTGACTTGCTTGACCTCTCCCCCAAACCCCTCCAAATACCTGTAAAAAATGCCTCTAAACAAATTCTAGAGCAGCAGAACCCACAAAAAGACAGAGGGAAACAAATTTCTAGCCCAAGACAATCTGAATGGTTGATTTGAAAGGTCTATCGCACTGGGCTGGGTGAGAAACACAGTTCGGTACGGACGTGCAGATAAAGACCAGGCCTCAGTGAACTTGGAGCAGGCCTCAGAGGACTGAATCACAGGCAGCTGTGGTGGTTTCCAGACTTCTCAACCCACAAACACCAAAGACAGCTTAGAAGGTCAGTAAGAAAAGTCTGTGACTGCAGTGAGAGAGGAGCTCAGTCCCAGACCCCGTTCCAGAGTGGCCCTGGGGAGGCAGCTGCTTCCAGAGCTCCCAGCCAACAGATGGAGGGGGAATTGAGTGGCTGATCAGAGGGGGATTGCAGGGATCTCTTTGCTGGTGCTAAGGCAGTATTCTCTTGCTTTACCTGTGCTTGGATCTACATCACAGTTCTGGATGGCAATCCTAGGGTGAGGAGGAGCACTGGTGTGGTGGAGCTTGTAGTGGTAGTGCAGAGAGAATCCTCCTCACAGTTCCAAGGCAGAAAAGAATGCTCATGGTCACTTACAGAGCAGAGCACAGGCCAGGAAAGGAGTAAACTCCTCACCTTTGATCATACCACTTTGGAAGAACTGACAATTTACAGGTCCCTAAAAGTATCACTCAGAACAGCTGCACAAAACCCCTGAAGCTTGGGACAGTACATTCTCCACACTGGAAGCAGACCCCTACCTTAACAAAGAGTTTAAAACTCAAGTAATTGGCTGGGCATGAGCAAACTGCACAAAAAAAGTCAGACCACAGAATTTTTCTTTGGTGACAAAGAAGATCAAAACATACAATCAGAAGAAGACAACAAAGTCAAAGCTCTTACATCCAAAGCCTCCAAGAAAAATATGAATTGGCCCCAGGCCATGGAAGAGCTCAAAAAGGATTTTGAGAAGCAAGTAAGAGAAGTAGAGAAAAAACTGGGAAGAGAAATGACAGTGATACAAGAAAATCATGAAAAACAAGTCATGCTAAAGGAGACCCCCCCAAAAAAATACTGAGGAAAATAGCACCTTAAAAAATAGACTAACCCAAATGGCAAAAGAGGCCCAAAAAGCCAATGAGGAGAAGAATGCCTTAAAAAGCAGAATTAGCCAAATGGACAAGGAAGTCCAAAAGCTCACTGAAGAAAATAATTTCTTAAAAATTAGAATTGGGCAAGTGAAAGTTAAGGACTCCATGAGACATCAAGAAACAATAAAACAAAAGCAAAAGAATAAATAAAAATAGAAGAAAATGGGAACTATCTCATTGGAAAAACAAGTGACCTGGAAAATAGACCAAGGAGATATAATTTAAGAAATGTTGGACTACCGGAAAGCCATGATCAAAAAAACATCATATTTCAAGAAATATTCAAGGAAACTGCCCTGATATTCTAGAAGCAGAAGGTAAAATAGAAACGGAAATAATCCACCAATCACCTCTGGAAAGAGATCCCAAAAAGAAAATTCCCAGGAATAGCCAAATTCCAGAGCTCCTAGGTCAAGAAGAAAATATTACAAGCAGCCAGAAAGAAACAATTCAAATCTTATGGAGTCACAGTCAGGATCATACAAGATTTAGTAGCTTTCACATTAAAGGAGTGGAGAGATTGCAATATGATATTTGGAAGGCAAATGATCTAGGATTACAACTGAGAACCACCTACCCAGAAAAACTGAGATATTTAATGAAATAGAGGATTTTCAAACATTCCTGATGGAAAGATAAGAGCTGAATAGAAATTGTAAGTTTTAAAGACTCAAGAGAAGCATAAAAAAGGTAAACAGTAAAGAGAAATCATAAGGGGTTCAATAAAGTTAAACTGTTTCCATTCTTACATGGCAAGATGATATTTATAACTCCTAAGAACTTTATTATCATTAGGATAGTTAGGAGTATTCATAGACAGAGGGCATGGATGGGAGTTGATTATGATGGGATTATATAAAAAAGTCAAGGGGTGAGAAAGGGAATTGCACTGGGAGAAGGGGGAAGGGAGCGGTAGAATGGAGTAAATTATCTCACATAAAAATGCATGAAAAAACTATTACAATAGAAGGGAAGATGGGGGTAGTGGTGGGCAATGCTTGAACCTTACTCTCATCAGAATTGGCTCAATGAGGGAATAGCATACTCACTTAGATGTGTATAGAAATCTATCTTACACTTCAAGGAAATAGGAAGGGGGTGCTGATAGAAGGGAGGACAGGTTGGGAGAGGCAGTGTTAAGAAGCAAAACACTTTTTAGGAGGGAAAGGGTAAAAGGAGAGTGAGAAGGATAAACGGGGGAAAAGTAGGATGAAGGGAATACACAGTAATCATAACCATGAATGTGAATGGGATGAACTCACCAATAAAATGGAAGCAGATAGCAAAGTGGATTAAAAACCAGAATCCTACAATACGTTGTTTACAAGAAACACACTTGAATCTGAGAGACACACACAGAATAAAGGTCAGGGGCTGGAGCAGAATCTATTATGCTTCAGCTGAAGTTAAAAAAGCAAGGGTAGTAACCATGATCTCAGACAAAGCAAAAGCAAAAATAGAGCTAATTAAAAGAGATACGCATGGAAACTACATTTTGCTAAAAGGTACCACAGACAATGAAGTAATATCAGTACTAAACATATGCACCAAATGGTATAGCATCCAAATTTTTAAAGGACAGGATGTAAAATGGATAATTTTTATTACATTAAATCAAAAAGGGTTTGTACAAACAAAACCAATGCAGCCAATATTAGAAGGAAAGCAGAAAAGGGGGGGGGCAGCCAGAGAATTAGAGGAAATTTCTCTGATAAAGGCCTCATTTCTCTCTCTCTCTCTCTTTTTTTAAGGCAATTGGGGTTAAGTGACTTGCCCAGGGGCACACAGCTAGTAAGTGTCAAGTGTTGGGTCTGAGGCTGGATTTGAACTCAGGTCCTCCTGATTTCAGGGCCAGTGCTCTAACTACTGCGCCACCTAGCTGCCCCTCATTTCTCAAATATACAGAGAATTAAGTAAAATTTATAAGAATGCAAGTCATTCCCCAACTGATAAATGGTCAAAGGATATGAACAGGTAGTTATCAGAAAAAAGAAATCAAAGCTATCTATAGTCATATGAAAAAACACTCTAAATCATTATTGACTGTAGAAATGAAAATTAAAACAATTCTGAGGTACTACCTCACACCTATCAGATTCACTAATAGGACAAAAATGGAAAATGACAAATGTTGTAGGGGATGTGGGAAAATTGGGACACTAATGCACTGTTGATGGAGCTATGAACTGATCTAACCATTCTGGAGAACAATTTGGAACTATGCGCAAAAGGCTATAAAACTATATATACCCTCTGACCTAGCAATATCACTATGAGATCTGTATCCCAAAGAGATCAAAAAAAAGGAAAAGGACCTATATATACAAAAATATAGCAGCTCTTTTTGTGGTGGCAAAAAACTAGAAATTGAGGGGATGCCCATCAATTGGGGAATGGCTGAACAAGTTGTGGTATATGATTGTAATGAGATACTATAGTACTAAAAGAAATGACAAGCAGGATGAGTTCAGGATAAAAAAACCTGAAAAGACTTACATGTGTACAGCAGAGAATAAAAGAAAACTTACAAGGAAGCAAAGAAAAAATGGATAGCTCTCAAAACAATGAATAGTATTTATTATATAAGCTTTCTTGAAATGGAAACTCATTGCTGTATATTTTGAATCCTCTTCATGTTCTGCTGTGCACATGGCAATACTTTTTTTTCTTTTCTTATTTCTTATTACTTTAGTTTTAGTATTGAAGTATTTAGCATTTAAGTTTGTTTTTTTTTCTTATTTTGTATTTAAGTTTAAAATAAAAAATTTACAAATAAAAAAAGCTTTTTTTCTTTGTATTTAAGTTTCAATATTTAAGTTTATAATATGTTTCTTTTTCTTTTCTTATTGTATATTTAAGCTATAGTATTTAAGTTTAAAATGAAAAAAAATTAAAAATCAAAAACATTTTTAAATGACTTACATGAACTGATACAAAGTGAAATGAGCAGAACCAGGAGAACACTGTACATAGTTAACAACAATATTGTACAGTGATCAACTGTGAATGAATTAGCTATCTCAGCAATACAATGATACAAGATAATTCTAAAGGACTTCTGATGAAAAATGTTACTCATCTCCAGAGAAAGAAGTGATGGAGTCTGAATGCATATCAAAACATACTTTTTTGTTACTTTATTTTGGGAGTGTTTTTGGTCTGTGTTCTCTTTTGCAACATGGCAAATATGTAAATACGTTTTATATGAGTACACATGTATAGCCTATATCAAATTGCTTGCCTTCTCAATGAGGAAAGAGGGGAGTGAGAGAGGGAGAGTATTTGAAACTCAAAATTTTAAAAAACACATGTTAAAATTGCTTTTACATGTAATTGGAAAAAATACAAAAACTTAAAATAAAATAAAAATATTTCTTATATGGGATTACTCTCTGGGAGGAAGGAAGGAAGGAAATGGATATTTATTAAGTGCCTACTCTGTGCTAGGCACTATGCTAAATATTATCTCATTTGTTCCTCACAGCAACCTTAGAAGATAGGCGCTATTATTACCCTCAATTTGCAAATGGGGAACTTGAGGCAGACAGATGTTAAGTAACTTGCCCAGGGTCACACAGCTTGTAAGTGTCTGAGGCAAAATTTGAACTCAAGTCTTCATGACTCTAGGGGTGATGCTCCCTCTACTGCACCACCTAGCTGCTGGAAGGGGGAAAGGGAAGGGATACTGGTAGAAATTCTTGTGATGTAAGGGCAACTGACATGAGCTAGAGAAGGAAATAGCAAACCATCCCCATATCTTTGTCAAGAAAACCCTAAAAAGGGTCACAGAGAGTTGGACACGACTGAAAAACGACTCAACTACAGCAACAACAAAAAAAGAAATCCTTTTTCTTTCATTCGATCATTAAATTTATAAGATGGAGCTAAAAATTCGTGTAGTAACTACAGGGTTGTTGTGAGCCTCATATAAGGTAATGATATGTAAAGGACTTTGCAAACTTTAAAGCACTATATAAAAGTTATCATTAATAGTAGTAAAAATAATAAACAAAAATAGATTGTAAGCTTCTTTAGTGGTGGTTTGATTTACCTGGCACATGCTGCCTCTCATCCCTCCCTCAGGGCCTTGCTGCTTCAACTAACCAGGCTTGCACACTCTGTGAGTGGCAGTTAGTTGGCAGTAGGTGGGGAAGTCTGGCCCCTCCTCCATAGGAGTTGTTTCTCTGGATGATGGCTATGAGGGCTGGGCCGGAAGTAGGAACAGTGGTCTGAGTGGTGCTGACTTTCAGTTTGGGTTGAATGGTGAAGTCAGAGGCAATATTGCAGTGGGTTTAGAAGAAAATGAAAGGAGAGGAAGTAGAGGGACCAAACATAGACAGCTTTCTCAAGGAGTTTAGTCACAAAGAGAAGGAGAGATGTAGGACAACAGTTAGCAGAGATCAAGTAAGAGGTTTTTAAGAATAGGTGGTGGGATATGGGTCGTGTTTGTGTAGGCAGCAGGGAAAGAGCAAGTAGACAGGGAGAAATTAAAGAGACAGAGACACAGAGAAAATGAGGAAGAATTGTGGGGGGACTTTACTAGAAAAGATAGGATGGGATGAGATCAAAGGTGCATGTAAAGAAGGACTGACCTTGGCAAGGAGAAGAGACACCTCTAATTTGGAGACCAAAGTGAAAGAAAAGATCATTGAGAGAAGACATACGAATGATGTGAGCTGAGGAGGAAGGGAGAAGGGTGAGCTCTCAACAACTGGACTCAATTTTTTCAGTGAATTATGAGGAAGGGCCTCAGCTGAGGGAGTGAAAGGAGGGGGTTCTCTAGGAGGCTTAAAAAAGGATGAAAACGTTTGCAACAGCTGTTGTGAAATAGATCAGGGAGGAACAGGATGTCTGCCTTGCTGCAGTGAGGGTCCGGTTGAGATTAGATAACATAAATTTATAGTTGACCCCCGATTTCCTTCAGCTCCATTCGGTCACATGTGAAGAGAAGGCAAGGAGGCAGATGGTAAGAGCAATTCAGGGTTGGGGTTTGGTGGGACTTGATCAGCGATAGGACTTCAGAGAAGAAATTAGTGTAGTTAGTTAGGTTGGGGTGGGGAGAGTAGGGTCAGTGCAGAGGTCATGGCCTGGGAAAGAACAAAGGAGGAGAGGGAACCATGAGAAACAGAACAATGAGAAAAGGACTGAAGAAGGCTCTGGAAAGTGGAGGGAAAACTGAGGTAGGTAGAATGTTGTTTTTCACATGGTGACGTCATGAGAATCAAAGTAACGTGGTGCTGATCTCACTCAAATCCTTTTCGACTCATTTTTTTGTGGTCCAAAGAAAATAAAAATTCCTCTGTGGCCAAACACCATGAGCAAGCTCTTTGCAATGACCCAGAGCCTGGCAAGCTTTGAAAGAGCATGCCAAAGTGACTAGATGCCAAGCCTTATGTATCCTCCAGATCATCTATTCTACCTAGTCACAGACATACATGTGATCTTATTCTTTTCATTATGCCTAAAAAGCCACGCACATGGCTTCTTGTTCTTTTTGAGAGAGGTTGTGTTTCCCAGATGAATTTCACTGAGGGGAAATGCATGAGCCGATTGAATAGACAAGATTTTGGTGGGGAAGCGATAGGATTATGTCACAAGTCGCACTCATTCAGGCATTCAACAACCATCCATGTTGTTACTATTACTATAGTAATATATTCTATATGTCCATATAATTATAATAGGTCCAACTACAGACCTCATCAATAACACTCCCATTCCTCCTATCAAGATTAAACGAACCACATCGCATACGTGTGACTTTGCAAAGATATTCTCACTGCCATAATATATATTATTATATTATATATTATAATCTATATTATATAGTAACATATACTATATATAATATGAACTATAGTTACTATTAGTAACTATAGTTACTATTACTATGTGTAATGCACTGGGTTTAGTGCTAAGGAGGATAGAAAGATGATTAAACCATAGTCCCTGACATCATGGAGCTTAATAATGGTAATGATGATGATGATGATGATGATGATGATGATGATAGTAGCTAGGATTTATATAGAACCTACTACGTGCCAGACACTGTGTTAAGTGCTTTCCAAATATTATCTCAGTCAACCCTCACAATAACCCTAGGAGGTAGGTGCTGTTATTATCTCCTTTTTATAGTTGAGGAAACAGAGGCAAACAGAGGTGAAGTGACTTGCTCAAGGTCACACAACTACTAAGTGAACTCGGGTCTTCCTGATCCCAGGCCCAGCACTCTATCTAATGCACCATCTCACTACCTCATCAGATCTTATGATCTAATATGGGAATCCAGGGGGAATACCCCACACACGGGTATGCAAAAACCATATAAATGAAACATAATGTAATGTATAACAGAACAA
The DNA here is from genome assembly GCF_003287225.1 of Phascolarctos cinereus. Lineage (NCBI taxonomy): Eukaryota > Metazoa > Chordata > Mammalia > Diprotodontia > Phascolarctidae > Phascolarctos > Phascolarctos cinereus. The sequence goes on from NW_027556291.1 coordinate 30,354,278, forward strand.
AAAGAACATAAGACAGGGTCAATTTCCTATTTAAGCTTCAAATGGGGAAAATTAGTTTTTGACTGAGACAGAGCAGGGAAGCTGACATTAAAAAAAAAAAAGCTAGTCAAGCCAAGTCACCAAGTGGAAAGAATGCTAGACTTGGACCCCAAAAAGGATTCAAATCCCATCTCATGTGATCACGGAGAAGTCACTGAACTTTTCTGATCCCCAGTTTCCTCACCTCTAAAATGAGGATAATAATACGTCACAGACTTGTTGTGAGGATAAAACCAGAGAGTGTTTGTAAAGTGCTTTGAAGATGTTCAAGCCTTGCACCTAGAAGGTCTTTAATAAATATTTATTGAATTGAAAGTTTGAATATAAATGTCAGCTATCATTATTGTTAAGGCCATAAGCATTTCCAAAGTTAGTGCCCACCCTCCTGCTGTGTGCCTAGCACATCACTTAGGACTCTAGCTAGCTAATACATGTGAACCTCTACCAAGGTCAAAGTCCTAGCGGTCTCTGGAGGCCACCCACCGTGGCATTATTGCTTTTTTATACCATACAACTGAATACTTAGGCCTACCCATAAAATGTTGTCTTTTCATTATATAAGGCACATCCATTAGTGACTAAAGAATTATTCATCATAGTTTGTAACTAGTAATTAAGTCATTTAAAAGCACTGAAGCATTTTCTTGGAAAGGAAAAAGAAACTTCATATCTGAGAAATTTTGTGACCAGTCTTAGTCACAAAATGATTTAGGTGAGGAAAAAGAGCTACTCTGGGTCAAATCTGGAAGAAATGCAATATAGAGAATCCCTTGCCTCCTATTTCGTTAAAAATGAATTAATCTTAAGTCAACATGCTTCAACACAGAACCATATTTCTTCCTTTCTTTCCTCTCTGTACAATACACATGGCAATGCAATTAGAAGAATAAGAGTCTGATTGTTTCTTCTGTAGAAATGATATACTTAAAGGATGCTTGCCTTCCATAGTGCAAAAAGATAGGTTTTTTTCAGGATCCATATGAAAATGTCCGTCTTTCTTTTTCTTTCTTTCTTTCTTTTTTTCTTTCTTTCTTTCTTTCTTTCTTTTTTTCTTTCTTTCTTTCTTTCTTTCTTTCTTTCTTTCTTTCTTTCTTTCTTTCTTTTTCTTTCTTTTTTCTTCCTTCCTTCCTTCCTTCCTTCCTTCTTCCTTCCTTCCTTCCTTTCTTTCTTTCTTTCTTCTTTCTTCTTTCTTTCTTTCTTTCTTTTCTTTCTTTCTTTCTTTCTTTCTTTCTTTCTTTTTCTTCCTTCCTTCCTTCCTTCCTTCCTTCCTTCCTTCCTTCCTTCCTTTCTTTCTTCCTTTCTTTCTTTCTTCTAAAGCTAGGATCTAACTGATATAAAAGTGCTTTCTTTCCCCTACCCCACCCCAGGGCTCCTGTTCAGACGTTTACTGTAGGGGGCAGGCAAATGGAGCTAATGAAGGAGACTTAAATCAGAATCCACACTATTTCCAGCAATGACTGTGGGATTGGCTGTTTTGTAGATGAAGGAGAGAAAATTCTCCAAGCCCATATTTTGTCCATATGAACATATACATACGTGACTAAGTTCTGCACACATGCCAACCTGATACTACTTAAATCTTAAGTTTCTTTGCTACTCTCACCTGACCAGTGCGAGGAACCCCTGCCCAAGGCCTCTGGTTCTGGACACATACTTTCTCTTAAATAGAGTGCTTCATTTTGCACCTATCTATGGACCTCATCAACAACACTCCCATTCCTCCTATCAGGATTAAATGAACCACATGGCATACATGTGACTTTGCAAAGACATTCTCACTGCCATAAAAATAGCCTGCTCAAGCATCTGAAGGCACAGTTCTCACTCTCCTTCTAAATTGGGGACATTGCTCTAAAATAGTGTTAGAAACATGGTTCATTAAAAGAGAATGTAAGGGAGAGGGTGTCCCTCTTTTGCTAGACTCTGAGGACTTTCCTTGATCCAGGTTTTGGGCTCAAAGGGCTATCTATTGGAATGTATTGCCTTGATTTGTTGCAAGTTACTGAAAGGTGAAAGCGAACCGCTTTGTAATTATGGTCCTTTCTTAAGAGCCTTGAAGATAGAAGTATGGGAAATCGATAGCTGTAATTTTTTTCTGTTGCTGTCGTACTCATTAATTAATCGATGGTATTTACTAAGACACTTTCCGATTCTTTCAATGACAGTGAGACCTAGGATCTACACTAGAAAGCATTGCAGGATTTTGCACATGTGGCTGGATTGTTTAAGGGACCCATAGTCTACTTCTGATCTTACCATTTTTCCTAGCAACTGAAAATATTAAACTGGACTCCTTGAGTCATTGGCAAGCGTGCGTGCGCACGCACACACACACACACACACACACACACACACACACACATGTTCCTACAAAGGAGAATTTTGGTACACCCACTTTGAGCATAAAACTTAAGCTACTTTGGCTAAATGTGCACTTGGAAAACTGAAGCCTTGTTTTTTCAGACTTAGTGTCCACATGCACAACAGCAGAAACACTTCACTATTATGTGTCCTACACACAGTGGATGCTCATAAATTCATTGAACTGAATTGGTTCTGACTGTAACCTACAGTCTAATCAATCCACAGTAGCCTGCCTACACAGTGATGTGATTGGCAGAAATATAGACATATCAGGCACACCAATCATGCCACCATCTAGGCAGATCATGGCCAATCAATTATATCTAAAGTTATAGAGGGGATAGCTCTGAATCTATTCTGTCATTATGTGGAAATGCAGCCATAAGGTATTATGGGATTTAGAACTCATTCTTCCTCAGTGGTGAGAAGGAGGGATAGAGAGAGAGAGATTTTATTCAGTATTCACTTTGAAGGATGATACTACTAACAGTGATTATAATCTGTGTGTGCAGGTGTGGCTGAAAAGACCGATTCAGAATGGACAGTTCTTCCCACGCTGAGTTCACTTGAAATGTTCCCTTGATTAGCATCAGCAGCTGTTCTCCAAAAAGAGCCTGTCACTATTTGAAACTCATGGTCTCAGTTCAAATAAAAGTAATTCCATTTAGTTGGGACAAGAGAAGACTTGTGGAGAGGACATGATTACCATCTTCAAATATATAAAGGGCTGTCACATGGAAGAAGGAATACACTTGTTCTGTACCGGTACAGAAGGCAGAACCAGGACCACTGGGGGAAGTTCTAGAGAAGCAGATTTTGGCTCAACCTAAGGAGCAATTTTCTAACAATTAACCATCTGAAAATGGGATGGGCTGTCTTGTGAAACAGAGTTCCCCATCAACAGGTAATTTCAATCACATGTCAGGACATGGTATAGACAGGGTTCCTGCCCTGGGTGAAAGGCTGGAATTAGATGTTTTCCAAGGTCCCTTCCAACTTTGAAAAGCTATGATTCCAGGATTCTTTAGCACTGTAGGTCAGGCTGAACTATCAGATGCTATAATTTCTGAGTGATCCACAATTACACTGTACAATCTAAGGCTGTGTTTCCATAATCCCTTAAACATGAGTTATTAGAACCTTTCTTCTGCCCTCTCTGCTTTGGAATCTCAAGCACTTTGATTCACTATTACAATAGCTGCTTAGAAAGCCTGTTGTGGTCCTTTCTCTAGATACGTCTAGCCCAACAGAGGTATATGACAAAGAGTATCTTTTCAGTATTGCTGCCCTGGATACATTCCAAGCCATCATTGCCCTACCATCTGATGCTCAACGAGAATCATAGATGACTTTGTCAAAACTACTCAAGGAGCCAAATATGACGTCAGTGGGAAGCATCACTCTCATAGCCACAGTGGAGGATAGAAACTGTGATTCCAAAGGCTGACAGTTTGGGGTGGAGTATGATACCATTCTCTGATGGTCCCCAAAGGGACAGACTAGTAGACTGTCATGGGGAATCGCAGTGTACATGATGCCAATGATGCTAAAAGTGATGATTGGCTCTTGCAGGAATGGGAAATATTCGTCGCAAAGATCTATCACTTTTGCTCAGCAAGTATGCCAAATACCAGCCTAGAATCACTAACTTTTTTCCACCTACTGAGCACCTGAACTTTGAAAGCTGTAAGCTTATTGATTGCATTCTAATTTGTCAGGGGGCCTAGGCAAGCACAGTATCTTAATTGCTGTGGTGAATCACGGTACAGCAGACTAAGTGGACTCCTGCCTGGCTGGTTAAATCTGCCACCCTCTTGATCCCACTTAGAAACTGCTTCTTGACTTCTGACTGTTGTCTCTGCTAAGATCCTTGACCATGTCAATCATGCCTACAAACTTATGCCTGTTATTAGCCACACATAATTCTGACCTCTGTTTATCTAACTACAGTTTCCCCTAAGTACTATCTTTGTTATGATCATGCCAAGCCCCAGGACTTCCTGATTTCATTCTTGGCTAAAATGCCCTACCAACCCTGTCCCACTCCCCTGCCTAAATATAGCAGCAGTGTACCAGGAACTGTAGAAAATCACGAGATGACACAGTCTATACCCTCAGGAAGCTTCCACTCTAATTCATTATAATGCTATCCTCAGAGCCCATGTTCTGTAACTGCTATCAATGAGATCGTATTACAATGATGTCCTGCTACTTCAATCATGAAGCCCCCTTGGATGACTCAAACTGATGATCCAGCAGATCTCATGTAGTTGGTAACAGCCTAAAATCTTGGGGGATTAACCTGAACCCTACAATTATTCTACTAACAGAATCAAAGAATTCCAGTAAGAAGGGACCCAAGTCTCTGAAGAAGAATCTCCTCCAGAAATGATGATCTTGAGTGAGTGATAACCCACTACATTCCTAGATAGCCCATTCCATTCTGGGATGGCTCCAAATGTTAGGAATATTTTCCTTACAAGCTGAAATTGACCTCAGTGTGACTTCCAGCCATTGTAATTCATTCTATCCTCTGGGGTTAAGGAGAACAATTTCTACTTAACAGAATCGATGGAAATTAATGAAAAGAAATTTATTAAGTGCTTATGCGCCAGGCACTGTGCTAAGTGCTAGGGATGTAAACCCATGTAAGCAAGACAGTCTCTTCCCTAGAAGAGTTAACATTCTAACAGCAGAAGACAGCATATATAGGGGATTGGTGGTCGGGGGGGGGGGTATTTGGGTCTGAAAAGTCACAGGGCAGGTGACTAGAGCCACAGGGCAACTGATTGACTTGTCCTTTCCAGAAAATGTAGTATTCGCTTGATATTGTACCAAGAGTAAGAGGCAGAAAATTTAGGGAAGGGGGGAGAGTAGGGAGGCAGGAAGAATATGAGCAGTGGCATAGGATGAAGATGGCCAGAGAAGTGTGGAAGGTCTGGGTTTGGGTTAAATATGGCAAACTCTCACCAATCAGAAGCCCAAGGCCCTGGGTGAGCTAGGTTGGAGGTAGAGGCTCTCCAGCTTATCAGTGTCCTTCACAAAATGTTACACCCCAAATTGAACACAATATTCCAAATGTTGTCTGACCATGGCAAAACAGAGAAACACTGTGACCTCCCTAGTCTTGCACATTTTGCCTCTCTTAATTTTTGTCATATGACACTATAAGAAGCAACATGATGTAGGGGAGGGAAAAAAGAGGGCAATGGGAAAACTGGGTTTGAGCCCTTCTTCTGGCACATATCTATTGCATGACCTTAAGCAAGTAACAACTTGTCTGTGTTCTAGGCAACCCTCTAAGACATATCAGGACTCTGAACCCAAGAGCCTTTGGAATAGCAATCCTTTCAATCCCACCACCATCAGCCATTATCCTGAAAAGCACCCTCTATAAAGCCACAGCCTGGCAGCTGCTCCTGCAGGTGCTCCTACATACAGCCACAGCTACTGAAGGCCCAGAAAAGACAATTCTAGCCACCAAAGTCCTTGGCACCATCAATGAGTCAACAGCAAAAAGTGACATGCTCTTATCAGTAGAAATGACACTAAAGAAGAGGCATTCCCATCTGCTCTTCTCTTCTCCCCTGAGGATCATGGGACCTTATTAATTGATTTGCAGCTTAAACCTTCTTTATGTATTACCTCCCCTATTAGAATGCGAGCCCCTTGAGAGCAAGGATTTTCTTTCTTTTCTATGTGTATTCCCAGAGCTTAGCACCATGCTTTGCACACAGTAAATGCTTAATAAATCATTCATTCAAAGACTGTAAGTTGCAGACAAGGTGCCAACTTGCTTTTGTGCAGGAAATGTTCTTATCTGGGAGCTCCCAACACCAATGACAGCACAGACCTTACCCCCATTATACCACACTGTTGACCCACACTGAGTTTTTAGTCCACGGAAACTACAAGATTTTTTTCAGAATCACTGCCATCTACCTCCCCTACTCTATGCTTTTGAGCTTAACTTCTGAGCCCAAAGACAAGATTTTAATTTATCCCTACTACCTTTCATTCCATCAGATTCAGCCCACCATTCTAACCTTTAGGATCCTTGCTCTGCATCCAATATGCAAGCTATCCCTCGTAGCTTTAAGCTATGTACAAATCTGCTATGTCATCTATCCTTCTATCTACATTATTGACAAAAATGTCAAACCCCATAGGGTGAAGGACAGATCCCTAAAGCACTCCATTACAGACTTCTCTCCAAGTTGCTACTCAACCATATTTGGTAACTCTTTGAGTCTGATCATTTAGCCATTTCTGAATCCACCTAACCTTACTATTAATTAGCCCATATCTCTTGTCATCTTGTCCATAAGAAGTGCATGCCAGACTCTATCAAATGCTCTGTTAAAATCTAAGTCCCTGTCAAGCATTTGCTGGGCCTTAAAGCAAGAGCCTGGATACCAGCCAAGACTCACATGCTAAGAATCAGTGGCAAGCACTAACACCTACCTGGCTTCAATCTGGGTTCTGTTCCCTTAGATAAATCTGGTTTTCCTTTTGCTGACCCTTCTACTCTTCTAGTCATGATAGTGTTTTAGAAGGTTTTGCTTTTTTTTTTCTTTAAGATGGAGAATTTTAACTGTAATCATTTCATTTGTCTCCTCATGAAAGAACTAGAAAATTAGCATAAATAATGTCAAAAACCATTTTGCTCTCCCCCTGCTCCTTTCCCATTTCCCCACGCCTCCTGTTGTTAACATGTGGCTAAAGGTATTTTAACATTGACAGGCAAACCAAACCCCACATATCATGAGCAAGAGAAATATTCTTCCCTTAGGATAACATATCTTCTGCGATGCAGTGGGGCAGGGGGTGGGGGGGAAGTGTATTCATGGTCCACTTTAAGGAGTAACTTTCCCCACCCCTGGCCCAGCTTCCACCCCCAGCCAATCTGAGAAATATTTAATGTAACACACTCCAAACACCCACATCCAGTGGAATGGTATGACATACCCAGAACTAATAAGTATTAGCAAATCTCATTGGCTGGGCCTAGAAATCCTAGCAGATGATGGCAATCACACAGCTACCATGGCAGGGGACTGTGCATATTTTTCCCATCCATTTGTACTCATGTTGCAGCATGGCAAAAAGTGACCTTTCAAAGGATTCTTGGGGAGAGTAAGTCAACAGATTCTCTTTTGCCCTTTTGTGTGGACCCCAGTAGTTTTTTAATGTAGTTCAGGCCGCCTTAAAGGAGACCAAAGATCTTTCCTTTTAAGGGTGCCACTGTGGATTTAAGGCTCATAAATTAGTAATAGGCTATACTCAAATCCATAGGCTCTTGGCCATGTAAAAAGTTTCATAAGCCAGACAGGATTTCAGAGTCTCCTGGTCAGACCCAGACCTGCTGGTACCTCTTCTATTTACCAGAGATCTTGGAGAGATGTGGAGGCTCTCGTTTGAAGACAGGCACTCCCCTACTCTCTCCTAAGTAAACAAACACATGGGAGGCTGGCCCTCGGCTTCTAGAGAAAAGTAAGTTCCAGGTGTTGCCATCAGACTTCAATGTGTTTTCAGTAGCTACAGCAATAGGTAAGGATGCAGAAATTCAGTGAGCCAGGGCTCTGTGCAGTATGTGACTATACCAGGTACCATTTCCCACAGATCTCAGAAATAACCAGAATGTGTGAAAGGCCCCCCAGGAAAGGAGAAGATGAGATCATTTTGTCCTCAGTGGACTGGGCGCCTCTTTTTTTTTTGAGAGAAATTTTTCCTATTATCTAAATTCCGATATGCTTATCATGTCAAGGAAAAGCTCCAAAAAATATAAACTTGGCCTTTGAATGTGTGTGTGTAGATGTACACACAGGGCTTCTTATTGACTCATTTGGGCCCGACTGTCTGTCCTTCATGCAGCAGGTGTGTGCAGCTGCATCTACTAGTAAAGAAAAGGGAGGGGGAGCAGCCTGTAGCTAGACCGTTTCTGTCACTCCAAGAGTCTGTCCATGGCTTCTCTTTGTTTTAAAGAGTTCATCCCCAGCCTCTACCCTCCTCCCCATCCCAAACACACAGAAACACAGACACACAGACACACACATACACATACACATGCCTACACACACACACACACACACACACACACACACACGCACACACACACAAACATGCCTTTTTTCCCATTCTCAGGAGTTCTCAGGATTTATATTCAGAAACTGGTCCTATGACAGCCGTCTATTTTTCACTCATCAGTCTGGCCAAGCAGCCCCTTCAGTGACAATCAATGCAGGTGGGAGTCATTTCACATTCATGTCTCCCTTAGACTCCCTGGGAATCTAATAACTACATTTCTAACTGGTTTCATAAAGCAACATGCCATCTTTATAAAGTATTTGAGATGGAATTTTTGCATGACCATTTCAAATCCACTTGGGAAAAAGCCAGGACAAGAGAGAGGGAGAAATAGCATAGTACAAGAAAAGGGGGAGTGAGTGTGAAGTCCATGGACCTGGGTACAAAGAGCAATTTTGCTCCTCACATCCCGTGTGACCTTGATCAAGTCCCTTCTCCTCTCTAGGTCTCAGTTTCCTTCTCTGTAAAATGAAAGGGCTGGATTTCACAGTCTCTAAGGGTCCTTCCAGATGCAAATGCTATGACCTTATGTTACCACCACAACTGCAAGCATGATGGGAAATCAACAGTCATATAGTAGCGTCTTTGTTTTTGCAAGAAATCTGTCTATAAAAGAAAGAGTCAAGGTTGCTCGCTCTTTATCTTTCACTAAAGAGCTAAAAATACATCCACTGCCAGTTCAGATAGGACCTACCACGTTTAATATATTCTGGGTTAGGGTTTTTCTAGATAAATCAATATCAGGATCTCCCCAAGGTGAAAATATACATTAGAAGGGAAAGACACTAGACGAGACGAGCTTTGTTTAAAAAAGAAGAAGAAATCCACCAGCGTGCTATCAGCTTTTGTGTCTGCTTGTAGTCTGTGGAGGTGGCTTGTATCTCTGGTGGCACATCAGCACACTGTGTGACAGTGTTACCACAGCCAAATGACAGTCTTCCCAGTTTGATAACACAATGCTTACAATCCCATTATTGATTCTTCCACATAAATGGCCAGTATAGAACAGAACATTCTATTTGGACTATGCTTTGCTGTGCTGGAGACAGAAGGAACCCAGAAAGCCAGAGGTTCCCAGTTCCATAAACCCTATTCCTTGCTCACTACCTGATCTGATACAAGGAGGAGAGCTCTGGATTAGCCTTGGCTGAAAACGATTGCAGGCACAACTAGACTTGATTTGTGTAACGGGTTCATAAACATAAATTTGATCTGACCTTCTGGAGGCATGAAGCCAGGCTAATAGGTGGCACACTGCAAAAACCCCCTCCACTGGAAGTTTTCCCTGGGTGCTGACTCTAGTAGCTTCACTTATGATATAGCAGCCATTCTTTCCACTTCCTGGATCTAGGATGTAGGGCACACTAAATCTGTTTCCAATAAGACTGGGGCCTAAGGGACTTTCAGCTTCTGAAAGTTACAAACCAGTGAAGTGAAAGTCATCACTATGGTTTTATTTAGACCCAGGCATATTTGTGGGGAGTTTGCTTCTCTCCCTGGGCTCCTCCTCACTCCAACCCACTATCAGTCTGGTTCCAACAGCATTATATTCCCCTCCTGACTCCTTCCCCCACAGCCTCACTACCACCTAATTCCCATCACCTGCCTCATACCCAGAACCATCAATGGCTCATGCTTCAGGGTCACATCCCATCCAAGCAACCACTCTGGCCAGCTTACCAAATGCCTGATGCTGCTGCTGATGATCTGCTCCTCCCCACCTGGACTGGCACCCTCCACACTAGACTTGCCACACTGGAACCTTCATTCCTTGGTTTTCAGTCTCTGGGCAAGTTAATACACATATTTTTGAAGCTTCTGCTCTGGGGTCCTACCCAGTTGATTGTTGCCTGGGTGGTAGCAAACAAGCCTCTTTAGCCCACCAAAATGACTGGCTGGCCCTAAACAGTAGATTATACTTCAGCCCCATATCCTATTCAGTAATCCACCCAGGCCATCTCCCTCCCATGTTTCCATCTCCCCGGAACAAAATTATCTTCTCTGAGCACTTCTTTCTTTTGTATGTTGTCTTCCTCTATTAGAATGTAAGCTCCTTAAGGGCAAGGACTGTTTTTGTCTTTCTTTGTATTCCTAATACTTAACACAGTGCCTGGCACATATTAAGCACTTAATAAATGCTTTGGGTTTTTTTTTTTTTGGAGGCAGTTAGATTCCACAGTGGACATAGTGTTGGGCCTGGAGTCAGGAAGTTCTGAGTTCAAATGGGGCCTCAGATACTTACTAGCTGTGTGACTCTGGGCAAGTCACTTAACCTCTATTTACCTTAATCCACTGAAGAAAGAAAGGGCAAACCACTCAGGTATCTTTGCCAAGAAAACCCCATGGACAGTATGGTCCACAGGGTCACAAAGAGTCCAACATGAATGAACAACAACAAATGCTTTTTTTTTTAATCCATTCATTTCTTCCTTCAGACGCATTAATGGACCCATGATCTTATCAGCTGGTTGATGCAAAAATGACTAAATTAACCCTCTCTTTGCCTTCTTATACTGGGAAATTCTCATCAATGTATTTCTGTAAATTCTCCAGAGAAAATTTACATGATGCACCAGAAATCTTCCTTCAGTTCATTTAATGCCTAGAAAGTATTAGTGTTGTACTCAGGCTGTCCATCAGGTCTCTTGCAATCTCAAAACATGACCAGCCTACCTCCCTGAAGATGTCTTTTACTCAATCCAACAAGCTTTTATTAAGCGTCTACTAAGTACCAGGCATTGTGATATTTTTCCTTCTGTTATTCTTTTGGTCCTGAAAATTTTGATGGGGCTTTGTTGCTAGTTTGATACTCAACCACTGCCCCTTTATAGGCCTCATTCTTTCTCTATCTGTTGACAGAGTAACTCAATGAGGTTTCAGCCTAGCTGGATGTCATCATCTGGGCAAAAGCTATTTTTCATCCACTTTATTTTTCCAGTGTGAACAACTGAATTGATCTATTTCAACTATTGTGAATTTTACTGAGGAAGTTTATGGCATTCTGGAGCTTGAAAACATATCCTCTACCAATAAGAACATTTGGAGAAACTTGCCATGAACAGGGAATCCTTCCATTATTTGGAGTTTCCACAAGACATCATCTATGACACTGGAGAATACCTTAAGTAAGCATATATATCCATGTTTCATATTACTGTTCATCAGGTCACCAAAGAAAACTTTAGTCATCAAAGAAAGTGACAGTCCCATTTCTCACAGAATCTTAAAAAAACAACATATGTGTGAAATAGTCCTTGTTTGACAAGAGCCTATCAAGCTGCATTTTATTTTACCAGGCCAAATGTTTCTTTTTTAATCAACAAACAATAAACACAGTAGAATAGTATATTATTTCCACCTCAGTCACTTGTGTGACTCTAAAGATATGACTTTCTATAGAAAATCATCTGTGAAAAACTACAGTTCCCTTCTCATATTTTCATCAAGGATTCCCTCAATACGCATTTAAACCAGTCTCAAAGATTTTTATAAAGGTGAGAAAGTAGACATATAATTCAAAAGTTGCTGATACCTTCTAGGTTACCTTTTTAGGGTGAGTGATCTTTTCAATTCTTTTCAAATTTTCTCCTCTTTGAGATGTACTGAAAATGTATCCCTGTGGTGGGGGGAAGAATGCAAAGGAAAATGCTAGTGATGTAAAAAATAAAAATAGCAATAACAACTAATTAAAAAAAAAAACTTGTCCCTAAGGGCATTGAAAATTGTGTTACTCTCAGCACATATTCTTTCTGTATGTATTTCTATTGTTAGCCAAGATTTGGGTTTGGGTTCTGGCAGAGTGAAATTACATAAGTCATTTCACTGTTCTGGGCCTCAGTTTCCTCATCTGTAAAATAAGGACATTGGTCTAGCTCTAGATGACCTCAAAGGTTCCTTCCAGCTCTAACACTATGTGATTCTGTGGGGTCCAGGTGCTCTTCTCAATTTTATCCTAAGCACCACTGAAACTTTCTCGCATAGTACACAGGCTATTGACAAGGCTGTTGTTTTATATGTTTGACTTATTCAATGCAATAGAATATGTATGTGATAGGCATAATCAAGGGAGCCCCCTGATCAACAGGACTGGGACACTTCCCATGGAGCTGAACCTGTGCCCTGGCCCATTCTCCTTAGCCTCATACCACGATCCCTTACTGAAGGACACGCGTGACCAGATGCTCCCAGTTGGCCCCCATAGTCCCCAACACTAGCATCAATGTCAAAGATGATTGTTGGCCCCCATAGTCCTCAACACTAGCATCGATGTTGAAGATGATTGTTGATTTGAGCAGGAAAAGCCACTTATTTTGTGAGCTTTGAGAAAGAGACACCTTCCACTTATAAGAATTCATTGGATTCAGAGAAGCCCATAAATGGATACAGAAACCCATGTTAGCTGTTACCTCCATTATACTCTCCCAGAAAGATTCTCAGGAGACTTGCACTCCAGTCTGTATTGGCTGAGCAGCAATTCCAGGGCCAGGTCTTCTGGACAGTCAAGTCATAGCTTGGACCATCAGGCTTCAGGATGATGCCACTGGTGATCATTCCTTCCTCCCTCAAAATTGGCCCGCTTGCTTCAGGTCAGCATTTGGCTTCCCAAACATCCAAAGCTCGAATGTCCATCTCAGAATTGCTATTTGGTCACAGGCTCAGGGAAAGAAAGACAAACAGAAGAGGAAGCTAGGCACTGGAGATCCAGCTGTAGGCTCACCTAAGCAAGCACATATACTCAATACCTTGTGCGTATAGTCAGCATAGCTGATGCTGGGGAGGGAGAGAAAAGAAAAAGCCCTCTCCCCCATCCTACCCCCATTATCAGGAAGTTCGATGGACAGCTGTTGGAGTGACAAGTCATAAATTCAAAATAGTGGAAGAAAGAGCAATAGCAGAAGTTGTTTGTCCTTTTAAAGCCTACTGAGTCAGTGGTTATTTTCACTCAGTCAACAGTCATCTTCAATATAGATGTCAGTAATGTGGACCAGGAGTCTCTGGTCATGCATGTCTTTTAACAAGGATTCCAAGTCTGCACCCAGGGTACAGGCCCGCCAGCTCCATAAGAAGTACCCCAGCCTAGCACATCCTGGGGCTCCTGCTAATTACTCCCATTACGTATAAATATGTAGATAGAAATAGATATAGAAACTCAGTTTCCTCAACAACAAAATGGAAATAGTAACACCTACCTCACAAGGTTGTTGTGAAAATGAAATGAGATAATATTCGCAAAGTTCTTAGCACGGCTCCTGGAACACAGTAGGTACCATATAAAAGCTTGGTAGCATTACTATCATTATTATTATTACTATTATTATTATTATTATTATTATTTATATAGACATAGATGAGAAAGCTGCAATTTTAGTAGTGAAGGTGGTTCTTTCTCACCTACAGCTTCTACCACTGATGAAGGCCTTAATAGACAGAATTCATAAGCTGCTGCTTTAGCAAAAAAGAAAAAAATCCATCCCCTTATGGCCACTGATGGCCAGCCTTCTGGTGATGAGCCTCTCTGCCCCTAACAAGGCTGGTTCCTTGGACAACAGACACACAGTGTGCTGCTAGGTCTGTACTCAAAGCCGTTTCAGCTTCATAGGCCTTGTCAGAGTTTGAGGGCCATTGGCACAGCCTTCCAGAGCCTGGGGTCACCGCCACACCATGATGAGGCATCAGAGAAGGACTTTTACATAGGATTTATATAATTTGATTTTTGAGCCAAGTCTCTAATCCCCTCTCTGGTTACTTTTCCTCCAGATTCCCTTTCCCCCCCAAGAATGGGAAAGGAAAGAAAAGGGATGCTAATAAAAGCCATAGTCTCCAGGTACACAAAACCCAGCCATTTACAAACTATAAAACCCCTGCCAGAAAGGAAAGCAAAGTGCTGTACAGTGGGCAAAGCAATCCATTTGGATAAAGCACACGCCTTTGTGAATTATATTCTGACTTGCTACCAAAAACAGTCTCTCTTTCCTCTCCTCTCCCAGCTCCCTGAAGGAGGGGGGCAATTTTCACTGCCTGTCAGTTTATCAGAAAGACGAAAGCATCAAATTTCAGCTCTCAACTGCCAGGTCTGATCTTTATTTTCTTTCATATTACAAAATACTTACACGTTGATTGGAGTTCATGATATCAGACGATAGCATTTAAGAGACGTTCTGGCTAAAATATAGTTTCTGATCTGTCGGAGTGGGGAGGGGAGCCCTTTTGTTGCTGCCTGAGTATTGATCTGGGACTCATTTCTCTATGAGTTTCACAAAGTAGTGGGAAATTCACTCAAATGAAACAGTTCTTTTGTGTCTCTTCTTTTTAAATGGACCCTTTACAGGAGGCCCAGGGAGCTTAATTTGCAGAGCAGTCCCCTAATGCTTCCCAGAATTGAATATTTCTCTGACTTCCCAACTGGAAGTAAGAAGCAAAAACAAACTGCAAAGAAAAACAAAACACACAAAAAAGGGCAGGAAAAACCCCTTCATAATAATAACAACTCTGATTTCTCTAACACTTTAAGGGTTTGAAGGCTGACTCCACCCTGAGTCTGACTTGATGACTGGTGAGTCTGCCTGGATCTACCATCTCATCAGAAGTCCCAGCCATGGTGTGGTTCACTTCCCTCCCAGCTCTCTCTGGTCTGCTTCAACTCCACACTGGGTTGCCTTGCCCCATGTAGGTTACCCCGCCACACACATCCTTTTCCACCTCCAGTTTGTGTGTTGTTTTCCCCTATTAGAATGAAAACTCCTTGTAAATAAACGCTATCTTGTTTTCTTGCTTTTGTGCTTAGCACAGTCTATGGCATATAGGAGGTTCTTAAGAAATGTTTTTTTTCTAATTTAACCTAAAGGTTTAGAAAATGTTTTTCACACAACATCCGTGAGAGGTAGAGACCACAAATATTATTGCACCCATTTTTAGTACTGATGAAAAAATTGAGGTCAAGAAGTTAAGTGACTTGCTCAGAGACACAGATCAAGTAAATAGCAAAATCAGGGTGCGAACCCAACTCTCTCTTGCTTCAAAACCCGATGCTCAAGTACAATAATTACACCAAGCTACTGCAGAGAAAGTCAACCAAAGTTTGAGGCACATTAGTTGGTATGAGCTGAAAGACAGATTCCAACAGAAGTGCATGTGGCTCTATTAATTGGATTAAAGAAAAGCCGTGGAACCATAGAGATGCTAATGATGATAGCGGACATTTGTATAGCACAAAACACTTTCCATTTGCTACTATCATCTTTATTATCATCTTTACTTTATAAATGAGGACACAGACGCTCAGAGAGTTTGAATGACTTGCCTGCCAAAGAGTCATACAATTAATAAGTATCTGATGTGAGATCAGAATCCAAATCTTTCTGACTCCAAATCTACCACTCTAATGTTCTACTCACACTAGCCTCTTGACTTCTCCATGGTCCCTGGGAGATCACAGGACTCAGACCTGAAAGGTATTTTTGAGAGCATCTAAATTCCCCCCACCCTCATTTTACAGATCACTTGCCTACTGCCACAGGACTCTGAAATAGGTAAAAATGGTAAAATGGCATGGGTGATGTCTTTTGATTTGTGCATAAATCAGATTTAAGTGAGGCAGAGTTGCACAAAGTCGTCGGCCTCATTCTCTCCTCCAGAGTCATCACAGTCCAGATTCTTGCCAGAGTCCTCCTTAATAGGCTGATCCTTCACCTGGAAGATGGTTATCTACCTGAAAGCCAGTGTGGCTTCGAAAAGGGCTGAGGAACAGTCAATATGGTGTTTGCTGCCCAACAACTCCAGGAGAAATGCCAGGAGCAGAACAGAGGTCTGTATACAACATTTGTGGATCTGACTAAGGTCTTTGATAATACCAGTCATGTGGGCTTATGGAAAATTATGTCAAAATTTGGTTGCCCAGAGAAGTTCATCAGCATTGTACGTGAATTTCATGATGGCATGCTTGCCTGGGCTCTGGATAATGGACAATGCCTCTCATGCTTTCCCAGTCACCAATGGAGTGAACAAGGCTGTGTGCTTGCTCCCATGCTTTTTAGCATGATGTTTTCAGCCATGCTGTCAAATGCCTTCAATGAGGACAAAAATGGCATTAAGGTCAGCTACCACACTGCTGGTAAATTCTTCAATTTGAAAAGGCTGCAAGCCAAGACCAAAGTGGAGGGAGTGTTGGTGTATGATCTTCTGTTTGCAGATGACTGTGCACTCAATGCAGCCTCTGAAGCTGAGATGCAACAAAGTATGGATCGATTCTCTGCTGCTTGTGCCAATTTTGGTCTAATAATTAACACCTAGGAAACACAGGTGCTCCATCAGCCACCACCACACCATCCATACAGGGAGCCATTGGTTACAGCAAATGGAGAAGTTCTGAATGCTGTGGATAATAAGTTCGCTTACCTTGGTAGTGTATTTTCCACTACACTAGTGGAAAATAGTGTATTTTCCAGGGATATACACATTGATAACGAGGTTGACGCACTCATTGCCAGAGCTAGCTCAGTGTTTGGGAGGCTCTGAAGGCAAGTATGAGAGAGAAGAGATGTTTGACTGACTACTAAACTGAAGGTCTACAGAGCGATTGTGCGGATCTCATTGTTGTATGACTGTGAAACCTGGACAGTATACCAGCACCATGCCAGGAAACTGAATCGCTCCCATTTTAATTGTCTTAGGAAGATTCTGAAGATCACCTGGCAGGATAAGATACCAGACACTGAGGTCCTTTCTAGAACTAAACTTCCAAGCATTCAAACTCTGCTGCAGAGAGCGCAACTCGTATGGGCTGTCCACGTTGTTCAAATACAAAATGCATGCTTGCCAAAAAGACTACTTTATGGAGAACTCACACAGGGCAAGCATTCATATGATGGTCAGAAGAAGCGATACATAAACACTCTCAAGGTCTCTTTTAAGAACTTTGGAATTGATTGCATGACATGGGAGACCCTGGCATAGGGCTGCTCAACATGGTGTGTCCTCATCAAAGAAGGTGCTGTGCTCCACAAGCAAAGCAGAATTGAAGTAGCTCAAAAGAAACTCAAGATGCACAAATTTAGAGAATCCACCCAAATGTTCACATGGACTACTTGTGCCCAACCTGTGGTAGAACATTCCAAGCTTGTATTGGTCTGATCAGCCATAGTCAAGACACACTGAAATTTGATTCTAGCATAGAGATGTCATTTTGGTCCTCTTTGATAATGGCCAACAACAACAATTTTAGAGAGCGCTTAAATTTTTCCCACCCCATTTTACATATAAGAAAACCGAGACTCACAGAGGTCAGATGAGTGAGGCCTAGAACTGGGGTCGCCTGACTCCTAGCTTAGTGCTCTTTCTATGACACTGCAAAACTTCTCCCTATAGACTTTTTTCATTGTATACCCACTCTCTATATGTACAATAATATTCTCGATGAAGATAACTGTAATTCCAATGTCATTGATAGCATAATCCTCAATTTAGTTCCAAGTCATCCAAAACATAGAAAAATAATCTTTGAATCTGGAGAGATGTAACCTTATCTCTCCAGCAACAGATGCATCCCTGCATCTGCCTTTCTGAAAATGCTATTAATGTGTTTGTTCTTATTAGACATGTAAGGATTTGGTCTAGACCCAAAGATAGCTTAGTTTTCACAGGTTGCACACTGCTCAGTAGATAGCCTGGCACTCCATTAACTATTCATAGCAATGATTCGGGGGGCCTTGTAGTGTTTGGGTATGCACACTGAAAATACATAATATGAATGTGAACCCAGGGATGGAAGCCAAAGGAGTCTTTCCCTTTAAAAATCCATTCACTTATGGCCTTCATTGATTAAAAAAAATTCATTGCAAGCACAGTTGCAGGACATTCTGAAGGCTGGAGGAAAAGTGAGCCTTGAATATTAACAATGAGAGGGGAAGAAGGGGAGGAAGTAAGGTTAAGAGATTTGAAGCCCACTGTTGTAACCAAACCCTGAGTGATAAGAAGGCAGAGGATTCCAGTTCAACTTTAATTGGCTAACTGGAGGTGCCAGACAATAAGGTCACAGAGAGAGTCATAGGAATGCTCTTTCTCCTCTACTCTCAAATTCCAGAATCTCCTGGGGGCACCTTTATTGTCACCACAGAGTACTGATGAAATGCCTGCATGTACCCTGCACGATTACACAGCGGCCCACAAGAGCTTAACATTTAAGAAAGTGGAGTTTGGAATGAAAGCACAAAGCCAACCAAACTCCCAGCCCAGTACTGATCGACCCGTAGAAGCTGGGCTCCCCAGCTCACCCCCTCCTCTTCTGCTCATTTCAGGCAAAGCCTCAGCCAGGTACTTTTGAACATATGCAACTTAATGGAGCCCCAGGATCATTTCCCATCACAGGCTGGTTCCAATGAACACCCCTTTCTCTCATCTTCTCCCCTCTCCACTGCTGCTAAAACTCCTCTTTTGTCACACCTGTCATCACTCTTTTCTTCCACCTTGGGAAACCTTATCCCTTGGTGCTGTGGTCCTTATGGGACCGCATGGTGGAGCACATTGATGGCAACAGGACTGGCACTAGCTGAGGAACCCTAAAGTCTGAAAAAAATCAAAACAGGGTAACAGAACTGATGATCCGATTTACAGGGGAATTACTGAGTTTTGTGGATGGGTTTACCTCTTCCCAGTTTTCTGAACCTTGCAAAATATTAAAAAAAAAATCACAACCTAGTCTCATTTCTGCTCCTGGGTTGTCTCATGTTTTGTTTTATTTGGATTTGGGGCAAAAGAGACAAAAGCTAACAGAAAGTATTTCAAGTTCAGTGGAACAGATACTGGACTGGGAGTCAGAAGACCTGCATTTGAATGCTGCTTTCTGACACCTTGGGTGGGTGTGATCTTAGACAAGTCATTTCACTTCCATGGGCCCCAGTTTCCAATCTGTAAAATGAGGATAATGACGTTTGTAGTCTCTACTTCACTATCATTATTGTAAATATGAAACTCCAAAAGCAGAGATATCAGAATGGGGATTGATGTTCTAGTCCAGGGTTTGGCAAACTATGGCCCGAGGACCAGTTCTAGCCTGCCACCTGTTTTTGTACAGCCAGAGCTAAGAATTTACATTTTTATTTACAACGTTTACATTTTTAAACATAGCAAAACTTTACATTTTAAAATGTAAAGCATTTACATTTTTAAATATAGCAAAACTTTACATTTTTAATGTAAAGCATTTACATTTTTAAATACAGCAAAACTTTATTTAAAATGTGAAAAAGCACATTCTTAGCTCTGTGGGCTCTACAAAAACAGGCTGGCTATACTTTGCTGACCCTTGGTCTAATCTCTGAGTAAATATGTGTCCCTCTGCCTAGTCTATATGAAAGTGAATTGTATTCATTGATAGGGCTGGGGACGGTCCATAGTCTACCCAAATGGTGGTCCCACTTGGTTTTTCTTGCTCTTGTCTCCATCCATTCAAATGCTGGACTCAGTTTCCCCTCATGAGCAATGGCATGAGAATAGCATATCAACCATAACGTTAACAAACCACCACTAAGAATGGATTGGGTTCTTAGACTAGACTGCAAAAGTCAACTGGCCCAAATGCCCAGCAAGGACATTAAAAATGACTTTGAATCCAGGTTGAGGAACAACACTGTTCCTGTTTACCATATTACTGAGTTTCATCCCTATATGGGTAGCTTGGTGGCACAGTGGATAGAGTGCAGGACTTAGAGAGTCAGGAAGACTTGAATTCAAATCCTGCCTAAGACATTGAACTAGTCATGTGACTCTGAGTGAATCCCTCTGTACCTCAGAGTCCTCTTCCGTAAAGTGGAAATACATACACATACATGTACTACATGTATATATACGCATATAGATATATGTGTAAGTATATGTTTATAATATGACTGAACAACAACAAAAGATGGCTCAGTGGATAGAACACTGGGCCTAGAGTTAGAAATCTAGCCTCAAGACACTTCCTAGCTGTGTGACCCTGGGCAAGTCACTTCACCTTGTTTGCCTCAGTTTCCTCATCTGCAAAATGAGCTGGAGAAGGAAATGTCAAACCACTCCAGTATCTTTGCCAAGAAAACCCCATGGGGTCATAGAGAGTTGGACACAACTGAAATGACCAAACAACCAATATAAAATAATACCTAACTCATAGGGTTGTTGTGAGGATTGAATGAGTTAACATCTGTAAAATGCTTTGCAAACCATAAGGTGCTATACAAATGTTAGCTATTATTTTCATTAGAAAGGGCTCCTTGAGAACAGGGACTATCTTTTCCCTTTGTTTGTGTCCTGAGTGCTTAGCACACTGCCTGACACATAGTAAGAGCTTAATAAATGTTTATTGAGTAACCAACCTACAAAGGCTAGAACTACCCTTAATGGCAGTAGTAGAAGAAGAATCCCGATGCATAGTTCTCAAGTTCCCATGGCTGAGACTGAGTTAGATATCACCACAACATCTCTTTGGCCTTGTTTTTTTTGTCTCTCACTTCAATAGCTAGTCTGGCACACCAACTATTGCCAGAGAGGCAATGAACTTAAAATGCAGAAGGAGATGAACATTTTCAGGCATGGTCAATGTGGGAATTGGTTTTGCCGCATGTTTATGTTTCCTTCATTGTTTATTTATTTATGTGTTTATTATTATTATTTATTCATATTATTTTATTATTATGCTGCATGCTTTAGTTTTCACTTTTTATTTGCTCAAAGAGGAGTGGGCAGTGGGATAGATTAAAATGCTTGTAAAATATTTTTTTTAAAAAAGAGCATTGGTAACTTTGGAGAGAGCACTTTCACTTGAATGATGAAGCTGCTTGTTCCACCTCACCAAGCCAGCCTATATAAAATAACAATAGCAATGATGATGATGATGATGATACTTCTGTTGATGTATGTAAGAGGGATTTGTAAATGTTGAAGTGCTATATGAATTTAAGCTATTAGTTATTACCTAAGTTCCCCTCCAGTGCCTCATTGTGGCCTGAAAGTGACCCTGGCTTCTCAAAAACTGTGGAAGCATAGAATCTGGCAGACCCTACCAAGCTAGAAGGGCTTTGAGTACAGTCCTAGGAACAAATTGTGTCTGCCGTCCAAGGTTCAGTTACATAAAAGACAGAAAGGCTCGTTACCAGTAGATTGGCCCTATTTACCCATTTATTACTCTACTGCACACTATGGATTTCCATATGAAACAAATAAGACCCCCAAAGGCTCTCAGGCTACAATTTTGGAAATACGAAGGATGAGTCAGAGAGCCGTTAGCCTTCTCCTAAAAAGGCCACATTTTCTGAAATGTAGTTAACAGTAATTTGGCCTAAAGGAAGGGGCCCACCTGGCATCGATGTTTCTAATGGCCAGCTCCATCTCACAGGGCAGCTGGAAACAGGAAATCACATTACGGGGCTGAATAGGTGATTAACCTCTGCATCTGTGTGTTCCTGTATGCTTTTGTGTTTGTAGAGGATGTTCAGAGGTCAGAATGGTCCTCCTTGAGCAAGCCCTGACTAGCTGAAATTTTCAGAAAGTCTCTAGTTCTGGATCCCAAGATGAGTAGATGTCCCATTCCTCAGAAGCAACAAAATGCTGGCATTTTGAAAGCAAAGAACAATCAAATCTCCCGATGAATTGAAGGGAAACTGTGCCTCTAACACACCTAGAATGCTTCAGCTTGTGCCAAGATAGTGTGCAGTTTGTCTTGTGACCAAAGTATGCAGCCAAGACTAGAAACAAAATGCCAACTTTTTAACACATGCATCATTTCATTCTTGTAAAAATATGTTAATTTAAGAAGACAGATAACATGGTTTGGATTTGTTTTTGTATATTCTACACTACAACCAGACTGGGAAACTTTGGTGAAATAGATCTTTTAAAATATCACAAAAATAGAGTTAGAGTTGGAACTTTAGAGCCATTTTACAGATGGGAAACTGAGGCCCAGAGAGGTAAAGCTGTGTTTTATTTAATTTCTTGCACAGAAATGAATGAAAATAAAGCATGTTTCCCCATTCATAAAATTTATTCAATTTAGCAAAAATTCACTAAGCATCTATGTACAAGATCTTTGCATACAGAAGACATCTAACAAACATTTTATGATGCTTGCTGAATATTAGGCACTGGGAATACAAAGACAGATACGATACACCCTACTCTCAAGAGGTATAAATGAATATAGGTAAATATAGATGAATAACTATTACAAAAGCAACAATTCAACGTAAGAAAAAACTACCTAACAACAAAGTGGAATGGTCTGCTTTGGAAGGTACTAGATTCTCTCTCAGTAGAGGCCTTAAAGTAAAAGCTGAATGACCATATCTCAAATATATTGTAGAGGGAATTATTGTTCATGTACGGGTAGGGCTAGAGGAACTCAGAGGCCATCTGACATCCTATGCCAAGGATAGGCCCAAAAAAAGTGCCTTGAAAAGTGTAGAGAGTGATTACTTTCCTCTGAGGGTGAGAGGGTGGGGAGGCAGGTATTAAGTGGAGGTTTTCTTGGAGAAGATAACACTTAAGCTTTACCTTGAAGGTAGGAAGGGACTTCAATAGGCAGAGGCTCTGTGGTAGGGAGTCCAATCACAGGCAGAGGAAGGGAGCACATTATAAACAATGGCATTTAAATGGGTCACAAATTCAGAACTGGAAAATATCTCAGAGAGTAATGTGATCCAATTCCCTCATTTTACAGATGAGGAAATTAAGGCCCAGAGTAGTTAAGGGACATAAGATAAATGTAGCAACTATTATAAAGTGGGCTAGGCAAAGAGAAGTGCAGAAAAGGACCATCCCAATCACTGATTACTAGTGTTGATGTCATTTGTTTTATTTTGCTACCTTTTCTTCCTTTGAAAATGAGGGAGGTGCAAACAGAAGAAACACCCAAATACGATAATATGGTAGGGGGGTGGATGTGATTGTCAGGTAATCACAACCATGAATGTGAACAGGATAAACTAACCCATAAAGCAATGGAGAGTGATAGACTGGATTAGAAAACAGAGGTTTACAAGAAACACACTTTTCTTTTAAATTGTTTTTTCTTTTTAATTAGAAACTTACAAATACCAAAAATGACCATTTCATTATAAAAATAACATAAAATGAGAAATACATATGTCACTATAATTCTCTATTACATAAAACTTAATTTTTTAGATACATATTAAATATAACATCATAATTCCAACACTTCCTGGCTTGTCTGTGTCCCATTCTGACCTTCTTTTTTCTTTCATCTATTTATTTTCACTGATGCTTTTTGATACCACTATTACCACATCCTTTGATTGCCCTCCCCATAGTGTTATCCCCCACCAAGAAAAACAACCCTCTCTTGTAACAACTATAATTATTATAATTCCTTTTAGGAATCCATCCATTGGCTATATTTGAAAGTATATGTCCCAATCTATACCTCTAGTCTATCACTTTTCTGCTAAGATGTAGAAAGTATGATTCATCAACAATCTTAGTAGTCATGACTGCTCATTGCATTGAGAAGAGTTCTTAAATTTTTCATAGTTACTTTCATTTACAATGTTGCAATCATTGTACAAATCATTCTTCCATTGCTATTCATTTCATTCTACATCTGTTCGTACAAGTCCCCTCAGGGACACCCATCAATTGGGGAATGGCTGAACAAGTTGTGGTACGTGAATGTAATGGAATACTATTGTTCCATAAGAAATGATGAGTAGGCAGACTCCAGAAAAACCTGAAAAGACTTACAGGAACTGATGCTGAATGAAGTGAGCAGAATCAGAGAACATTATGCACAGCAACAGCCACATTGTGCAATGTCTGACTTTGATAGACTTAGCTCTTCTCAGCAATGCAAGGACCTAAGACAACTCCAAAGGACTCATGATGGAAAATGCTATCCACATCCAGAGAAAGAACTATGAAATTTGAATACAGATTGAAGCATACTATTTGCTCTACTTTTCTTTTGTTGTTTTGTTTCTTCCTTCTCATGGTTCCTCCCATTAGTTCTAATTCTTCTTTACATCATGACTAATGGGAAAATATGCTTAATATGAATGTATAAGTAGAGCCTAAATCAGATTGCAGCCTGTCTTTGGGAGGGGGGAGGACAAAGAGGGGAAGAAAATTTAAAACTCAAAATCTTATGGAAGTGAATGTTGGAAACTAAAAATAAATTAATTATTAAAAAAATAAAACATACAAGCCCCCTCAGGCTTCTCTGAAACTTTTCTCGTGATTTTTAAAGGACAGTAATATTATGGATCATAATTATTTATAATATGACCTTTTATATATAGGCCACATATCCATTTGGAACTTTTTGTGGTGTACAGTGTGAGATGTTGATCTAAACCTAATTTCTACTAAACTTCTTTCCAGTTTTCCAGCAGTTTTTTTTATTTAATTTAATTTTAAGTTCCTAATTTTCTCTCTCCCTCATCCCCTATCTACCCATTGAGAAGACAAAAATATAAAACCCATTACAAATATAAAGTCATATAAAACAAATTTCTACATTAGCCACAAGCAGTTTTTGTTGAACAGTGAGTCATTACCTATCGGGGTGGGAAACCTGTGTCCTTGAGGCCACATGTGGCCCTCTAGGTCCTCAAGTGTGGCCCTTTGACTCAATCCAAACTTCACAGAATAAACCCCTTAATAAAAGGGTTTGCTCTATAAAACCTGGACTCAGTCAAAAGGTCACAGCCAAGGACCTAGAGGGCCACATATGGCCTCGAGGCTGCAGGTTCCCTACCCCTGTAAATAGTTGGGTTTATTGGACTATATGCCATTATATGGGATTGCTTCTGGATCTTGTGTACCTGATTTGTGTCACAGATCAACTTCCCTATTTTTTAACCAATACTATACAGTTTTGATGACTAATGCTTCCTGGTATAGTCTGAGATCTAGTTCTTCAAGGCCTACTTCTTTCTCACTTTTTTTCCCATTGTTTCCCTTGAGATTCTTGGCATTTTGTTCTTCAAGATTAATTCTGTTATTATTTTGTTTAGATCTATAAAACAAGTGCTTGGTAGTTTGATTGCTATGACACTAATTCTATAAATTAATTTAGTTATTTCTCTTACAGAAGGAATTTGGCAGGGTCTCATCTTATTCTAGCTTTGCAAAAAAAAAAAGGTTATGTAATATTAGAATCAGTTGTTCTTTGAATGTTTGAAACAATTCACTTGTAAATCAGCATGGTCCTGGGATTTCCCCTCTTTGGTGTTTTATGGCTTGCTCAATTTCTTTTTCTGAGATTAGTTTATTTTTCATGATTTAATACTTTATTTTTCCCCAATTACAAGTAAAAACAACTTTTAATATTCTTTTTTTAAATTTTGAGTTCCAAATTCTCCCCTTCCCTCCTCCCCTCCCACCATCATTGAGAAGGCAAGCAATTTGGTATAAGTTATACCTGCGCAGTCATGCAAAAGAGATTATTTATTTAACATCTCTATTTCTCATTCTGTTAATTTGAATATTTTATAGTTTTGTAAATATTCATCCATTTCTCAGTTTTGTCAGCATATCATATTTGAGCAAAATTGTATCTAATCTATTTTCATTCGTGAATTCTTCTTTTCCTCATTTCTGAAATTGGCAACTTGGTGTTCCTCTTTTTAAAAATCAAATTAACTAACGGTTTATATATTTCATTTGTTTATATAATACATACTAGTTTTACTTGTACATTCTATGAATTTTTATTCTGAATTTTATTTATCTCTTCTTTGATTTTCTGAGTTTCCTTTTTGCAGGGGGTTTTTGTTCAGTCATTTAGTTGGGGTTGTTTGTTTCTTTTCTAGGTATTTTTTTTTTAGTTCTATGCCCAATCTGTTTTTTTTTTCCCCTTGTTGATGAAAATATTTAGAGATATAATTTTTCCACTGATTATGGCTTTGCCTATCTCCCAAAACTCATGGTATGTTGCCTCATTGTTATAATTTTATTTTATGAAATTATCTATCATTTCTGTGACTGTTCTTAAGATTAAATAATTGTGTATCCATCTAAGTTTGCATCTTTTCTTTAAAGGACCTTTACTAATTTTTATTGAGTTACGGTCACTAAAGTATGGGTTTAATATTTCTGCTTTTCTGTATTTGTTTGTGAAGTTTATATGCAATCATAAATGCTCACTTTTTATAAAGGTGCCACGCATAGCTTACAAATATGTGTATATGTTTCCATTCTTATTCAGTAATTGCCTAAGATAAGTAATAAATATATCACTTTGCTATCTTTTTGTTAAATTTGTCTAACTAAAAAAGAAATCTAGCTGGTAAACCCCATGATGTCTTGTGAGATTTCAGGGATCAAAATTTACATTCCTTTGGGCAAATAGCCTGCAGGAAAGGAAGGAAGGAAGGAAGGAAGGAAGGAAGGAAGGAAGGAAGGAAGGAAGGAAGGAAGGAAGGAAGGAAGGAAGGGAGGGAGGGAGGGAGGAGGGAGGAAGGAAGGAAGGAAGGAAGGAAGGAAGGAAGGAAGGAAGGAAGGAAAGAGAAGCAAGAAAGAAAGGGATACATTAAGTTCCTCAACTATTATAGTTTTGCTGTCTATTACTCTCCATAATTCAATTAGCTTTTCCTATAAGTACTTAGATGTTATACCATTCAGTGCATATATTAAGTACTGATATTTCATTACCTGTTGCCTTTAAGTATTTAAGTATATTTATTATTTAAGTATTGAAAGTACTTTTAAAAGTATTAAGTCAAGTATTTAATTATTTAAAGTATTAAAAATATATAAGTATTTAAGTATAATATAGTTTCCCTATTTATCTCTTTTAATTACGTCTATTTTTGTTGTTGTCTCATCTGAAATCATGAATGTTACCCCTACTTTTTTTAATTGGTCTGACGCATAACAAATTATGATTCAGTCACTGATTTTAATTTTTAAGCAACATATAGTTGGATTCTGCTTTCTAATCCAATCTCATACTCTCCTATTTTACAGTTGAGTTCATTCCATTCATATTTGGTGTTACAACGATTATTTTTATATTTCCCTCCATCAAATGCTCTCATTTTTTTCCTTCTCTTTCCCTCTAATATCCCCCTTTGCAAAGAAGAAAGAAAGAGATAAAAAGAAGAAACCTATCAACACTGGCATCTTATAAATGAAGTGGTCTGTCCCTATTCCTCTCTTACTGATGTGGTTTCCAGTGCTCTGAACCCTGTCATTGTGCAGTGATCTATGGGACTGGATCTGTCCCTCATTTCTGTTCTGAAAGGCCAGGGATGAGATCCAATTTCAGGTCCTGATTATTGTAGTTTATGCTGGCTGTGATTTCCACCAGAGCTTACACAAGCTGGCCTGGTGCAACCCCTCTCCCAGCTTCTACCAGCTTCTGGCCATCTATTCTATGCACTTCCAGAACTTGCTTTTCTTCATCATTGCTTCACCTAGGACCCTTTTAAGATATTTTCTGGGGTATATGCGGAAGACCTGAGCTCCACTACCACATTTCACATCACCATCTTAACTGGAAGTCACCAAGCAACACATTAGGAACAAAGACTCATAGAGTTAAAAATGAGCAGCTGGAGTAAAATCTATTGTGCCTCAGGTGAATAAAGAAAAAGCAGGGGGTGGCAAACATGATCTCAGACAAGGCACGAGTAAAAACAGACATGGGTAAGAGAGATAAGCAGGGAAACTACGTTTTGTTTAAAGAGACCAGAGATAATGAACCAACATCAAATATATTTATATATGTACACGCACACATGTATATATGTACCACACCACATAGCATCCAAATACTTAAAGGAAAAGTGAATATAACCATAGGGAGAAACAGAGAGTAAAGCAATAATTGTTAGGGACTTAAATGTGATCCTTATCAGACCTAGACAAATTAACAAAAAGATAAACAAAAAAGAAAGGAAGGGCTTTTAGAAAAGATAGAAATGGTAAACTTTGGTAATTGATGAATAAGAATCATAAGGAATATATGTGTTTGTGTATACATATATACATATGTTTCTTGGCTTTATATGGTACCTGTAAAACTGACCATGTAGTAGGTAATAAAAATTCAAACGAATGCAGAAAAGCAGAAATATTAAACACATGCATTACTGACGACAATGAAATTTAAATTATAGTCAGTGAGGGCAATCTGGATAAAGTATTCAGACTTCAATAGAGACTACAAATATAATTCTAAAGGATGAAATGAGACAAAGAATAAATCATAGAAACAATAAATAATTTTACCACAGAAAATTATAGCAATAAGACAACATAGTAAAACATTGGGAATTCAGCCAAAGCAGTCCTTAGGGAAAAATGTCCATCTCCAAACCCTTTCATCAACACAAGAGAAAAAGAAAAGATCAATGAACTGGACCATATGACAAAAAAAAAAAAACCTAGGAAAGCAACACATCAAAAAACTCCAAATAAACACAAGAATAAAAATTCTGATAATCAAAGAAGAGGTAAAATTGAAAACAAAAAACAAGTTGAGCTTATAAATAAAACTAGGAACTGTTCTTTTGGAAGACTAAAAAAAAAATAGACAAGCTATTATAACTGAGAGGAAAACCAAAATAAAAAATGAAAAAGGAGAAGTCCCAATACATGAACAGGATATAAAAAAAAATTATTGGAAACTATTTTGTCTAGTTATATATCCCAAAATTGATAACAAATATAATTAATAAATATTACAGAAGTATAAAATACCCAGATTAACAGAATAATAATAGTTAATTTAAATCACCTAATCTGAACAACCCAAGTTGAACAAGCCATAAAATAACTATCAAAGGGGGAAAAAATACCCAGGCCTGGTGAATTCTTTCAAATATTCAAAGAAAAATTAGCTCCAATATTACATAAATTGTTGTCAAAAATAGAGAAAGAAGACTTCTTACCAAATTCCTTCTATGAAACAACTTTGCTTCTGATACCCAAACTAAAGAGAGGTAAAAAAGAAACAAAAAATAGACAACTATCTCTAATGAATATTGATGCAAAAATAGTGAAGAAAAAATAACCTTAATGATAGCCAGCATTTATATAGTGCTTCAAGGTTTGCAAAATGCTTTGCAATTATTATCTCATTTGATTGTCACAACAACCCTGGAAGATAAGTACTACCATTATCCCCATTTTACAGATGAGGAAACTGAGGCAGACAGAGATTAAGTGATCTCTCTAGTCTCTGCTTCTGACTTTCTGGACTTCTTTCTCCACCACAGAACAGCAGCTTCTCACTCTGGAACTTCACTCTGTCTCTGATAGGTCTATTCTATTCAGATCTTCCATTTTAAGGATAGTGCCCAGGCCAGCCACAGTCACATCTTCATTCCTTTCTGGACTCCACCTCTGAGTCTTTGGACTTCTTTCTCCATTAAGCCTCTGCACTGGGCAACCCTCTTCCCAATGTCACCTCACACATATACACCTTTAGCTTCTTATGTATTGTTTTCCCTCATTAAAATGTAAGCTGCTTGAAGGCAGGGAATATCTTTATCTTTGCTTGTATTTGTATTTGTATTCTTGGAATTTAGCAAAGTGCCTGGTACATAATAAATACATAATAAATGTTTTTTGACTGACTAACTGATTTGCCGAACCTCACATGGCTAGTAAGTGTCTGAGGTCAGATTTGAAATCAGGTTTTCCTGACTCCAGATCCAGCACTCTATCCATTGAACCACTTGTTTTATTTGCTAAAATATCAGCAAAGAGGTGACAGCAACATATTCAAAAAGATATTCACAAGATGATTTGATTTATGCCAAGAATGTGGGATTGGTTCAACATTAGGTAAACCATAAACATAACATATCATATTAATAACAAAAATGAAAAAATTATGATTACATCAACATGTGTATTAAAAGCTTTTGCCAAAATATAATATTTATGTATGTTAAAACCCCCAAGAAAATATAATAAGTGAATTTTGCTTAATACAGAAAATTGTATCTATCTAAAACCAAGAGCTAGAATTTGCTGACATGGAGACACTATGGGCCTTAACAGCATGATCAGGGATACGACAAGCATGTCCACTGTCACCATTACTATTTGTATAGTTCTAAAAATACTAGCTAGAGTAACGAGTCAAGGAGAAAAATTAGGGGAATATGCATAGAAGGTAAAATTATGTCTATTTGCAGATAATAATAGCTTACTTAGAGGACCCTAGGGATTCAACTAAAATGTAATTGAAGCAATTAATAATTTCAGTAAAGTAGCAGGATAGAAAATAAAAACCTAAAACAGCTTTTCTCTTAGCAACAAACCCAGCAAAAGGATATGAGGAAAATTAATTCAAATAAACTAAAAGCATAAACATCTGAAATGAATAAACCAAGACATAAGCAGGACTTATATAAGTATGACACTGGAAGAAATTTTTAAAGAATAAAAATAGACTGCCCTGGAGTCAGGAGGACCTGAGTTCAAATCCAGCCTCAGACACATTAACACTCACTAGCTATGTGACTCTGGGCAAGTCACTTAACCCCAATTGCTTCACCCAAAAAAGAAGAAGAAGAAAAGAAGAAGAAGAAGAAGAAGAAGAAGAAGAAGAAGAAGAAGAAAAGAAGAAGAAGAAGAAGAAGAAGAAGAAGAAGAAGAAGAAGAAGAAGAAAAATAGACATATAATTGGAGATGTATTAATTGCGCATGGTTGGTCTGTGCCAGTATAATAAAGGTGACAGACAATAGCACCTACATTAATTTATAGATTTTGTGACATACCAAACTACCAAGGTGTTATTTTATAGAAATAGTAAAATTAATACAATTTATCTGGAGGAACAAAATGTTGAGAATCTCATGGGAAATAATGAAAAAATAAGAATGAAGGTGGCCTAGCAGTACCAGATCTCAAACTATACTACAAAGCAGTAATCATCAAAACTATTGGGCACTGATTAAAAAATCATAAAGCTGACCATAAATATATGTGTAAATTATGTATAGGTGACCCAGAAGCAACAGAACTTCATTCTTCGTCCTTATATCCCTATTGCTTAGCACAGCATCTAGCACATGGTAGGAGCTTAATAAATGCCTGTTGATCATATTCAATAAATATAAAAACATCAACTACAGGGGTAGGGACTTCCCATTTGACAAAAACTACTGGGAAAATTAGAAAGGAGTCTGGTCAAAAGTAGGTTTAGGCAAATACCTACATGCCACAATAAACTTCAAATGGACACGCAACCTAAATTTTTAAAGTCATATTATAAAAAAAAATGGAAGTTTTACCTTTGATCACTATGGACAAGGAGAGATTTTCTAACTAAACAGAGTATTATAGTTGTAATCATAAAAGAGGAAATGGACAATTTTGAGTATGCAAAATTTTAAATCTTTTGCAGAAAAAAAAGTAAATTCAGTTAAAAATTAGAAGAGAAACAGTTAACCAGAAAAAAAAAAACTTTTCAGCAGGTAACCCTGATAAAGTTTTAATATCAAAAAAAGAGTTTTCATATTCATGTAAATATATAAGAACGAGTTAAGTGGTTAAAAGATAGGAACAGGCAGTTTTCAAATAAAGGAAAAAAAAGTTATCAATAACCATATGAAAAAATACTCCAAATCACTAATAATAAGAGAAATATACTCTGATGCTCTATTTCACACCCATCAGATTGGCCAAAGATTATGAAAGAAGAAAACAGCCACTTACTGGAGAAGCACAGGAGAACAGACACACTGATACATTGTTGGTGGAACTATGAATTGATCCAAACATTCTGGGAAAAGATCTGGAAATATGCCCCTAAAGTCACTGAACTTTGATCCAGCAAAACCACTGCCAAGCACATACTACACGGAGGTCAAAGACAGACAGAAAGGACTCATATGTACAAAAATATTTATAGCAGCAAAGAACTGGAACCAAAGTAGGTGCCAATCAACTGGGGAATGACTGAACAAATCGTGGTATATGAATGTGATGAATTTTTATGGCACAATTGCAAGATGACCACAATAATATAAAGGAAGACAACCTTGAAAGACTTCACAACTCTGATCAAAGCATTGACCAATCATGACTTCAGAAGACTGATGATGAAGTGATGGACAAGAGGTGCGGAATTAGACACGTCCAATATGTTGATATGTTTTACATGACTACGTTTATTTTTAACAAGGGAGGGATTCTCTTGGGGAAAAGGTGTTAACTTAGTGGGTTGTGATTTGACATGCAAAAAAGAAAAATGCAACAACAACAAAAATACACAGAAGGAAACAAAAGTTCAGAAAGAGACACAATGACCAATTTTGTTAAATTGGATACTACCTTGTTAAATTGAATATACTTTTAAAACTACATGTAACAAGTTCATGGATTTATATATAATCCTCTTCTTTTGTTCTCTGTATATTAAAATGTTTGTTTTTATTATTGATTAAGTTCATAATTGAAAAGATTTTTTAACTAAAGAATAATCTTGCTAGATAGTAATAATTCAGTTATTTTCTACTGGATCAAGGAAACACTTCTTTATAGTTAATCTGACTCTTAAGAATAACATAGGTGATTCATGTCTGTAAAATCTGGAGATAGTGAAAAGCAACACAGAATGCTAAGCATCATTTCTAAAATTGTACCAAATATGGCTTTCATGGCCAGAGGCAAATATTAAATGGTGAAACCAGATCCCCAGTGACCAGTAACAAAGCTGAAATGTCAGTGTTAGGGAGACATCACTGTTACAACTCCATGTGCACATGCAACAGGGCCAAAAGAAACTGTTTCCAAGGGGAAATATACCTGTCAATATATGTAGGTGTTGAGAGAGACCAAGAGACCAAGGGTGAGGGGTGGGCAGGGGAAGACAGTGAGAAACCATCAAGTCAGAGGGCTTTGGGAGAGTGTAAGCAGCTAGGCTTGGGACTGCTCTTCAAATAAGCAAGTTGGTACACATGGGAAAGGCCGCCTTTAAAGAGCAGGCCAGAGAAAGTAGACAATCACAACAGTCATGTTCTGAATTGATCTGAAGACTTTCTCCAAAGAGGACAATGAGCTCTCCAGTCATTCTCTCATTAATCCTCCCAGCACCCCTGTCAGGTAGGCCGAGGCTATTCTCAGACGCCCCCTTCCCTCCCTGAACGTCAGGCTGCAGGGCCAACCTCATACAATGGCAGGGCTGTTGCAACGGGAATTGAAGGAAGTTTCTGAGGCCCATGGTCCAACTCTGCCCAACTATCATAACAGCTGGGCCTTTGTTTGCTTGGTTAGTTGCAGAGCAGATGAGCATGGGTGGTCATTTAAATATTGTGCATTCCCCTTCCCCCCTCCCACTCCCAGCTTGCACAAAGACACTTTTTCCATGCCTGTAACAAGGCTGATGGGGGGGCGGGGAGGAGGGGGGATTCTAGAAGAGACAGAACACAGCAGAAGCTCTGTGTATGTAAAATTTTAGTCTGGGTTTAAATCAACTTTCAGTTTGGTTTTAAAATTAACATTGTTATATATTTGTACACATAGCTAAATCATGTGTGTATGTGTGTATATATATATATATATATATGTATGTGTGTGCGTATGTACATATGCTCATGTGTCCATACATGCCCACATGTAATCTTTAGGGACACAGACATACGGCCATGTGGATCAGAGGCTCTACTTTTTCTGTCACTGGTGTTGGCTTGGCCCTCCATTTACTCCACTCCATGGCATTATGACTTCTATTTGTGAACCAACCCCAGACACCAGACCTGCTTCCCCACTACTGTAAGGTTTCAGGGGTGCAGGGGAAGGATGGGATCTATAATTTAAATAAAATTCTGAGTGCTATGGTATGGAATGTGACATTCTCTCCTTTGTTAAGGGCTGTTAGATTTGCTCCAAAACTGTTGCATAGCATTTCTGATCTTTGGGCAGGCAGCACGGGCCAGCGAAAAGAGATGGAAACCTGGAGTCTGAGTACTCGGGTTCAAGTCACAGAATCACAGACTGTAAGAGTCAGGAGGGACTTTGATGGCCAATGAGGCCAAGTTGTACCCCACCCAAAACACACTTGACATGTAGCTACTGGAAAATCTCCTGTGACGGACAAAACGCACAACCTCCTGCAGCAGCCCAATCAGCTTGTGGACAGAGGCAACAGGAGATTTTTTTTCCTAAGTTTGTCCCCTCACAACTTCTACACGCCATTCCTAGTTGTGTCCTGTGGGGGCAAGCAGAACAATTCCGGTCCCTCTTTCACATGTCAGCCCTCCTGAAGATAACTGTTAGGTCTCCCTAGCCTGTCCTAATTTCTCCAAACAATCCTGATGAAGCATGGACTCAAAGTTCTTCACCACATAGGCCAGCCTCCTCTGGATATTCTCTAGGACTTGTCAATGTCCTTTGGAGATTGTGGTGTCCACCTCTGTGGGCCTAGAAAATGACAGTCTTGGACTAGATGATCTTAAACATCCCTTTCACCTCTAAATCTAGTGACAATATTTTGTCCCTTCATCTTCTAGACTCTCTCAGGAAATGAAAACTGACTTCTCTTTTCTCCTCCTCCACTGGTTTGATTTGTGGGTTATTGACACGATGTTAGTGAGACAATTGGGGCTCTTGAGAAGAATAATTAACACTTCTATGACATTTAGAAGGTAAAGGTTAACCATGCTACAGGATATTGCCCAAAGAAAGCCATAGTTGTCAAGGTCCAGTCAAGACAATAAAGAACCATAAGTGAAGGGCATTCCAATTTAGGGCAAAATCTTGTCCCAAGATTGAGAGCTGGAAAAGACCTTATCATCTTGTCCAACAATATTGTCTTGCAGATGAGATAAACCAGGCTCAGCATGCTAAAGTGACTTGTCCAGCATCTCCCACAGAGTAAGTAAGCAACTGAGCCAGGACATGTTCTCAGGCCTCCCAACACCAACTCCAATGCTCTTTCCACTATCCCATCCTAGCTACTCACTTTGCTGGTAAGCTGGCATCAGAGATGAAACTTGAATATAGGTCTCCTAACCCTCAGTCATGCTCTCCACTACATCATGCAGCCTCCTTGTAGGGTGTTGGGGACAGGCATGGACAAGGAGCTGAGATTATGTGGGGTCAATGAGGCAAGTTGTTTTCCTGGGTCAGGGTTAGTCACAGAATGGGCCGGAGTGAAGAGGGCCCATGGCATAGTTTGGTCAGAGACCAATTAAGACTGACATTCTTTGATTGCCCCAACTTCCTTTTGGTAGGCTTAGAGTACTCTTGGGGCCCCTTTCCTGCTGGTAGTTAGAGGGGGGTTACCTGACTAGACCCTGATACTTGACCTGGCTGTCTGCCAAAGAGGCAGATAGACAGCTTACCCCAAGGCTATCCAGTGTATCACTAGAAGGTAGGACTAGAACTCTTATCTCCTATCTCCCAATTTGCAGTCCAACAATTCAACCATTGAGTTCCTTGGCTCATGGACACAGCTGTCTGAATGCTATTTCTGGATGGTACCACACCCTTCTCATAACTCATTAAGCCCAAGAAGCAGCTCCTGCTAGGAGAGCGTGGGCAGGGAAAGCAATGGAGCTCACTGTTTTGCTCAGCAGCAGAACTAGGACATCTGCACTCTCCCCGAGTGTGATTTTGGCTTTGGCTTTCACACGCCTTCCAACTACCCGCCATGGGTGGCATGCTGATGGGATCCCTTACTAGTGAGTCACCAGCTGGAACTTTTCCTGGTTTGACCTACAACGAAAGACTTATGGCCCAAGAAGCCACTGCTTCTTTACAGGGGTGACTAGGGAGGCTCCACCCTACCAAGGTAGACGAGGGACAGCTTTTGTTGGGTAGTTGGCTTTACTTGCTGCTTCTAGAACTTAAAGGGTATTTCAGTGCAAAAGGGAATGGTCTTCCTAGAGAGAGAGAGAGAGAGAGAGAGAGAGAGAGAGAGAGAGAGAGTGAGAGATCATTCCCTCTAAGAATTTTCAGCTCTAGAGAGTTGCAAACGAACAGCATGGATGCTAAACTCACATGCTGGGGAAGGGGGCAGGTGCCAGGCTAAATAAAGCTTTGTGAATGCATATGCACAGAGCATACTTGCCTTCATTTCCACAGGGAAGCACAAAGCAGTATATTAATGAGGACGTCGGACACCAAGGAATAAAATAACAGCATCAACATCACAGTAAACACCAAAGCCCAAGAGGTGGCAGTAATCATTTGTTAGGGAACAAGCAGCAGGCTTCTATTTGCTACATGCTGTGGAGCTCAGATACTTCGAAACGGATAGATGCCCAGTTTGAAGGGGGAGCCTGAAGTTCTCAGAGCTAAGGGGAAACTCCTGGGGCTTTGTGGCTAAAAAAAAAAAAAAGAAAAAAAAAAAAAGAAAAATGGGAGTTGGAGAAGCACCAGGAAGACATTTTGCATGTTTCTGCATATGAGCCCGCATGTGCACACAAGGTGAATGGCAACTACATACTCAAGGCTCACTGTTGAAGGATATCACTTGGATAGATGGCATGAAAAAGAAGTGAAGAAGAGATACTGGTACAATGGAGGCACCTTCTCCAGCCCTAACTTCATGATACAGGAGTATTCACTAGAATATTTTCCATGCCTTTGATCTGTGTATCTTCTCTTCTCTGTCACATAAGAGTTGGAAAAGATGACCCCCAAAGGTCCCTTGCAGCTCTGAGATTCTTCAAATGATAAGCAGGTTCTTTGGTATTCATGTTATCATGAACTGTTTCATTCTGCATGCACAAAGTCCTCCGCTGCCCCACCCCAGCACCTGCCCAGTTTTAGGATTAGTTCTTCCTGCTCATAGGAAAACATAGGAAATACTATAAGGTTGACGACATGTGTCAGTCAGGGCTCAGCCTACAGAATTACTGTCAAAATTGTAGGTAGCTAGAGTCCAGAGCTTAGGCATACCCACTGAGGCAAATCCCAACAGTCAGCCATGGGAGGAAGAAGTGAGCAGGCAGTTGGTGTCAAGGAAGACTGACAGGAACTAACAAATAAATATCCCCGAATGTGGGCAGAGTACTGTATCTGAGGAATTTGGCAGCAAGGACCAGGAGGGCTGAATTCCAGGACAGGACTCCAGTCCCCAGGAAGAGCAAATGAAGCCAGACAGAACCTATTGAAAACTGCAAAGAGGAAAATGCAGACTTACTGTCATGAAAAACTTCCTACCAATGAGAGCTGTCCCTAAGTGGAACAGACTGCCTGAAGAGTCTGAAGGGTTCCCCCTTCCATGGAGGTCTTCCAGCAAAGGCTGAACAACCACCTGTATATGTTCTAGTGGGGGTCCCTTTTGAGTAGGGTTGGGCTACATGGCTACTGAGGTCCCTTCCAAATCACAAATTCTGGGATCCTGTGAACCCAGGTCTTGGAAGGAAGAAGCCAAAGTAAGGACTTATTTCTGGGAACAAAGCAAATGCCCACTTGTTGGAACTAGGCCATCTACAGAAAGGGGAACCAGCAGCAAGGAGAGAGCATAGCAAGATCACTGAATCTAGAGTCACGAGAGCTGAGATCGACCATGGGCAGATCACTTAACACTTGCTGTGCTTCAGTCTTCTCATCTGCAAAAAGGGGTGGAGGGCAGTGATCTCTAGGTTTTACTCCCAATTCTAAGATGCTATGTTTTGAATGAGGACACAGAAGTTCTTGGATCTTCCTTGCCTGGGGGGCTGGATCAGTCCCAGAGCCCCAGGTGGGGCCAAGCCTGTAGGTGGGATTAAGTAGTGCCCAGTATGGGCAGACTGAAAGGATGTGGGCCTAGGGAACCAGACAAATTATAACTACATGCAAGCTATCTCTTAAAATTCTGGGGAGAATCAATAAGCTGTAGGTGATGATCAAGGCTAGCCTCCCCTTCGTGTCTCTGTTTCTCTTCTACAAATCTCACTGGTCCTTTACTTCTTCCCCAAAGCCTTCCTTTTTTGTTATATTCTCTCCACAGTTCTCTGAACCCCCACAGCACTTCAGAATTAGGAATGGCAACAAAGCATTTTGATGGGTGATAGGAAGAAGAGACCCTGTTCATTTTATAAGGCATATGGCCTGCCTAGAGCTGGGCAGGGCAAGGCAAGGCCAAGATGAGAACAATACCGTCCCAAGATAAGAAACAGTGTGTACTCTGAGGAACAAGACTTCTCTCTCTCTCTCTCTCTCTCTCTCTCTCTCTCTCTCCTCTCTCTCTCTCTCTCTCTCTCTCTCTCTCTCTCTCTCTCTCTCTCTCTCATTTTATTTTTTTCTCAATTACATGTAAAAAAATTTTAGCATGTGTTTTTTCAAAATTGTGAGTTCCAAATTCTCTGCCTCCCTCCCTCCCCTCCTTCTCCCTCCTTGAGAAGGCAAGTACTTTGCTATAGATCATACATGTGCAGTCATGTAAAACATATTTCCATATTAGCTATGTTGCAAAAGAGAACACAGGAATAAGACCTTTGACAGCAGTGTTAACACAATGGCAAGAGCCAGGAATGTGAAGGCAGGCTATCTATGCTCCAACCTCAGCTCTGCTAGTACCTGTGTGACCTCCAGCAAGTCGACTGTCCTTTCAGGGACCCCATTTCATGTGTAGACTGAGGCTATTGGACTAGATCAAGGGTTCTTGACCTGGCATCACTGACCTCCTTGGGCCACATGCATAGATTTCAAGGCACCCGTGAACTTTGATGGGGAAAAGTGACATCCTGATTTTCATTAACCATCCTCTGTATTTTTTTTCATGTATTTATAAGGAGGATTGTGAGCAGGGGTCAGCAGGCTTCACTGCTATGCCCCGGGGGGCCGGGACACACACAAAAGGTGAAAAGGCCCCACTCTAGATCATATCATTGATCTCTTTCAGCTCAAAATCCTGTGGCCGTCTGAAAGGAGGCCAGAGCCCACTAAGGACACGTTCAGATAGGGGCAAGGAAACCCTGCAAAAGAAGAGGTACTTCTCTGCTCCCCTCTGAGAGATCCCATCCCACAGAGAGAAAATGCCTGTGCTACAAAGACTAAGCGAAAGAGGCCCCAAAAGGGGGCCCACAGGCCTCCTTCAAAGGGAATCCAAACCTCCTGAAATAACAAAGGGAGCAGTTTTAGGAAATGATGGAGCCTTTGCCTCATCTGCTGCTGTGGTCCTGTCATGTGGTGGGAGCCTAGAGTCATTCAAATTTAACTCTTCACAGATGATTTTGTCTCCGGCTGTCCCCAGAAAGAACACATTAGAAAGGGGGGTGGGTAATGTTCTGAGCAGCATGTCCATGGCTGTCATTGCTAACCTAACTCTCTCGATGGGTAAGCGTTTCAAGAGCCAAACAGCCTAGCAGACCCTTTCAGCTGGGCCTGCCGAATCATACTTCCTCTTCTGGTATGGATGAATGGATCAATATGCATGTCTTTTAGTCAATCCCTAATGTGGGAAATTTTACTTTGATGAGGAGCCAGCTTCTCTCTCCCTGAACCAGTAAGATGCAACAAGGTATCTTCGGAAGCTGCCACAGGGAGAAAACTTGCCCTTTTCCTTTTTGGAAATGGGAAGGAGATGGATTCTCCTAACCCTATCTAAAGCCACAGTGAGCTTACTTGCCATAAGCTTAAGACAGTCTGTACTCCCACACATAAGTTGGAGAAATAGGATGTGTGAAAGATTCTGATGAGGTTAAATCAGCCTATAAAGAAAGGGTTATGTTTCTGACAAGGCTGGAGAAAATGAAATCCTGAAATGAAGAAAGAGCTATAAAGACAAAGAATCATAGGATTTAGTCATGGAAGGGACCGGAATGGAGAAGTGACTTGCCCAAGGTCACAGTACTAACTAGCAGAGCTGAGATTTGAGCCCAGGTCGGCCTGACCCCAAATCCAGTGCTCTTCTCACCACACCAGGCTAGCTCCCATTTACTGACTTATTTTTAGCCTTGTTCTTCTTGGCTCCAGAGGGTAGAACTAGAATCAATAGGCAGAAGTAACAAAGAGGTAGATTTCAGCTCAATATAAGGAACTTCCTAACAATTAGAATTTTTAACAATGGAACTAACTGCCTAGTGAGCTAGGGAATTTCCTGTCCCTGGAGGTGTTGAAGCAGAATGACCATAGCGGTGAGGCCATAGAAAGGATTTTGGTATCCGGTTTGAGGTTGGACTAGATGACCTCTAAAGAGTCCTAAGATGCTAGGGATTCTGTAGCTTTATGCATGCATGTCTGCAGAACACATACACGCACACATACCTCTGTACACATGCTGCCGCTACCACCAAGGCAGGCTTTCCCATCCATTCCCATAGCTTGGAACAATCCTTAAGACAGCTGCTAATATTTTACCTATGGCTGCTTGTGGAAAGAACATCTACTTTGGAGACAGAGGATCTGAGCCCAAATCCCTGCTTACCCAACCTGTGTGATCTTGGACAAATCACAACTCTGTATGCCTCAGTTTCTTCACCTGTAAGATGATGGATTGGACTACATGACCTTCTGAGATTCCTGCCAGCTTTAAATTTATAACCCTGAGATCCTAGAATAATCTTCATTTTCGAAGAGCCTTAAAGTTAGAGGGATGTACCTTAAGGCAACCGGATCAGTTTGACTCCCCAAACAGATAGGTTTGACCACACTCTCTCCAAACCAGTATAAATGTAACCATTGTAAAAGAGTCTCCCTAGCTTGGTATACAGGTTGGCTTTTCTAGTACCCAACAGTGGAGACTGTGGTAAGCATGAAGTCTCTTTTCTGGTATGCACTCCAAGCTGACCAGCTAGAATATCTTTTTTGAAATTTCTCCTAGCAAAAGAAGCTTGAGGGAAAAAGATACTCGTAACTGGCTTACCACTTCACCCCATTCCTTACCTGTCTGCTCCATTAGAGAGTGGGCTCCCTGAAGGCTAAGCCTTTGTTTACTTCTCTTTGTGTCCCAAGTACTTAGCACAGTGCTTGGCACATACTATAGTAAGCACTTAATAAATGCTCTTGAGTGACTGAGTGTGTATCTTTCATTATTAGATGTATTTCCTTGCCAAGAACAATTTCCATTCTGTATCTACATACGCTCTACCACACCTGCACGTATGTGCTCCTACTGTAAGGAGAGGCAACTAACAGACTAGAGTCATAACATAGACTTGCCTAAGTGGGTGATACACTGGAAAGTACCCGATTTGGAGGCAGAAGCCTGAGGACTTGATCTTGTTTTGCTGTGGCCTTAGACAAGTCATTCCCCCTCTCTTGGTCTTAGTTTCCCCACATACAAAGTAAGAGAGTTAGACTAGATAGTCTCTTGAAACTCTAACCTTCTGAGAAGTGATTCTAGAATGCCTTAAAACTTCCAAGGAGCTGAGTGATTTTGTTTAAACTCATCAGTTGTTTCAAGCTGTCCACACTGACACAATCCACAGCCCAAGCCCAGCCCCAAGCAAACTTTCATGTTCATGCTATAAAGAGCTGAAAACTGGGGACACTAATGGAAATGCTGATGCTTTCCTAACCTGAGGAACTGTGCAAATGGTAACCCTGTGACAGTGAGTGAGATGCCCTTTCTGGCTGTAGACCAGTCAGCCTCCCCTGACTTCCATCCAAAGTCTCTGCAGCAATTTTCAATCTATCCTGAAAGAGGTTTCTAAAATATGCCCCCACAGCACTGCTAGCTTCAGTTGCCCTGGGGAAGAAAAGGCCTCCCTCGATGACTCTCCACATCATTATCAAACATAGAGCTCTGATGTGATTTTTACCTCCTTGACTGAAAAAAAAGAAAAAAGAAAGAAAGAAAACCCAATGCAATTACTTGGCCCCTCAAAGATGTACTAAAGCAGAGGGCAGGGATATGAAAGCTGCTAGTATGACATGAATTTCTAGGGTCCCCAGATTTCCTAGGAATCACTACTTTTGTGAGTAAGATAGCTGAGTAGGGTGGAAGCTGGAACCAGTGCTATAAGTGCAAATCCTGGCTCCCTAAGTAAAATAATGCAAAAAGGACAGCCACTCCCTGGGCAGCCCACCATTTACATGAATACCCTTGCATTGAATTTAGAGGCAGGGACACAATTACAAAGCCAGGCTTTCCTCCTTACTAGGTATGTGAACTGGGGTCAGTCACTTTAAATGAGAGGCATGAACTGGATAAACTCTATAGGGACCTCTCCAGAGCTAAATCCTATAATTTACTCAGCTTCACAGGCTTTATGGGCCATCTCCTATCTCCCTGCCTTTGCACTGGCTGTGCCCCACGCCTAGAACGCACTCCCTCCTCAATTCACCATTGCCTCTTAGAATCCCCAGCTTCTTTCAAAGTTCAGCTTAGATATCACCTCCTCCATGAGGCCCTTTTTGGTCTCCCCAGCTATTAGTGTCCCCTGCCCACCCAAATCACCTTCCATTTGCTTCGTAGTTATTTCATATACAGTATTCTTATATGTGTACCACAATAGAACAGAAGTTCCTTGAGGACAGGGATCATTTCATTTTGTCTTGGCATTCCCAGCACCCACCACAGTTCTTAACACATAGTAGGTGTTTAATGCATGTCTGTTGATTGAATGGTTGATGATCCTATAAACCCTGCAGGACTGTTGGAGCATCCAGTCTGCCTTTGTTCTAACACTCTTCAAATGCTGCTTGTGTTCAGTTCGGCACGTCCCTTCCACAGCTTTGGCCCTCTTTCTACCATGATCCATTGTTCTATGGGCTGCTGTCTTCTTTATAGATTAATGTTTCAATCCCA
The DNA here is from genome assembly GCF_003287225.1 of Phascolarctos cinereus. Lineage (NCBI taxonomy): Eukaryota > Metazoa > Chordata > Mammalia > Diprotodontia > Phascolarctidae > Phascolarctos > Phascolarctos cinereus. The sequence goes on from NW_027556291.1 coordinate 30,397,402, forward strand.
GACTCCCCGACTGGCCTTAGGCACAAACTGCTGGTACTCCCTGGCAATTTGCAGGGAACCTGAAACATGCATTACTCCCATATTAGTAAGAAGGAACTAATTTTCCCCCCTTGGGAACCAACGAATTGCTCTTCAAATGAGGGATGCTTATGGAAGTCTCTTGTATACATGGAAAAGAATGCTGAAAAAAAAAAAAAGAAGAAACAAAAAACTACTTGACCTGGCAAAGTATAGGGAGTTTCCTACTGAATCCACAGAATATCCAACAGTTAAGACATTACTTGTTCATTTCTCTGCTTTCTCAGCTGAGGTAGTGTAGAAATCTGGCATGGTAAAAAATGAATCTCGAAAGAATGCAGCCTGCCAAGTCTGCTTTACTCAGATCCCAAACTATTAGCAGATCTACATAGAGAACTGTTGAAAAGTACACACACACATAGAGCTTGCATGTGCAGAGTACTGGGACCCCAAGTGGTCCTGGGACCCCTTCCATGCCTGCCACATCCCATTAGTTTCCTCTTTCTCCATTCAGATTGGCAGAGGACTCGAGGCACCTTGTTCTGGCTCCATGCTCTGGCCAGTGAAGGATAATGAGATAACAGAACCATAAAGGGGCTCCCTTGGCATTCAGAGGAAGCCTTGAGAGATGAGCCAACATATTTGCCTCTTATCACTTTGCTTACCACAGTTTGCCCTTGAAACTCTCTCAAAATCTCTCTAGGCCACAAGGACTTCAAATCAGCAGACGAATTGTTTCACTTAGCTAGTTAATTGGCACCACAAGGTACTGTTAAGAAAAGAAATACCATGACATTAGGAGCTGACTAAAAAAGGTGCCAGTGATGAAGGGGGTATATATTGTGATATTTCAATCATGATATGTCATAATGACTAGTGCCCCAGGTCACCCTGTGTCCTCCCCCCACTTCTGGAGACCGTATTTTTTTCAACAGACATGAAGAAGAGCTCAGAATCACATAATTTGGATACCACATACATGGCAGAATTCGATTTTACAGAGTTTTCATCAAAGCTCTCACCCTGCTAGCATATGCCGCTTGGTGAAGTGATGGAAGCAATAGCAATCAGGCCACAGCACCACTTCCTCATACAGCTCTCCCCTAGATATCCTTTCATTGTCTGGCATGCAACCACTAAAAACACCCTCACACCCAATACACTCCTCAAGTGCATGACTCCTTCATTCTCGATCTCACAACAACATGTGTCCAGAATGCACACTCTCCACGATCATTACCTCCTGTTCCATGTTCCTTCCATCGCTGGCTCCAGACCAAGCTCTCAACCTCCAAAATAAACCAGGTCTTTCTAACTTGTTTTTTGTCATGGACCACTCTGGCAGTGCAATTGACATCTATAGACCCCTTCTCAGAATGATGTTTTTAAGCACATAAAATAAAATACATAAGATTACAAAGGAAACTAATTATACTGAAATACAATTATCGACATATTTTAAAAAACAAGTTAATGGACCCCAGGTTGAGAATCTCTGCATCAACCAACAGCAGCCCAAAGGAAACTTTTTGTTTTTCTTAAATAATCCAGCAGATTTGCAAGCATCTCTGTCCCCTCACCAATTCCCAGGGATACTTGTCTCTCTTTTCCCCTTTCACTCCTAAGCTCCTGACAACCGTGAAATAAACACTCTTCACCTTGAGCACATGTCACATCCTCTGCTAACTGCTTTCCACACACCACCCAGAGTCATCACTGGGCTTCATCTAGATCAATATCTTTGGAAACCAAGTCACTGTAAGCATCCCCAAGCAGGGTACAAGTAACAAAAATGGGAGTCCAACCAGGAGATTCTGGGAAGCCGACTGTTCAACACACCATACTTCCTGAAGAATCCCTGCCTCCCATAGCTGTGAAGCCAAAAGGTGAGTGGGACTTAGAAAGTCAGATAGATTAGGGGAGGTATGGAGTAAATCATGCTCTCATTCCCTATGTCCCTTCTGGCAGGGCCACTGAAGGCTCAACTTTTGATAGCTCCTCTTTATATCATTTGGGGGTCCTTGCCCCCTTTGATTCAGCTGGGAAAAAAGTGTTCTGGGAAAACTTTTAAAAAGGTCCTTAGAGAGTCTGGCAACACCCAAAGCCTTTTCAGTGATCGGCAGGAAACAATTGCATAGAGACTTAAGACTGTGGCTGGCTCAGAATCTAAGAATGACAACAATGGACCAGATGCTGTAGCCTTATACATTTCAAAACGACTATGAATAGCCAGCTGTAGCAGGTTTTTTAACCCATAACCCATAAACACCCAGGGTTTTTGAGATCATGTCATGGTCTTGTTCATACATCAGATGGTTTCAGCACCTGTTTCTTCCTATCGGTGTCTCCCTTAGATTTTTCCTACTATTAACTCTAAGTGGAAATCTGCTGCAAATGTGTTCTAGTTTCAGAAAGAAACGAATATTCTAGTTTCTCTTCCTAGCCCTTTCAGAAATTCCCTCACTCCTCGTCTCTTCTCTTTCAACTTCCTGCCTTGCAGTCCCAGAAAGCTGACTCACGGGAGCCCAGTCTTCAGCTCCTGCCTGTTGTAGAGAGATCAGCTTCTCTTTGCTCTCCTGGCACCATATACCATGGTTTCAAAACAATACAAACGTGTTTTGAAAAAGGAACCCCAGCATGGAATCTTCTCAGAGAGCCAGCAGCTGAAGGTCAACAACTGTGGAATGAACTTCAAGGGATGCCAGTGTCAGAGAAGTTGGGAACAGATGTCCCTCCTTTCTCCAGGTGCTACACTCCAGGCACTGAGCAGGGGCAGGGGGAATGTCTACAAAATGCATAGAACTTAATGCACTATTTTTAAGGAGATAGATATAGTGGCTCAAAAGCAGAAAGAGAGAAAGCCAGAAGCCTTTTTCAAACACACTCTGAGGCCAAATTCTGGATGAAGCAAAAATGAGGGTCTTTGGACCTGTTTCCTCATCTGTAAAATGGGGATGATAATAACTTAGAATGTATAGCTCCCAGGATTACCATAGGGATCAAATGAGATCATGTATGCTAAGAACTCTGTAGGTCTTAAAGTGTTCTAGAGAAACTGGCTCTGACAATTATTTCCCTCCTATATCAGAATTGGCACAATCCTTGAACTTTGCTGGGTAGTCTGAAAAAGTGTCCAGACAGTGACAGGTTCAGGACTACCAGCAGCAGCCTTTCAGGAAGCTTCCATTGCTGCTGCCCATGCTATTTCTGTTGTGAGACCCAGGCACTCTGTGTTTTCAACTACTTCCTGGTCTTTTCCACCTGTATGTGCCATCAGTACCTCAAAGTCAATATGCCACAGAACTCATCTACCTGCCAAAGGCAGCTTTTCCTCCCGATTTCCTTATTTCTGTGGATGGCAATCTCAATCCCCTCAGTCACCCAGGCCCAGCACTCTGGAGTTATCTTGAAAAACTGTCAACAGTTTCATAATGCCTACCAAATAAAGTCCAAATTCCTTCACTTGGCGCTCAAGGCCTTCCATTTTCTGGTGCCAGATTCTCTTTCCCCTTTGATTCTCCCATTACTCCCACACATAGACACTATCCTGCCTCCACGTGGGACCACTTGATGTTTCCCCAAAACATTCTCTGCTTTCCCATCTCTCTACCCTTCTCAGTCTATTATTGCCACCCAGAATGTGTTCCTCACCTGAATCCCTGCCCACACTCCAAGGCCTTTTTCAAATGTTACCTCCCTAATGAAGGCCTTCCTTATCACTCCATCAGAAATTCTCTCTCTCTCCCTCTCTCTTTCTGTCTTTCTTCCTCTCTCTTCTTGCTCTCTCTCTCTTCCTACTTGCTTTCTCTATCTCTCTTTGTCTCTGTCTCTCTCTGTCTCTCTCCTCTTTAACTTCCAAAGCACTTGACTCTCTCTGATGGCGCTTAGTACATTCTGATCTTTATGATAGTTATCTGTGTACATGCCTTACCTCCACCATGAGGTTTTAAACTAGCTCTCTCTGGTTAGAAGCCATGTTTTATGTATCTTTGCAGAACCCTCAGCTTCTATCTAGCATGGGCCATTCAGTGAAGGTTTGCTGAATGAACATTGACTCATCAGACATGCAAGGCCAAGTAGAGGACCGTATTTGGGAACCCAAATGCACAGAACCCTTAAGTGAATTCATTCCTTGTCCAGGGACCGTTTTCCCGAGAATTTTTTTTTTTTGGTGAGGCGATCAGGGTTAAGTGACTTGCCCAGGGTCACACAGTTAGTAAGTATCGAGTGTCTGAGGTAGGATTTGAACTCAGGTCCTCCTGACTCCAAGGCCAGAGCTCTATTCACTGCGCCACCTAGCTGCCCTAGGAACCATTTTCAAGCAATGTTACTTGCACATAACATTTACCAAATGGCCACAACGTCATGTGACTGGAGCAGCTTTTCTGTGGCTAGCCTACAGTCTGTGGACATACTATCCCAGAATACAGCCATCGATAACTTTACCTTTGAGAATGGATCCTAATCATCACTTAGGTGTGAGGAAGCAGGGAGATTTTCCAAGTCCTGCAGCCTGCTAGTCATGCTCATTAGTTAATTACAACATTCATTCCCTGCTGGGGTCAGCCGAGTCTCCCCCCATCTCTCTCCTCTAGATTCTTCACTTTCCCTCATCTCTCAGATCCAATCAGTTCCCAAATCTTATAAACTCTCTCTCTGCAGCATGCGTCATATCTGGTTCCTTCTCTCCACTCAAATGGTTACCACCCAAGTTTAGACCCTAATAACCTTTCACTGGACTGTTGCAATAGCCTCCAAATCTGTTTTCCTGCTTCCAGTCTCACCCTTCTCTAATCCATTTGCCACCCAGGTTCCAAACTGATTTTCCTGAAGCAAAGCTCTATGTTAGTCCCTGCTCAAGAAGCTTCAATGGCTACCTGTTAGAGATAAAAAGATGAAAACAAAACAATCTCGACCCTCAAGGAGTTTATACTCTGAGGGGAAAATACAAATTTCAATTTGGCACTTAAAACCCTTCACAATCTGGCTCCAACCTATCTTTACAGCCTGAGTTCACACTCCTCCTCTTCATGCACTCTATGTTCTAGCCAAAACAGCTTGATATTCCCTATACACAATATTCCAGCTCTCACCTCCAAACCTTTGCACCAGCTGACTTCCTTGTGCCTGGAATGTTCTCCTTCCTCACCTTTACCTCTTCAAGGCTTAGCTCAGGTGCCAAGTCTTGTATAAGGCTTTTCCTGATCTTACTCCCCATAGTTCTTCTCTAACCTGACATTACTTTGTATTTACTTTATGTGGATTTTCTAACATAATTACATATGTGTGTACGTATGTGTATGTGTATATACACTATTCCCTACTCCCCAATAAAATGTAACCTCCTTGAGATAAGGGACTATTTCATTTTTCTCTTTGCATTTCTAGAAACCTGACTAGGCAACTTAATAAGCTTTTCCAGCACATAATAAATGCTATCTGAATTGAGCAGAATTGATGGCTTCTAGTTGCCACACTTTGGGAATCTGTTGTCTATGTCAAATAGACTTCTACTTTCCTGCTCTGGGGCCAGTCCTCGGAGTTTCTTTAGATCCATATAGTTCTCTTTGCAGATAATGCTTCCTTTGAAAGCCTTTTTTAATCACTTTTATCTCAATCTATCTACCTGTGGAGCCCAATGTCTACCCATAAATAACGAAGGGAAAAAATCAATTCTCATGCCTGTCATTGGAGGGAACCAACACCCCCCTTCTATTTCCAATGTTCTTTCCAAGTGTCAATCTTTTAGGATAGTGTTGGCAGCTGGAGCTGTCATTTGCATACACTTGGGAAGGTTCCTTCCAAGGCAAGTTCCCATAGTGCCCATTCTCACTTTATGACCTTGCTTACACCTTCTCATGGGGTTGACTCTCCTTAGTCCTGCTCTCTGCCACATAGCCCTAGACCAAAGGCAGATAGAGCTGAGCCATTCTCGGCATTGTATCTCTGACTCGGATTTTCAGGCCCTGACACGGAGATGACACCCACGGCAGCTCTTTTCTGAGACGAAAGCAGTTGCTGCCTTCCATTTCAAAGAACGACTTTGGAATCTCAGCCTCCAACTCCATCTGTCAAAATGCCATCCATTCTTCGAGTCCCACCCAGTTAAAATGCCCCCTCTTCCATGAAGCCTTCTCCATTTGTCCTGGCCCTCAAATGACCTCTTCCTCTTCTCAACTGCTGGAGCACTTTGCTCATAAAATTCACGTAGTCCTTATGGTATCCTGTCCTTTGTTTTGTCCTATGATTATGTGTGTTAATGCTTTAACACCCTACTAAACCATAGATGCATTACAGCACAGTGCAAAGAGTGCCAGATGTGGGGCCAGGAAGAGTTGGGTTCAAATCTTGCCTCTGACGCTAGCTATGTGATCCTGGGCACTTAATGCCTCTGCACCTCCAGCACCTCTCTAATATAATCTACTAAATTCTGGTTATATTGCAATCTCTTCCTCCAAACCCTGCCACCTTCCCATTTTCCTGTCACTCTCGAGGGCATCACCATCTTCTCAGTTGCCCAGACTCAAAATTCCACACATCTGATGTGTAATCCTCCTTGTTCTGCCTCCTCTCACCCCACTCTAATCCGTTCTCCACTCAGTTGCCAAAGTGATCCTTCCTTGAAGTAGAAATCTGACCATGTGATTCCCTCTGTTCAATGAGCTCCCATGGCTTCCCCTTACCTCCAGGGGCAAATAAAAATCCTTTGTTTGGCATTTAAAGTCCTTTAAAACCTGGCCCTTTCCCATCAGTCTTCTTCCACTTAGCTCCCCTTCAAATACTATATGACCCGGAAGTACTGGCTTACTTGGATTCTTCACAACACCCCTCCCATCCCCATGTCACATCCAGCATGCTTTCCCACTTTGCTTCTGCCTATTCTTTCAAGACTCAGGTCAAATCTGACCTTCTACAGGAGGCCTTTCCTGTACCCCTCTCCCCTCCTTCCAGTGCCTTCCCTCTGAGATTACCTTCCATCTGGGGGCCAACTCCAATCATTCTGATCTATATCTCTCTACTGGACCAGATGGCTCCGTAGGATAAAGTGAGGCTGGTGACCTTGCACAACCCTCCCTCACTTAAATCCAATTCACCTGCAAGTCATGGCCTCACCTTTCTGATGTCATGGTCTTCTTCGAGGAGAGACAAACAACAACAACAACAACCTTCCATCTACATATCTACTTCTTTCTATGTTGTCTTCCCTCCCATTAGAATGTAAGCTCCTTGAGAGCAAAGACTGTGACCTTTCTTTGTATTCCCAGTGCTTAGCACAGTGCCTGGAACACAGCAGATGGTGTTTCATAAATGCTTGTTGACTAATTGCCTGACTGTCTATTAAGTCACAGCCAGGTGTCAGGAGGGAATTACCTTACTAGCCAAATCACTGATTTGTGATATATTGACCAGCCTTCATGAGGACAAGGCCCATATCTGATATTTCATTGTATCCCATGGTGCACAGCCCAGTGATTTCTATACCCTAAGTACTCCATAAATATTTAATGAATAAATGAACTATAAGTGAACTGATGTCCAATCTCTCTACCTCCTTCCTCAATGTTTAGCTACCAGTGCTCCCCAGATAAAGAAGAAAGCACCTTAATTTTGATAGCAGACAAAAAATAGTTAAAATAACAAGGTCCTAAATCACCAGTTGCCAGAATTCCCAAACCTAGTCAATCTACCCCAACTTATTAAAATTGCCAACAAAATACCTATTATAACTGCAATGTAGACTAAGTAAGCTCAATTACTGGATAGAATAATATGAGTTAAATACATTCATCCTCTTGGAAGTAAAATACTATCATATCATTAGCACAAGGCATGGGCAGGCCAGGAGAGACCAGTGCCCAAAGCCAGGCTCAATTGGTTGGGTACAGTGAAGCCTGAGTAAAAGTAAAAAGAAGCTCATAGCCAGTGGCTCAGTTAGGTTATAGAAATGGGTGAGGTCCTACAGTGAAGCATTCCAGAACAGGGGTTCTCAGCCCAAAGTCTATGAACTTGTCTTTTAAAAAATATTCTGGAAGCAGCTAGGTGGCGCAGTGGATAGAGCTCCAGCCTTGGAGTCAGGAAGACCTGAGTTCAAATCCAGCCTCAAACACTTGACACTTATTAGCTGTGTGACCCTGGGCAAGTCACTTAACCCCAATTGCCTTAAAAAATAAATAAAAATATTCTGATAACTCTATTTGAATCGAATTTATTTCTTTTGTAATCTTCTGCATTTTATTTTATGCATTTACAAACATGGTTCTGAGAAAGACTCCAAAGGCTTCACCAGACACTGTCCAAGGGGTCCATAACACAAAAAAGATGAAGGACTTCTAATCTAGAGGGTAAACGCCTTCATTAGTGGTCATTAAGTTAATGATTATAGACAACCAGGGCATTATTAAACAAAGTAAGGGTGGTCCAACTATTTATGGTTGCTGGATTTGGAGTCAGAGAATCTGGGTTCAAATCTTGGCTCTACCTCTCACTACATGTCTCCTTTAGGAAGATCACTGAAGTCTCTTCATTAGTAAAATGATAGGTTTGGCCTGGATTGCCTCTGAGGTCCCTTCCCGCTCTGAATCAACAATCCTATACCCATCAAAATCTGGTGGTCAAATTGGAGAGAACAGGCAAATTGACAAAGTGATTCTCAAGGCTGGGGGAGTCATTGAGGCCTCAGGTCAAAATGGACATGGTTTAGAGCTAGAGTAAGTAGGCAAAGGACAGAGCAGCGTCCAGAGATTCAGACTACACACGCAGATGGAGACAGAAACACTGCCCATGTATTCAGGCACAGGTCAGCATCTGGAACAGTCTGTCTTTGAACTAGGAGATTGGTAAATGCATCTTGAGATCCCTCAGAGCAGCCTGCTCCCTGGACATGGCTGAGGTGTGTCCTTGGCCTTGAGTGCTGACAGAGAGCAGTTGCTGTTCCTCAGAGTGGGGCAGGCCTCCACAGCTGCTTGTGCTTGGTGATTACAACCTAAACAAAAGGAGAGGTCTCTGGGGAGTTCCAACAGTCCTAAAACATATTTTACAGAAAATAATGTCTTCCAGGCATATTAGATGGGTCCCTGAGGACAGCATTTTCAACCGTATTCCATTTGGGGGTAGTTTTCTATCTTCCTCTCTTCATATGCTCTTTGAGTACATGCTGAGCTTGACCTGATTCTGATACTAGGACACAGTGTTAGGTCTCTGCCCTGCTTTATCCTGTCATTGTGTGTGGCCTGACCTGGTTGACTGCAGCCAGGAGGCCAAAGACCTACTGAAGAATTCTGATGCTAACAGAAACAGGGACAGAGATGAGAGGACTACTCACCAAAATTTCAAAGAATCTCAGGGATCACAGGTAACTTAAAGGCCCAGTTCACCTCTTAACTGAAGGAGAATCCCTTCTGCAACATACCCAACACATGGTCATCTAGCATCTGCCTGAATATCCATAGTGACAGTGAACTTTCTACCTCCAGTGCCCACTGTTAGGCAGTTGTGAGTCCAAATCTGCCTCTTCATAACCTCACCCACTGCTCTGAGTGTTGCCCTCTGGGGCCAAGCTGAACAAGTCTGATCTCTCTTTCACATGACAACCTTTCAAAGACTGGGAAATCACTAGCATGTGCCCCTCCCCCCTCCCCAGCTTTTTCTTCTTTGATTGATCCTCCATGGGTCACCAACTCAAGGCCCTGCACTATCTTGGTTGTCCTCTTTTTGACATTCTCCAGCTTATGAGAATCTTCCCTAAAATGTGGTACTGGAAAGTGAACTCAGTACTCTAGATGTGGTCTGACCAGGACAGAGGACAGGAGGACTCTCGCCCCATTATTCCTGGCTGCTATGTCTCAATGCAGCCTCTGATTTCATTACTGAGTTTGCAGTTATTAAAACCCCATAGCTCTTTTTTCATAGTAACTATGATCTGTCCCTTCAAATTTATATTGGAGAAATTGACTTTTGGACCCTCAAATAAATTGACATTTACCCTTGTTAAATTTCATCTTATTATATTTGACCCAGTGTTCCAACCTGTCAATATCTTGCCTGCCAAGATTTGTTTAAAAGGTTGTCAGGATTCAGCCCCATGGTCTCCCTAAGTTAACTGCCCTTAATGGGTTCTCTTCCAAAGAGCTGGAAGGTACATATTAAGGAGATCGTCACATTGTTATTTGCAGCCTTCTCCTCAGGAGTCCCCCTGCTCTCTAGCCACAAGGAGGGGCATACCTCACCACTCTATTAAGGTTGCAACAGCGACTCATTCTCTCTAGACAGGTGGGAAGTGAGAGTGAGATAGGGCTGCCACTGGCTATCCCTTCTCAGGAGCTCAGACTGAGCTCATGGGATGTGTGGTTCAGAAATGGAAGGAAAAACCACAAAATACAGAGGCTCCTGAAACAACAGTTATTGGGAAGGTGGCACTGCAGTTGGCAAAACGGGGTCTGGCTTCATGCAGTGCTATGGGTCCATTAGGTTCATCCTTTCATTTCCCAAGGGAAGAGGGAGAGACAAAAGCAGATGAAGCTTAGTTGAATCAATCCAGGCCCCTTATTATTAATATTATGGACTTGTCTGTTCTTCACTAAGAGCTGTAGGGTTAGTCATACATTAGAAGTGGGAGGTGCCTTTGTGCCTTGCACAGAGTAGGTGCTTAATATATGTCTACCGTGGGAATAATAATATTAATTAAAACAGATCACATTTATATAGCACTTTAAGGCTTGCAAAGTACATTTGATCTGCTTCATTTTATAAATCTCAATGAACTCTTTCACTTTACAGGTGAGGCCCAAAGTCTCACAGCAAATGGGGGGGGAGGTGGAGAGCCTCGGGCCCCTGTACTTTGCATTGCATAAAATATCTCTTCCTTGTGGTAGGTGCATCTTAAAGCTTTATGCAGACACAATCCATCATTATTTTTCTCTGTCTCAACTCAAAGAAATAAGTTTGAGACTGATCACATTCACCTCTCTGACAGGTAAGATTGCAAAAAGACACATCTGGAAATTTTGTGAACTGCAAAGGATGTTGGAGTGAATGGCCAAGGAAACACTCTAAAAGAGCTGCTGCAAATTCCAAGAAAAGATTGACAAGAATCACCACAAATAGGGTGCCAGGACCTTTATAAATAGATTATTCCATGCCACACTGAATTCTGCTAGCAAAGGCCAGGGTAAATTGCAGAACTGCCTTTCGTACTGCTGATGAGGAGACAAGATGAGGAGTAAGGTGTGCCAGTCTTGGCCTGGGGTCTCTTGCAGGAAGAGATTGAGCCAGTGATTGATAATAACAACAAGAAGATGCTACCTGAGCCCCGGCTGATCACAGCAGTACAGTGCAGTACAGTATAGAACAGTGGAGGTGCCTGCCCTGGCCACACTCTTTTTCCCATTTTACATAGTCTATATTCTCTTTTTCAGCCCTAAGCAGTAACTGAAAAGCGAAAATTAAATAATTTACCAGTTACTGCTTCTGAGCAGCAACTGGCTGAAGCTTTGTCAAGCTTACCCTGCTGGGCACTGTCCTATGCTGGCCTTTGAGGTGAATGACAACCCAGGAGATAACCCCACTCCCAACTAGCAAACATGTAAATCATTTCCATTGCTGGACTTTTCCACTGGGAGGGGGCAATAAATTGGTCCTCTCCTTGCCTGTCTTCTTTCTCTTATGCTGAGTTTTTTCTTGTGGTACAGCTTAGTCTTTTCACAGAAACAAAGAAAAAAATCTCTCTGGCTTAAATTTATTGCCTATTTCTTGTGCATAATGAGGCTCAAGCTGACCAACACAAGAAAGGGCTGGAGAAGAATAGGGTTAGCCATTGAAGACACACCCGATTCTGGTTACCAAATGGCGCCATCTACTGGTACCTGTTTTAAGTGCTTTGCCTCGTTTGTCAGAACAAGATTTATGTAACCCCTCAGTTCTAATTGCTTACCCAGGAGTAATTCAGAGGCACAGAGGAAGCCAAATTGAGAATGTCTCTGCTTCGATGTAATTTTTAGAGATTCAGCAGTTGATGCCAACTACTAGATCTTAAACACAGAAGCCTCCATTATCCCTCATTGTAGATGTAAACACTGAGGACAGGAAAGAAGAGGTAGAAGGGAGACTGATATAATAGGAAAAGGCATTGGATTTGATTTCACATTGAATCCTGGCATTGCTACTTACTATGTGGATGACCTTGGAGCAATCACTTGCCTTCCCTGGGCCTGAGCTTCCTCAAAAAGGGGGCTCTGGGATAGATGACCTCTAAAGCTGCCTTCCAGCTCGAAATTCCACAAACCCAAGTTTAAAAGTACATCAATGAAAAACACTGGTGTAAAGTCAGGGTGAGAACTTAGTGATGTCTGGTTTGCAGCGGGTGGCAATCTCAGACCTTGAAGTGCCACTCCTCCTTAAATAGATAGATCATTGAGTCATAGACTCACAGATGTCAGAAATGAAAGGTCCAGTTTCTAGTCCAACAGCTTCATTGGACAGAACAGAAAAACTGAGGCTCTTTTACTTAGACCAAAACAACCTCCCTGCTGGCCTTTCTTCTCCTCCTGCTTTTTCAATCTATTGTTTTCTAACCTCTGAAAGTGACCTCAGAACAAAATTCCTGTCCTAATAATAAGAAGCCATTTTCAGAATCCACTAGATGTTTACAAAGTCCAAGAAGTGTTCATAAACTGCACCAACTGCCCCAAATCCTAGCTTTTGCTTGTTAAAGACTTCTGGCTTTCACACATGACTGTTACTCCAACTTACCCAGGAAAAACAATGGCAGAAATAGTTGGAGAAGAAATAATTCATCTGCCTGGCTGCTTTAAAGTCAAGATGATATCAACTCTTTGAGAGAGATTCTTTTTTTTCTTATTAAAACTATAGTTACTCCGATCATTGACACTGCACAGTGTCAACAGTTTAGTGAAGGCTATTAATTGCAAAAGAGCCTTCAGAGTGGTGAGTGCTTATCAGTAAATCCCTCAAGGCCCTGTCATTCCTATAACGTATACTTGTAGAGAGTTATCTTAGACTCACAGTTGGTCACATGGCTAGTAAAAGACAGAGAAAGGATTTTGCAGCCAGGTCTTCCTGACTCCAGACCCAAAACTTTATCCACCCTGTTATACTGTCCCTCTTATCAACAGATAAGAAAATTTTCAATACAGAAACACTAGCAAGATGTAAGAAAAGATGAATGAATATGTGAAGCAACACATTTTGTTTTCCTAAACCAAGTGCCTGAAACCTCACAGTCTAAGTGGAGATGGAAAGGTAAGCTTTTTTAAAAATTACGTATTACATGACTAACTGTATATAATATTTTAAGTACAACACTTTTAACATCTGAGGTGTACTAAAATGGAGATTTTTTTAAAATCCGAGCATCGAAACATCACAGCATTTCAGAGTTGGAAGGGACCTGAGAGGCCACAGCCTTTGAGAAACATCCAAAAATTATTTTGAGCCACATCTGGTGAATGAGATGAGTGATTACACCAGGTTAACAAGGCCATTTGGGCTCCAAAGTCATGAGGGTAGGGTTTTTTGTTTTGTGGGCATTATAAGCTGCTGTCAAAGACAAAGATGAAATCCAAAGATGGCTTGAGTGATCTTCTAAAAAATGCATTTTTAAAATCTACTTCAAAACTTTGGAAAAAGACGTTCTGAAGAAGAGAGAGGGTTGGTTTGAGAAGGCTGCTTTTACGAACTATTCTCAACAAAACTGTGAAGTTGTTGCTTTGGCCATCCATTTCCACACCCACCTTCAAGTTCCTTCCTCTTGTCCATCCTCCTGTCCCAAGGAACTCCTTTCTCACCTACTTCCCCTAGATATCATTCATTCTCCTTTCTAAGGTATTAACTAAAAACTAAGGAATTAATGGATAAAATGTGGGCTATACATTCTCCCATGAGCATTTGTTTCTAACTTTGCCTTAGACTCTAGTTTTAACTCCTCTGTGAGCTCATGAGCTTGATAAAGAATAGAGACTAAAGGCTCTAGTCTTTCCCATGGAAAGACTCCCAACACTCAAAGGAGGGAGTTCTCTAGGTCAATGTCTCCACATGGGGTTTCATGATATGTGAAGAGATGTAGTAAGTGGAATAAATTCTGCATTGAGGAGCTAGGGAAACACCTTTGGTAAAAAAAACCTTAGGGCAAACTTTAATTTCTCTCTAAATCCCTCATTCCACAATGAACTCAATTAACATATTACTTCTTTGTCATCCCCATAGCCAAATCCCTCATTCAAGTTGAACACTAACCTTTTCTCAATGGTCTTCCACTTCCTTCCCCACCCGCACTCCCCATCAATCCTACTGCCATGGGTAAAATTATTTTACACACACAATGCTAAAATCATACCACTCAAAACTAGGCAATGCTATATTCACTTTGCTCCAGATCAGGCACAAACCCCAAAGAATCCAAGAAATTCTATGAACTCGCTGTGTTGTGCAATTGCTCTTGCCTCCTTAAACAACCCACACTCTCTTAGACATTTTCAATATTCTTAGATATTGACATATTCATTTGGAGCCTGGACTGCAACCTGAGAATTTGTCATTCTTTTTTCTGGCCAATGAGTATTATAGCGTGCTCATTTATGAACATGCTGCTTAAGATACTACCTACTCTAATCATCCTCCCATGATTCTTAACCATAGACAGGATCATATGATAACTGCTTCAACAATCTGATTTCATTAGCCTGTGTACCTTCATCTTTCCCTATGCCTTACAACCCCTAACCCTAATCTTTGTATTCACCATGATCTCCACTCCTTCTACCCCTTCTCAGTTCTTTCCCAGGTCATCACCCCTACAATGGCTATGCTCTCCTTCCCTCCGTATTTCAACTCCTTGGTGGACCAACTCAACTCTAGATTATCCTCCACCCTCAAATCCCTTGCACCCTTTCCTTAGTTGAGGTGGTCAAATGTCAATTTTGGATTATTCTCACCATCTGCTTCCTTCACTCCTTACTTGCTGTGGAATAGAGCTGGAGGAAATCGTGAAACTGTCCTAAGCCTTCTACAAATTTATATTCTCTAATCTCAACTGGGACCTCACCACAAGAAGATAAACATTCTATTCTTCTCTGATTAGGTAGAATTGATAGAGGTGAATTTGCTCTCCCACTCCAAATCAGGTATTCCAAACCTTCCCCTCTCCTTCACTACAATCTTGAGTGAAGAACTGGCCCTTCTTCTAGCCAAGGCCAATTAATTCCTCTATACATTCTTGATGCTGTTCCTTCTTGACTTCTCCAGCAAACTACTTCCACTATCTCTTACCTTCAATCTCTGCCTATCTCCTGGCTCTTTCCCTCATGCCTATAAACACACCTATGTCTCCAACATTTTAAAAAAGACCCTAATTTGATCCTCCCATCCTAGCTAGCTATTTTCCTATGTTTCTCATTCTTCTTGGCTAAATTCATTAAGAAAGTTCTATATGCTAGGTGCCTCCATTTACTCTGCTCTCTCCCTCTGCAATCTGGCTTCTGACCTCATCATTCAAGAGAAACTGCCCTTTCCAAAGTTACCTGTGATTTCACAATTACCAAATGTAATGGCTTTTTCTCACTCCTGATGCTTCTTGACTTCTCTTCAACCTTTGACACTGTTGATCACTTTTTGCTTTTGTATATTCTCTTCTAAGTTTTCATGACATTGCTTTCTATTGATTCTCCTCCTATGTGGTTGACAATTCCTTTTTCAGACTCCTTTGCTGGATCTAGTCAAGCCCACTAATTGTGGGTATACCTCAAGGATCTGTCCTGGACCCTCTTCTCTTCTCACTTTACACTATCTCTTTGGGTGATCTTATCAACTCCCACAGGTTCAATTGTGGTAGCCAGCACAATGGATGGAGCTCTAGTCCTACAAGTCAGGAAGACGTGAGTTCAAATCTGGCCTAAGATACTTACTAGCTGTGTGACCCTGGGCAAGTCACTTAACCTCTCTCTGCCTAAGTCTCCTCAGTTGCAAGATGAATACCACCTAACAGGGTTGTTGTGAGGATCAAACGAGATAATATTTATAAAGTGCTTAGCACAGTGCCTGGAACATAGAAGGTACTTAATAAATGCTTATTTCTTTTTTCATTTCATCTCTACGAAGAGGATTCTCAGATCCACATATCCAGCCCTAGTCCCTCTCTGGCATTATTGTCATGACTGTCTCTTAGAAATCTCAAACTGGATATCCTGTAGGCATCTGAAGCTCAACATATCTAAAAGAGAAGTCAATATCTTTCCCCCAAACCTCCTCACCTGGGCTACTCCAATAGCCTTATAACTGGTTTCCCTGCCTCAAGTCTCTCCCCAATTCAATCCATCCTTCACTCAGCTGTGATGATGATTTGTCTAAAGTGTCATCCCCAGTTGAATGAGCTCCAGTGGCTCCCCATTATCTTCAGGATCAAAATAAGTTCCTCCCTTCAGCAATCGAAAGTCTTTGTGACCCAGCTCCTTCCTGCTTTTCCAGTCTTCTCACACTTTACTAAACACACACTCTATGATGCAGCTACACTGGGCTCCCATCTCCACAACTTTGTGCCTTCATCTCTAAGTTTCCCTGTATTTTGTGGAGACTCAGCTCAAAAATAGTCCTCTGCAGGATCCTTTTCGCGGTCTCCCTCCTTGTTCCACTTTTTAGATTGCTTTCCTTCCTCTCTGTATATATCAAGTATGTACAAAGTATTATATTGTAATATTTATAAGTTGTCTGTCTCCCCATTTCAATATAAGCTCCTTGAGGACAGGCACTGGAGTATTTTTTGGTTTGGCTTTATCTTTCTTTGTATCTCTAGTTCTATGCACATAGTAATACATGTAGCCACATGCCTGAAACATAGTAAGCTCTATGCTTGTTGACTGACTGACTTTCTCCACCAATGCAGACCCACAACTTCTCTATTACATATTTAGCAAATGGCCTTTGAGAATTGCCGTGTTAAGGGGCAGCTAGGTGGTGCAGTGCATAAAGCTTTGGCCTTGGAGTCAGGAGGACCTGAGTTCAAATCCAGCCTCAGACACTTGACACTTACTAGCTGTGTGACCTTACGCAGGTCACTTAACCCTGACTGCCTCACCCCAAAAAAAATTTATAAAAGGGGCAAGCTAAGTGGTGCAGTGGATAGAGCTCTGGCCTTGGAGTCAGGAGGACCTCAGATGCTTGACACTTACTAGCTGTGCAACCCTGGGCAAGTCACTCAACCCTGATTGCCTCACCAAAAAAAAATATATATATGTGGTGTGTGTGTTGTGTGTGTGTGGTGTGTGTGTGTGTGTGTATAAAAGAGGCATGCTAGGTGGTACAGTGGATAGATCTCTGGCCTTGGAGTCAGGAGGACCTGAGTTCAAATGTGGCCTCAGACACTTGACACTTACTACCTGTGTGACCCTGGACAAGTCATTTAATCCTATTGCCTCACCAAAAAAAAAAAAAAAAGAGTTGCTGTGTTAAAAAATTCATCATACTTTGGCCAACGAAGTGATGAGGTTCTGCAAACATAGCTAAGCTGGACTTCGAACAAGAGATATACAATCCATCATTCAGCCTGTGCTTGAAGCCTTTCCAGCATGGAAGCACCTGCCAGAGTTTGGACGCCAATGATATAGTCATTAAGAGGCCAGGTTTATCTCCATACCGTGATGAGGCACTGCAGCAGGAGTTTGGTGGAGGTCTATCACCACTAGTTGCTTGCTAACCTTCATTTATATGTATGTCATTATATGTGAGGTACAATTATAAAGCAATTTTATTTTTAACAGATTTTATTAATTTCTTTTGTTTTTAAAGAACCTAGATTTCCCCTTGTAGACCTCCCTCTCCCTCTGTCAGGGAACCATCCAATACAACAAAGATTTTTCAAATTTTTTTCTAAATCATACTTTGTTTTTGAAATTAATGAGCATTTGTTTCGTTCTGTCTCACCACATCCAAGAATCTCCTCCCCCAGCTGAACCCTATAATTTATATGAATAGTCAAGCATTAGCCATGTCCCAAAATGTATGTCTTAGCCAAGAGGTGAAGAGCCCATCTTGTCGTTGTCTTCCGGAAACTTCTGGTTTTTCATTTCATGGATGGAAGTTATTGAGTTTTTCAAAATTCTTTCTCTTCATAATGCTGCATAATACCATAATGCTATGGTACAAATTGTTCTCATTTTACTCTCCATCAGGTTGTACAGGTATTCCCAGTTTTCTCTGAAACCATCCATTTCATCATTCTTATGATGCAATAATATTATACTACATTCATATACTATAATTTGTCTAGCCATTCCTCAATAGTTGGATGCCCTCTTAGGTTCTAGTTGTTTTGTATTACATACACAACTGCTATAAACAGTTTTGCACATGTGGGTTCTTTTTTTTTCTTTCTTTGGTCTCTTTAGGATATAGGCTTGATACCAGTATTGCTGGGTCAAAGGGTATACATGGTTTATTAAAAATGTAGGAGAAGAAGAGAAATAAATCAGCAAAACTATTCAAGACATTTACTCCCAAATCTGACATCATACATAATGTTCCACACCTATGGACCCTGCCCCTACCTCTGCAGAAGAGTGGGGGGCTGGGGAGTAGGAGAAAGGTATCTTCTCACATCTCTGCCTTGGTGCCAAGCTTGCTCTTTATAAGGTTACAACATTCATTCTCAATTGTTCTGTGGTTCTTCTTTCCATTCACATTACATTTTTTTCACATTGTGTATACTGTTTTGCAGGCTCTATTTACTTTGCTTTGTTCTTTGTTATTTCTTACAACACATTTATGTGCCACAGTTCCAGGTCTTTACTACCACAAAAAGCACTTCTATAAATACTTTGGTGTACAGTATATGCAGCCTTACTTTTTGTCAATAACTTTGCTTGGTCTCTCCATACATAGAACATGAGGCAGGCACAGTTGGCAGGCTTGCCTTGCCTTTCTATCCCTCTCCAGGTAGACATTATCTTCAGCCATCCACAACTCCTCAGAGCCTATCTTGCCTAGACTCAGGCAGCCTCCACACAGTCCCACCCCACCCCTTTCCAACCACATACAATTGCCTTCCACCCTGAGACAACTTTACCCAAGGATGAACCCCTACAGACAATGATAACTTGTCTGAACTCATTCCTTGATGATTAACATACTTTCACCCAATCATACCCACATCCCAGTGATTTTGAATGCCCAGTTGCCACTGTTCAAACTCCTTCATTCTCCATCCTGCTTTGACTGCTCCCTTATTCCCATGCCCCAAGCCTGCACACACTAAAGCTGCCCAAACTTTCCTCTGTGTTCTCTGAAATGGCTGCTCCATAGGTAACAAACTGGATTCCATCTTAAACCATTTCCTTTCTCACTGCCTCCATCTTTCATGCACTCATTGAGATGTGGCTCCCTTCCTTATGACACAGCTTCCCCAGCTACCCATTCTAGCACTGGTTATGATTTCATTCACTCAGACTTGCTGGTTGCAGTTTGGGAGTTGGATTATTCCTTGCTTTCCACTGCAATGTCCAGGCTCTCCCTCTACCACTATCACTCTAAGCTCTCCTCCTTCGAGGTTCATTCAATACACATTTATCACCCAATCAAGATTCTGGTAGCTGCTGTCTACAGAGTCTCCAAGAAGACACTCTCCTTCCTTTGTCAATGAGTTCAGTATCTGATTCAGTCTCTCTTTCTTCCCCAAATCATACCCTCATACTAGGGGACTTCAAAAATACCCTAACTTCCCAACTTACTCATTTCTCATAACATATTCGACCAGCTCACCAGACCTACACACAAATATGGTCATACCCTCAATGTTGCCATCACCCACAAATGTTCCACATCCAGGTTCATGAACTCTGAAATTTCCTTATCCGATCATAATTTTTTGTCATTGCATTTCTCCCTCTAGTTTATAGCACTAAAGCTATAAACTAACTGTGGTGGCATGGTCATTTTTATTCTATTTCCATGGCCCAGCTACTTATGTTGTCTTTTTTTATCTAAGGAACATTTATAACTGAATCCATACAAGTATTGAGTGTGCTTTGGTAGATTGGCTCCCAAATATTTCATGTATTTTGTAGTTATTTTCAATGGGATTTTCCTTTCTATTACTGACTCTTGGATTTTATTTTTATTATATAGGAATACTTTTGATTTTTATGGGTTTATTTTGAAGCCTGCAACTTTGCTGAAGCTATCAATTGCATCAATTAATCTTTTTTGCTGAATCCCTAGGATTTTCCAAGTAAATTGTCATGTCATCAGCAAATAGGTATAGTTTTGTCTCTTCTTAGCCTATATTTATGCCTTTAATTTCTTTCTCTTGTCTTACTTCTATTGCTAGCATTTTTAGAACTATGTCAGATTATTTTGGGAAGAGAAGGCACACTTTATTTATTGGGAAAACTTCTAGTGTGTTCTCATTATATACAATGCTTGTGTTTGGTTTTAAATAGAGACTTTAATGATTTTAAAAAAGATATTTCTATGCCTGTACTTTGTAAGGTTTTTAACACACATTTATATTGTGCTTAGTCAAAGTTTTTTTCTGCGTCTATTGATATAATCATGTGGTTGGAATTTTTTAAAGATATCATTAATTATGTTAACTGATTGATTTCCTACTGTTGAAACTTCTTTTCATTGCTGATATAATCAATTCAGATTGGCCGTAATGAATGATTTCTTAGATAATCTGCTCTAGTCTGTTTGGCAGGATTTTATTTAATAATTTTAATTGATATTCATTAATGATATTAGTCTACAGTTCTCCTGTGCTTTATCCTTCCCTTAATTAGGTATAAGGATTTTATCTTATAAAAAAGTTTAGTAGAGTGCTTCCTTTCTCAATTTTTGAGAATAATTTGTGCAGTATTGGCATTAATTGTTCTTTAAAATTTTGATAGAAATCTTCTGTAAATCTATTAGGTTCAAGAAGATTTTTCCCTCCCGTGGGAGTTCCTTTACAACTAGTTTTATTTCCTTTTCCAAGATTAAATTGTTTAAGATCTCTATCTGGCATTTAGTTAGTTTCAGTATTTTATATTTTTTGAAGGTAATCCTCTATCTCTTTAATGAGAGCAATTCTATTGGCATATGCATTGTAGGTTCTGATAATTCTTTGTTTCTTTTAGTTTTGTGGTTGTTTCATCTTCTTTATTTTAAATTTTGTTTCATTGATTTGCTACCTTCTTTTGTTCAGGTTGACTAAAGGCTTATAAATTTTGTTAGCTTTTTCAAAGAACCATCTTTTAGTTTCATTTATTGGTTCTATAGTCTTTTGATTTCCAATTAATCTATTGCTAATCCCATTTTCAAGATTGCCTCTTTTGTGCTTATTTTGGTTTATTTGTTGACTTTCTAATTTTCAAAGCGCAAATTAAGTAAATTAATCCTCTCCTTTTCTATTTTGTTAAAGTATATTTTAGGGATATAATTTTTCCTCTGAACACTGCTTTACCTGCACCCCAGAAACTGTGGAAAGTTGTCTTATCATTATCATCATCTATTACCTCACTGTTAACTGTTTCTGTGAGTTGTTCTTTGACACACTAGTTATTTAGGATTTCCTAAATGGAAATTTAAGTCTCTGCCTTTGTTTGTTTCCTGAATTTACTATTCTTTTTATTGTGTTATGGTCTGTAAAGTGTATATTTTAACTGCCACGTAGTGTTAAAAGATAATGTATATTCTTTGGTGGTCCCATTCAGAAAGCGAAATAAAACTTTTAGCTCTGGTTTCTCCAAAAATTTGCTCAATTCTATATTGTTCTTTTTGTTTAAATTTCTCTTAGATTTTTCCAGCTCTTAGAGAGAAATATTAAAGTTTTCTACTATCATTGTGTTACTATCTACATCTTTTTGAAATTTTTATGAATTTAGATGCTATGCCAGGCGGAATATATGAGTTTAATATTGATTTTTTTTAATCCATGGCTCCTTTCAACATAAGGCTATTTCCTTATCTCTATTTATATTGTGAATTTTTGTTTTTTGCTTTAATAATTGTGGCTGTGGCTTTTTTAATTCACCTGAGGAATAGTGAACTTTGTTCCAGCTTCTCATTTTTATTTTACATCTGTCTTTGCTTTTAAGATGTTTTGCATATGCAACAGATTGTAGAGTTTTGTTTTCTTATCCCATCTGTCACTCTTTTATTTTATTGGATTATTTAATCCATCAACATTTAAAGTTATGATTTGGGTTTAAATTTTCCTCCATTAGTGTCTGTAGTTCTGGGGTTTTTTTTCTGAATTAGGGTTTTTTTTGTTTTTTGTTTGTTTGGGGTTTTTTGCTCACTTTAAGTCAGCACTTTCTCCCTCAATATCCCCACCACCACCAGTCTGTCAACTGTTTCCCTAGTTTTAGAGTTTTATTTATTGATTTTTCTTTCTTTTTTCCTTTTATTTATCTAGTTCTTCTCTTCTCCCTTTCCCTTTTTCCCTTCTAGCTTATATGATTAATTCTAAATCTCCCCTCCAACTTCTTTTGTTAGTTTTTTTCTTTTTCTGTGCCTTATTCTAAGAATTTCTTTATGTTTTTCTCTTCATTAATTCCCTTCCCTTCTTATCTATTATGAAATTTTATTCTCTGATTCATGGTCTGTATATGTATTTGTTCTTTCTTTAACTTCTTTGTGTTCTTTATGGAATTACCAAGTTTGAGTTCCTTCTTCTAGCCAATTTTATGTTATTGCACAGTGCCTGACACTTCCGTTCTTCAGTCATGTCTGATTCTTGCATGCCAATGCTGTCCATGGGGTTTTCTTGGCAAAGATGCTGGAGTGGTTTGCTATTTCTTTCTCTAGTGGATTAAGGCAAACAGAGGTTAAGTGACTTACCCAGGGTCACACAGCTAGTAAGCATCTGAGGTCACATTTGAACTTGGGTCTTCCTGACTACAGGCCACTTAGTTGCCTGACACATAGTATGTGTTTGTTCATTTATTACCTTTCTAGATCCTGCTCCCCTGGGCCATTTTTTCTATTGTCCCAATCTTAAGAATATAAATTCATGCAGGAAATGAGGATGGAAGCATTGCCCCATGGTTAAAATTTCCCTGTGTCCCAAACTGTATAATCCAATTCTGACCTCCCCATGATCAATCCCTTTCGCATCTACAATGCACTCTTCTCTCTGGGTCCATGTCCCCCAATCCTTGTGGGTGCTAGTTGTTCCCAGGAGCTCTGACTTCCCTTCTCCTGGTGCAGGACGTCAGTCATAGAGGCACAGAGGACTATCTCAGGAGTCTTCCCATGTACCAACTTTTTGCAGATTAGACACATTTTTAGGTCCCCATCTCCCATTACAGAATATATCTCTTTCCCCATGGAAGTATGCTTCACTAGGATTTCCTCTCTGCATTGGGTCAAGACTTCCCCCTTTATGCCTACTTAAATTCCTCCCTCTGCCATCTCATCCATTTTCCTGTAGTTCTTCTTGCTGAAAAATTACAAGAGTTATTTTCCCATTGTGTCTATTCATAGACTCAATTAGGGTACATCATACATTCCCCTCTATTCTCAACCTCTCTTCTCCCCTTTTATGCACCCTTCCAACATGAAATGTAGTCTCACAAAATACAATGATTCACCTATTAAGGGGTTTCAAGGTTTAGTCCATGGTGTTTTGTGTTTTAGGCCTGTTCTTCTACTGTTACATCTCTTACTTTAAGTTCCATTTTCGTAATTATCCTGTGTACTTTTAAAAATAAACCTCTTAAAGGTCTGGCTATTGTTGTCTTGGTTTTTTAACCCAAGAGATATTTTCATCTTTCTTTTTTTAATTTTGATAGTCAGAGGTAAGGTAATTTATTTCCTTACTTGTTCTTTCCTTGATAGTTGTAGTTATTTAACTTTCTTGTATTTCTGTTGTTTGAGGTACTAAACAAGTTGAATAATCTGATCAAATCTGTTTTGTTTTGTTTTGTTTTTAAGGAATGCTTCAAATGCCTCTCTTTTATTTAATGTTCATATTTTTAAAAAATCATTATTAGCCTCAGGTTTACAGGATATGTCATTTTGGGTTGCATCTTGAGCTTCTTTGCTTTTCAAATTATACTATTCCATTCTCTTCTGAGGTTTTTGGTGGGCATAGAACAGTACTCTGACATTCAAATTTTCTTTCCTTTATATTTGAAAGTCTTTCTTCCAGTAACTCGAAGAATGTGTTTGTCATTAGAATTGTTAAATTTTAACCTCTACAGGACTTGAAGTTTGAAGTGTAGTTTTTGTTTTTAATTTTTCTAGAGGTGATCTATGGATGCTTTTGATTGCTACGTTGTTTATTGTAGCCAAAAGTTCTGGAAAGTTATCTTGTATTATTTCTAGCATTATGATGTTCAGGTCTTTTGATCTGTCATGTTCTTCTGGAAGGCCTGTGATTCTTAAGTTGTCTCTGCATATCCTGTCTTCAATATCAATGTGCTTTGCTTGTGTAGAGATCATATTCCTTTTACCATAATTCCCTTTTGTGTCTCTTCTTCCAGACTGTCCTTCACTTCAGCAATATCTGTATTCCCAATCTGTTGTTCTCTCTTGTTTCCTTGGTGGGTTTAATGTTTTTTTTTAGTTTGATAATTATTTCTGCTATGCAGGCTATAAAATCTGCAATTTGCTCCTGTCTTACTTCTCTTAAGATTCTGATTTCTCTCTTGAACCATTCTGGAGCATTCTGCCGGGGTTACATGATCTCTTGGAAATCCACAGGTTCTATGTTTCATCAGATGTTGTATAATTTTCTTTATCTTTCAACATTAATTAGACAGGTTTGTAATTCCCTTCCCTTCTAATTTTTAGCATCTTCTCTGTTGATTTATTTCCTTGTGCTTTAAGATTTTAACTGAGTTTTATCCTTCTTGAAATCTTTGGGAGGGAGGAAGAAGGGAATAAGCATTTATATATCACCTAATATATACCAGGCACTGTGTTAAGCCCTTTAAAAATATTATCTCATTTGATACTCACAACAACCCTACCAAGTAGGTGCTATTATCCTCATTTTATAGTTGAGGAAGCTGAGACAAACAGATATAACTCCAGTCCCAAAGCTCATTGGTATGGGACTCTATCCTTATTTGTAGAGATCAATGTCACTTTAAGTTATCTTCAAATTTTAAGTCACTTTGGGCCCTGCAGGAAAATTGAGAAGGCCAACTTCACTTCAGGTTGCTAAAGGAGAGGACTCTGGGAAAACATGAGAGGAGCTGACAGTCTCAATTGTGTCTCAAAGCTGGAATCCAGGCAAGCCCAGAAT
This sequence comes from Phascolarctos cinereus, assembly GCF_003287225.1. Taxonomy (NCBI): domain Eukaryota; kingdom Metazoa; phylum Chordata; class Mammalia; order Diprotodontia; family Phascolarctidae; genus Phascolarctos; species Phascolarctos cinereus. The sequence continues at coordinate 30,422,657 of NW_027556291.1, forward strand.
GACTGCAGGATCCAAAGTGACTTGAAGCTTGAAGTGAACTGGACAAGAACTGAAGAGCTCTCCCCCCCTCTTGCTAGTTCTGCCTCACCCCTGACACAAGTGCAGGACACTGACCACCACACCAATAAAGAGAGTCCCATACCAATGAGCTTTAGGCCTGGGATTACACAGAGGTTAAGTAACTTGCCCAGAATCACATAGCTAATAAGTGGCTAGATTTGAATTCAGGTCTTTCTAACTCCTGGCCTAGTTAGAATTATCTACTGTGCCATCTAGTTGTCCCTTTGGTACTTTTAGCCTTTTTCCTTCTATTCATTCTCTTGTTGCTCAGTTTTTTGTGTTTGTATGTATGTGTGTTATTTTGTTTTTCAAGACTAGATCTCCATCTTTCACTCAGACTATAGGGGTAATCCCACTTCTGATTAGCACCAAAGCTTTGAATTGCTCTGTTTCTGACCTGGGCCAGTTTGCCCCACCTAAGGTAGCCTGATGGTCCCTTTTTTGGGCTTCTCGCTTTCATAGACTGGATTCTACTGTTATTGCTCTAATGCTGGCACATAGTTCCTGTTTGGGGATTTTTTTTAATTAGTGAGGACTAGAGAAAATATCTTATCATCCATCTTGTTGGTCGCTTAACCAGATCCTCCAAGGCTCCTTTTCTAAAACTCACAAACTAGAACTTGTCCATCCAAATGAGTGTTGACATTCAAAGTACCATATGATACAATACCAGAGGTGGAAGAAACTTCAGAGATCATAGAGTCTCCCCCAACCTACTCCCATTTTGCTACAGACCATAGTGGCAAAGTAACTTACTCAAGGTAACAAGAACAATAAGAAGCATCTAGGTTGTACAACTCCAAGTCCAGTGCCTTTTCGGTCCCCTTGGGAGGATGCACCCTTATTCCAATGATGATGCTATTTCTGAAAAGAATTTTGAAACTTCTCTTCTGCAATGGCCTTCAGCTAGTATACAAGCTCAAGAACATGAGAGTCATTCTCAAAGAAAAGTTCCAGAAATGTATTAGTTCAGGGAAGTCTTGTAATAAGACTGCAAAGCTCCCTGAGAGCAGCAACTCTTTTTTTTTGTCTTTGTATCCCCAAAATTTATCGCAGTACCTTGCACACAGTAGGTATTTAATAATTGGTAGTTGAATTGAAGGGGCAGTTAGGTGGCTCAGTGGATAGAGCACCAGGCCTGGAGTCAAATCTGGCCTCAGACACTTACTAGTTGTATGACCCTAGGCAAGTCACTTAATCCTGTTTGTCTCAGTTTCCTTATCTATAAAATGAGCTGAAGAAGGAACTGGCAAACCACTTCAGGTAGGTACTTTGAAGTCAAGTATTAAGTGATTTGCCTATAGTCAACACAGGATTTAAATATCACTAGGTCGCCTGACTTCAAGTACTATACTCTCACCATTATACCACACTACTTAAAGTCAATGCCCATAAAGGACTTTAAAATGGTAACAGGGACTCCTTTGGATATATAAATTGCAGTTTAGTCATTCCTCCATTATCTAGTCATTACTACAGCTAGTGGTACACTGGACCTGGAATCACGAAGACCTGAATTCAAATCTAGACTTACTAGCTGTGTGACAATGGGCAAGTCACCAACTCTCTGCTTCAGTTTCCTCACCTTTACAATGAAGATCATAATAACACTTATTTCCCAGGGTTATTGTGAGGATAAGATGAGATATTTGTAAAGTATTTTACAAAACTTAAGGTGCTATATAAATGATAGCTATTATTATTATTATTATTATTATTATTAATTGCTAACTAGGTATATTCCAAATCATTTACTGATATTTGTCACAGTCCCAAGACTGTGAGCTTGCAGGCAAGGGTTGTGTTCAGCCTATTCTATAACTTCTATCATGTTTCGCATACAATGTGACAATGGGGTGACTATGTTGATCACATGTTACTGACATGCAAAGCTGAATGGTGATCCTAGTGCAGAAAGAGAGTTAAACTGGGATTCACAGGATCAGGGTTCAAATACCAGTTCAGTTACTTACTCTCTGTGTGACCTTGGGCAAATCGCTTAACCTTCCAGAGCCTGCTTTCTCATCTGTAAAATGAGGGAGTTGGATTCGATAATGTCTAAGGTTCCTTCCAGTTCTAAATCTTGAATCCTGTATCCTTAAGGTTTTTTTTTCCTTCATTTTCATGGTCTTTCCTTTCTCTATTTGTAAAACTGGGATAATAGGAAAAGAATGAGGATAATAATAGCTCCCACTTAGGAAGCCCTTTGCTCACAATAACACTGTGAGGGCAGGATCACAAATTTTCTCATGTATAAAATGAAAGGCTTTGACTAGATGGTATTAAAGGTCCCTCTGAGCTCTAAAATCCCATAATTCTAGGTATTCTCCCCATTTTAATAATAATAGCTTATGTTTATAAGCACTTAAGGTTTACAAAGCACTTTACATATATTATCTCTATCTGACACTTAAAATAACCCTGGGGAGGCAGGGTCTCCAGTTCACTTTGTGACTATTTTACAGGAAGGAGAAGCTGAGGCTCACAAAAGCTAAGTAACTTCCCTGTAGTCATGGAGCTCCTAAATATGAGAACGAGGATTTAAACACAGGTAGGTCCTTCAACTCCAGCTCCCGCACTCCCACCACTGCGCCACAGTGGTCCATCAGGGTCTAGAAAGGGCTTAGAAATGTTACAAAGACACTTTTGTGAGAGAGAGAGAGAGACAGAGAGAGACAGAGACAGAGACAGACAGAGAGACAGAGGCAGAGAGAAAGATCAAATTACTAAAATCAAATATGAGAAAGGGGCCTCATAAGGGAGAGGAAATAAAGCTACCAGAAACTTCCATACACAATTATATACTAAAGAAACTGAAAGCTTAAATGAAATGGATGAATATTTACAACAATATAAAATACTACAGTTAACCATACAGGAAATAAAGAACCTAAACAACCCCATGTCAGAAAGATAAAAAGAGCAAGTCATGAATGAACTCTAAAACAACAACAAAATCCAGTCCAGATGGAATTGCAAGTGAATTATATCAAACATTTAAAGAACAAATAATACCTTTGCTATATGAACTGCCTTCAAAAAAAGACAAAAAGGTACTCTACCAACTCCCTTCTATGAGACAAATACAGTCCTGATACCCAAGCCAGGTAGGAATAAAGAAGCAAAAAGAGAACTACATAGCAATATTACTGATGAATATTGTTTCAAAAATATTAAATATAATATGAACAATAAAGCTAAGCATGTCAAAAATAGTCATTATGAATATATAAATCCAAGTTGTATTTGTTCCAGGAATGCAAAGATGTTTTGACATTAGAAAAACTGCTAGCATAACTACAAAAAAACAAATGTGACATGATTATATAGGAGCCGAGAGAGCCTCAGATTTTGAATCAGGAAGTTCAAATCTCACCTTCCACTTACTACCTGGGTAACTCTCCAAGCTTCAGTTTCCTCATCTGTAAAATGGAGATAATAATAGCACCAATGCTACGAGGTTGTTTGGGAGGAATATATTTAAAGCACTTTGCAAATCTCAAAGTGCTATATAAATGTTCATCAGTGGATGTGAGAAAAGCCTCCAAAAATACAAGTTATTTATTATGAAAACAAACTAAGAAGTAAATAAATAAAAGGACATTTCCTATGTATGATTAAACTAATTTACCTAAAACTAATATTTCCAATGAACAAACGTTGAAATCTTCCCCAGTAAAGTCAGAGGTAAAATAAGGATGCCCAATTACTATTATTTGCCATAGTACTTGAAACATTAGCCATAGTAATAAGATAAGAAAAAAATTAAGGACATAGGAACACACAAATAGGATGTAAAATGATCTCTATTTGTAAACAATATGATGGCTTACTAAGAAAATCCCAGAGAATCAACACAATATTAATTGAGACAATTAATTGAATGAATAAATCATAGTGAGTGAAAGAATAAAAGCTCAAGAACATCAAGGGAAATGCAAAAAAGGAAGAATGGAGGAGGCATAACATTTGATCTGAAATTACCTTACAAAGCAGTATCAAAATTATCTGGTTCTATGTTAAATAACAGAAAAGTAATTAGTGGAATAGATTAGACCAACAAGACCTGGAGGCAAATATATAAAATGGGCTGGTGTTCCATATACTCAAGAACACATACTGCTGGGAAGGAGACTCTTTACAAGACAAGAATGGCTGGATAAACTAGAGAGCAATTTGGTAGCAAACAGGTTTATACCAATATACTACAGGAATTGGATCCACTAGCTCTGATAGGTGAGTTTTTGCCTTATCTTAGAAGGGTCTAGGGCAACTAGGTGGCACAGTGCATAAAGTGTCAGGCCTCCAGTCAGGAAGATCTGAGTTCAAATGTGACCTCAGATACTTACTAGCTGTGTGACCCTGGACTTAAGCCTGTTTGCCTGTTTCTCCATCTGTAAAATTATCTGAAGAAGGAAATGGCAAACCACTCCAGAATCTTTGCCAAGAAAACACCATACGGGGTCCCAGAGAATCAAACACGACTGGAAAACGACTGAATGACAACAAAATAAGGGTCCAGGCCTCCACACCACTTTCTGCACAGCTCTCCACCATGCTTTCTCTGTCTAGATCACCATCTTCATTTCTTCCCCTTCAGAAACTTGGACTGGGCTCCTGGATTCCCCAGAAAGGATAGCTAAGTTTTTGCCTTATCAAGTTGAGGCCCAGGCCTCCACTTTACTTCCTGGCCATTTCTTCAACATGCCCCCAGGTATGTACCATCTTCCCTATCCTGTTTTCCAGCACTCGCTTATATGGTGTCATTCTCCATTAGAATATAAGCTCTATGAGAGCAGTGACTGTCTTGCTTATTTGTATTTGTATTCCTGGCATTTAGCCCACACAGCACCTTGTATATAGTAAGAGCTTAATAAATCCTTCTGAGTGATTGAATGATTAAAGAGTGGTAGTCTGAAAATTATTTCAAAAGTCTAAGTAAAACTTTTCCTTTATACTGGATTTATGAAAATAGAACAAAGGCAGGGTGAGAAAGAGTGAGCAAGTGCATTAACTTATTCTGAAGGGAAAAAATAGGACATTTTAGGATGGAACAAGGCCAGAGAGCCTGCTGAGAGCTGTCTCCTCTTCTCAGAGCTGCTAGTCCTGGCACAGTATAATTTTCTTCCAAATGCTTGTCTAACTATTTTTTAAAAAAACAAAGGAAAAAAAACCACCCTATTCATCCCAGTTGTTTCTATTATTGCCTTTGGTAATTTTTTCCCATGTTTAAGCTCTTCTTTGAGTAAAGAGATTTCCTTTGGTACTTGGCTTATGAGAATCAGTATTTCTCCCCAAGAAGCCTGCTAGCATTCTTATATTTTCCTATTCTCAGTTTCCAGTACTCACTGGTGACCCAGATGGTCCATTTAACTTGGAGAATATCTACATATATAATGACCATACATCCCCTATTATCAAGAACAGTCCTGAATCCAAATCTACCATTCCATTGCAGTTACAATGTCAATATGTAAACCATTACAATGTCAATATTTTAATAAAAATTATAACAAATACTACTGGCATCCTGGAAAGACCAATATTTTAATAAAGAATAACTGAATGAACCAAATCAATGATCATTTTTATAAAAGTATAACTATGCAACAAAAGATTGATAGCCATAAAACAGGAAGAATAAAGGAATTTCATAATTACTCAGAAAAACATATGTGAGGACTTCTGGGTCATGAAATAAATAATATGGAGTTCTAAACATTTTCTTTAATCCCCTCTACCTCTCAAACCTCTCCAAAACAGAAATTATGTACCAAAGATAAAGAAACTTCAGATGTCTCCATGATTTAGAACACTAAGAATCCAAAAGAAGGTAAAAAACAAACAAAAATAACGTGAACTGACATCTACACTGAGCAAACTCAACATTCTTTGCCCACACTCCATCCTACCTACAGTAAGCCTGCCCTAGCTGACCCATATGAGCTCACAACAAAACCCAAGCCCTCATCCCTTCTCCCCTCTCTCTTTCCAGTGCAGTAGAGATCCTGGCTCTAGGCTGCCAGGACAGATAGCCAGTAGCCTCTCCAGTGTTCCAGGCTATGAACACTTACTAGGCCACACAGTCTGTGCAACAGCATGCAGCAAAAGATCTCTACAGGGGAGTCAGAAACAGAGGGAAAGGGGCAGGACATGCATCTGGACTGGAAATGGAGCTTAATACCACATCCCACAGCCACAACCCCTCCTCCCAGAACATCAGAGATCCAAACTACAAAAATCATTGCAGTAAAGCCAGCATGGCAACTCTCTAAACTGCTGGTTCTGGGCCAGAGAACAAAGGGAACAGGACAGGACACTGGAACAGAACACAGTGTGTAGGTGGGCAATGTGGCACTCCATTAACCTGAAGGAAAGTACTCAGCATCCAGTTGGGGGCAGTTCTGTTTACCCAAAAGTCACTAGGGGCAGAGACCTAGGCTGGGGTACCATGGATTACACAGAGGAGGCTGAGAAGCTTTGAGGTTCAGCCCCCAAGGAAATCACTATTGGAGGGGAAGGAGTTAGAGAGTCAGAAAGTGAATGACAGGGGAAAATAAAGGAGGGGGGACTAAAATTATCAAAGATCTCAGGAATAAGAAAATTCAAAGATTTTGAACATAAGTAGAGTTCAGGTATCTTTGAATAAATACTGAAAAACAAGGGGAAATGATATGACACTTAATGAGGCAGAAGACTTTGTGGAATTTGAGAACATGGAACCATAACATGCTGTTTCTGAGTGGTTTAAAAGAGAAATGAGAATTATGAGAGCAAAATTTATGGCTTGCACAGCAAAAACAATGGGCAGAAAAGAAAGCCTGGAATCTGCAATGTCAGTTTCACCAAAGAAACCAAAGACAGAACAATAGGTTGGGGGAACAAATATATAGAAACAAAGGATAATCTAGAAGGGAGGTAAAAAAAATAATATTAAAAGAAAGTACGTTCACCATGTAAGCAAAATATACCGATCTTGAAGACAGGATGCATAGAGAGAATCTAAGGATTATAGGTCTCCCAAAAGAAGATGACAGGATAAAAAAAACTTTAATACCATAATGCAGGAAAAAATACAGGAGAACTCCCCAGTACTTCTTAACATAGAGAACGAAATACCAATTGAAAAAAGTCATAGATTGTTTCTAGGAAAAAACTCAAGGCTGCAAGCGCCAAAATACAAAGTGGTTAAAACAAGTTTTGCAATCAATCAGGAGGAAGACCTTCAAATACAAAGGAAGGGAAGTTTGAATAACACAAGACTACCTTGCACCCACCAGAAAATACAAAAGGGATTGGAATAATATGCTCAGAAGAGCAATGGAGCTCTGGATGCAGCCCAAGATGACTCATCCTGAAAATCTGAGCTAAGCCATAAATGAAAAAAGATGGATGTTCAATAATAAAATGGCATGTAAAACATTCTTATAGAGAAAACCAGAATAAAAAAGAAATACAGGAAAGAAGGAAGGAAGGAAGAAAGGAAGGAAGGAAGGAAGGAAGGAAGGAAGGAAGGAAGGAAGGAAGGAAGGAAGGAAGGAAGGAAGGAAGGAAGGAAGGAAATCAGACCTAAAAAAAAATTTGCCTTCTCAAATTCCCCAGACAACAGAAATGTAAGAGGGACAAATGAATGCAATGTTCAAGGACAGTAACAGAATGAAAGCAGAGAGACCAGTAAGAAGGGGAGGGAAAGGAGGAAGGACAGGCTTTGGTAGTGGAAGTGAGTTCCATTGATGAAGATTTCTACGGGTGAAAAGAGATGTTTTGTGAAGGGAGATAAGGACCTTGTGTTGGGTGTGGTCTGGGGTATTTGGTACTAAAAAGACCACTTGCTTTACCTCAGCAGGATGTTAGAGATCACGGGAGTAACTGGCACCTGGGAGAGTGGAAGGTATGGATCTAGGGAGGAGATTTTGAGGCAAATGGAAAAAAAGAACATAACAAAGGGGAAGATATAAATCAACAGTGGGCTGCATAATCAGGGACATAGCAGAGGTAAATGAATGAATCCTACCATGGGACAGTGCTCTCTCTGTCACCTTCAGGAATTGGCACAATGGAAAAGGGAATCCTTGGGGCAAGCTCTACCAGACAATGACAGAAACTGCCAAGAAGGGAGAACCTAGAAGTGATGATCCCATGAGGAATAAAGAGAAGAAAGACTAGATAAGCAGCACAAGGAACATCAGGTCCACCAATTAGACAAGGATATGTTCAACATTGTCATTGGTCCTCATAACAGATCTGAGCCATCAGCATTAAATCAGCTAAGAGGAAGAAGGCCTCTTGCATGCAGCCTATCCTGGGGCCAAAGTTGTTAAGAGAACTCACTCCATATTGCTATCATTCAGTATTTCTAGGCCCATCAAGACAAAACCTCCTTTTCCCTAGGAGTCCCATTAGGTAGATAATGTCAATTTTGGCACCTTTAAAGATCTCTTCTCATGGCCTACCACCTTCTTCCATAGGTGTTTGATGAAGAATCCCCTTTAATTCCAGCCCAGGGTGTCCCAAACCCTTTCTGGGAAGGAACTATTCAAAGCCATCATGAGGGACAGACAACTTACAAATTAAGTGGGGGTGTTAACCATTTCCCCAGGTTGCACAGATTCTTCAATACTAAACAAACAAATCTATAATTTCTTTCATGTGAGTCCTCCCTCCACCAATGCAAACTTCAACCTCTCTGAGTTGTTAGACATTCTCAGAGAACTGCTATATCTAAAAGATTTATAACCCTTTGGCCAGTCTATTTGGCTACGTTAATCTTTAAATGGCCCATACTCTCAAGCCTTTGCAACTTGGTTGATGAACCTGTCAAAACTTACACTCTGCTGTCATCACATTTGAGAACCCAAGATCACCTCCATGCCATGATAAGACACCAGAGTAGTGCTTATGTAGAATGAAAGCTTAAGGGCAAAGACTGTTTCACTTTGGTCTTTGCATACCCAGCATCTAAAGCTGTGCTTTGCTCTTAGTAGATGTTTAATGGAGCTTGTTGAACTTGATAGATTGACTTTGGTGGATGTAATAACAACAATAATAGAGCAGGCAGCATTTATATAACACTTCAAGGTTTGCAAAGTGCTTTAAATAATTTACCTCATTTGATCCTCAAAGCAACTCTGTGAGACAGGCAGTATAAATACTATATCCATTTTACAGATAAGGAAGTGGAAGGACAGAGTGGTAAAGAGATTTTCCTAAGATCACACAGCTACTGAGTGGTAGGACTGGGGCTGAAAGCCATGTGTTCTGATTTCAAATCCAATACACCTTCCCCTCCACAATACTTCCAACAATCAAAGGCAGGAGGGATCTTGAGGAATTTGGTTTCCTTCTACAATTGCCTGTTTAGATGGAATAGAGACTATTCAATATGAATAGGCTGTCTCTATCACAATATTCCTGGTCTTTTCTCTAAGATTAAAAAGTTGAAAGATTTTAAGTGAAGTTGAATTGTATCATTTTCCAATTCTCTTCTCTGTTGGGATAAACTATTTACACTAGGAGGAAGCGAACTGTTTGCATGTAACATTACACCTCTAACAACTTCCAAGTGTACGTTCTGGGGTCAAATGGGGCTCTGCAATGCTGCCAGAAATCTTATAGGATTTCTCATTTTTCTCTATGATCATTCCAGCATTATGCTTGAGGACCCGACTCTTGCCTCCCTGTCCCTGGTGTAATAACCATCACTGGACAAATGAAATGGGGAATTTGAGGAGATGCAGCCAAATTAAACAAGATGACCACACTGACAAACTATCAAAGGCATTTCCTTCTAGCATTTTATCATGACCCACTCTATCGCTGCAGAAGTGCCTTGTAAGAATGTTGCTAATGCTTTTTACTTCCTAAATTAGTATTTAAGATGTACGGAGAAGTATTAGGGCTAGAGTAAAAAAGCATTAACTTCTTAATAACTTGTCCTCAGCCAAATATCTGTGGAAAGGAATTATGGTAATTTTAAGATTTTGTTTTCTTTTTAAAAATGTGTTAATTTTTTTCTCTCCCTGTCACTCCCCTTCCCCGCCCCCTCAACTGAACAGAGAAAGAGAAAAGGAAAACCTCATAATAAATATGCATAGTCGAGCAAAACAAATTCTCACATTATGTCCAAAAATATGTGTCTCATTCTGCATTTTGAGTCTATCACCTCTCTATCAAGAGGTGAGAAGCATACTCCATCTCTGGAACTCTAGAATTGTGGCTTGTCATTCAGTTAACTAGAGTTCTTAGATCTTTCCAAATTATTTTTCCTTGTAATGCTGTTATACAATTTGTTATCCTAGTTCTGTTAACTTCACTATACATCAGTTCATAAAAATCTTTCTAAGCTTCTTCTGAAACTATTCATTGCACCATTCCTTATGATGCATACCATCATTTGACCAACCATTCCCTAAGAGGTGGGCACCCACTCAGTTTCCAGTTTTTTGCTATTACAAAAAGAGATGCTATTTTTTGTACATGTAGCTCCTTTTGTTCTTTCTTTGATCTCTTCGGGGCATAGGCCTGGTGGTGGCATTGCTAGGTCACAGGTCGGGGGCAAAGTTCCAAATTGCTTTCCGGAATGGTTGGATGAATTCAAAGTTCTGCCAACAGTGTGCTACTGTGCCTATTGATAGCTTGGATTTCTTCCTTTGAAAACTGCCTATTTATATCCTTTGATCATTTATCTATTGGAGAATGTATGTTATTATTATAAATTTTAATCAGTTCTTCATATATCTTGAATATTAAATCTCTGTCAGATAAACTTGCCACAAAGATTTTTCCAAGTTGTTTCCCTTCTCATTTTAATTTCACTGATTTTGTTTGTGTAAAACCTTTTAAATTTCATCTAATCCAAATTTTCCATTTTTTCTGCGATCCTTTCTATCCTTTGTTTGGTCATGTATTCTTCCCTATCCATAGACTTCCCTATCCATAGTTTCTTCCTTGCTCCTCCAATCTAATTATGATGTCACCTTTTTTGACTATTTGGTGTTTATCTTGGTACCTTTACTCACATCGTCCCTACTTCTAGGAATGTTCTTCCTCCTTCTCTCTATCCATCAAAGTCTTTCCCATTCTTGGAAGTAGAGCTCAAAGGCTACCTCCTCCCCCAAGTCTTCTATCATTCCCTCAAAGATCTTTCCCTCTGTTTGTACTATTCAGCTCATGTTTGAATAGTGCTTTCCTTACAACCATTCTGCAAGGTAGGTAGCACAAGAATTGTATCCTCATTTTATACGCCCATGAGCACATAGCTAATAAGTACCTGAGGCAGCATTTGAACTTGGGTCTCCTGTTTCTAGGACCCATGTTCTAGCCACTAGACCACAAGGCCATCCTTAATATTAGAGATATTTGGGTCAACCTTATCTATCCTTTTGTCTCCCCCTCAACACCTAACACACTACCTTTTATACAGTAGTGTTCCATGAAATATCTGCTAAATAAATGGATGAACTTGGGGTTTTATTTTGACCCTGCATTAAAAGGATCCTGTTATGCAGAGAACAATGCACATCTACAAGAAGAAAAATGAGAAGCAACTTGACTGAAGTAAAACCACCACTTAACTCTGAAAATAAAAAAAAACCTTTTCATCAAAGCCTTATGCCCCACTAAGTGACGGCCAATGAGAGGTTAAACTTACAGCCTAGAAGAGTTCGACATGATTTAAACAGCTGGCCAGAATGGAAGGACTGTTCACCCCAAGAGAAACGACTTTGCCTAATAACATTAGTCATTGATGGCTTCGCATCTCTTTTGGCTTCATACTACATAAAAGGCTGTTTTGAGCCAAGAAGAATACCCCTTTATCTTTGTAGTGCCATTCCTTTGCTGTCCATTTCACGCTACCCAGGGACACTGACTGAGGGTAGGATAATTGTGCACACTTAGATCGCTTTTGGAAATCTCCCCAGAGCAATTGGGAGTGTCTAGGGACCATCAGCACCAGCAATTCCTTTCACAAGTATTATAATTCCTTGCTTGCCTCTTGCTGAGTCAGGGAGAAAAAAGATGAGTTCTTCTATTATCCTGCTACCCTTCAGTATGTAAATGTTATCCCTGGGAGAGGGCAGGAAAGCTGCAGCTTTAAGGGAAAAGTTGAAGAATTTCCTTGGACTGACTGCTTATGGACCTCTGAGGCTTTATGTGCACTAGCAAAAGGTTTTACCATTCTGACTGAACTAAGCACTCAATGTACCTGACTCAGTTCATTGGCTGACTGAAGTAACCAGTCAATTGGTCCAAAATGACCCAATACAAAAATATAGTCTGGGTCCTTTAGAGTTACATGTTGCTGAGGCTACCAACTTTGGTCGCTTTGACTTGAAACATAGTAATTCTTTAAAATACTTTATTAAGGTTTATTGTCCCCCCAAATAGGGACTGCCATAAATACAAACCTGTTAGTGAAATGAGTAGTATATAATAAGTTCTGTGTCATTTTATGTGGTCAAAAGCAGGGAATTACTGGTTGGAATAGGAAGTTTCAATTTTGACTATATAATGTGACATATGGCTGAAAAGAAGTCATTCATCTAAATATTTTAAAATATATGAATACCTGGTATCCTGTAGCATGCTCCAATGGAAACAGGATGTGTCTACATACTAGCCCCCCAACTTTCTTAAAATGGAGAACAAAAGGAAAAAGATGAATAAGTGATCTGATGATCATTTTTAGAAATCCACTCAATAATTGTAATGACCAATCTTGGCCCAAGAGAGGTGATGAGCAATCATCAGGAGAGATAGGAGAACTGGGACTACAGGTATTAAATGCCACATAACAGTGTCAGACAAGTTCACTATGTCCATTGGTTTTGCTTAACATTTTCCTTTGTTACAAGGGAGGGCTCTTTTGGGGAAAAGGCTTATCTAGAAACTACTGTGACAGAAAACAAAAGGCATCAAACGAAAGATACTCTTCTCTCCATTCATATAGCCACCACCTTAGTTCATCTCCTTATCACCCAGATCACCCAGATCATTGCAATAGCCTCCATCTTCCTTCTCTGTACATTTGGACTGGCTTTTCTCCATGCCTCGATTGTACTTCCTCCCCGTCTCCACCTCTTGGAATGTCTGCTTTCCTTCAAGACTCAGCTCAAGCACCACTTTCTGCAAGAATACTGCTCTAGTTCCCACAGCTGGTAGGTAATGCCAGTGCCCTCAGGTCAGGTTACCTTTTATCTGGTTTGTATTGTGTCACATGGTCTCTCCTGTTCCAATGAGATTGTCTCATTTTTGCCTTTGTATCCCCAGTTCCTGGCACAATGCCTGGAACACAGTAGGCACTTAATAAATATTTCTACATTAATAAATGATTGAACTGCTTTCACTATTTTATTTCTATTCTCTGGTCTTTTTCTCTGTACTACATTCTTGACAGGGCTAGACAGCAGAAATGTAAATTGAATACAAAATACCATGCAACCCTAGTTATCTTTTATTAAAATAAATGTTTATCTCTATCTTTTATTTTTACATAACTTCCCATTTCCCCTGCAATCCTACCTCTACCCTCTCCAAGACAGCCATCCCTTACGAAGGATTTTTAAAAGAAAAAAAGAAGAGAAATAAATTACCAAAACTGATCAATAAATTGAAAACATTCAACATCATATACAATGTTCCACACCTTTGGTACCTCCTACCATCTCTGCTAAGGAGTAGAGGAGGTGTTTACTCATATTTCTTCTTTGGGGCCAAGCTTGGTCTTGGTAAATCTGCAGCATTCATTTTCTACTGTTTGTGGTTGTTTTTCCATTCACATTGTGTATATTTTCTTGGCTCTGTTTACTTAACTTTGCATCAGTCCATTTAAGTCTTTATAGGTTTCTCTGTAGTAATCACATTAACTGCTTCTTATAGCACAGTAATATTCCATTACATTCAAGTACCACCATTTGGTTATCTATTCCTCAACTGAAATGCATTTATTTTGATTCTAGTTTCTTTGCTACCACAAAAAGTGGTGTGTATGTGCATGTATATATAAATACAAATATATATGTATATATAAATATTTTAGCTTTATAGTAAGCCTTTCTTCTTAACACTGACCTTTCTGGGGTATATGCCTAGCAGTGGGATGTCAGAATCAAAAGGTATGGATATTTTAGCCACTTTATTTGCATGATTCCAAATTGCTTTCCAGAAAGGTTATACTCATTCATAGCTCCACCCACAATGCATTATTAGTGTGCCTGTCTTTACACAACTTCTCCAACAATGACTATTCCCATCTTCTGTCATCTTTGTCAATTTACTAGTTATGAGAGAAAACCTCAAGGTTGTTTTGATTTACATTTCTATGATTATTAGTGATTTTGAACATTCTTTCATATGGTCATTGATAATTTGCAATTCCTCACTTGAGAACTATTTGTCCATACCCTGTGACCACTTAGTGGCTTTTGGTCTTATATATATTTCTGTTACTTATCTAAATAACTTGGATACCAAATCCTTACAAATATTTTATATAAAGTGTTTTTCCTAGATGCATTCATTTTGTTTGTATAAAAGCTTTTCAATTTCATGTAATCAAAATTACCTATCTTATTTTTTGTAATCACTTCTATCCCTTCTTTGCTTAAGAATTCATTTCCTGTGGGATCCAAAGCTGTGAAAAGTACATGATTTGCTTCTCTTCTAATTTTTTATGGTATAATCTTTAATATTCAGGTCATATATCCATTTGGAATTAATTATGGAATATGATATAAGATATTAATGTAATTTTTTGCCAGACTGCTTTTCTGTTTTCCCAGCAATTTGTACCAAATACGGAGCACTTTCCTAAGTAATTTAAGTTCTTTGATTTATCAAACACTGAGTTACTGAGTTTCATTATTTCTGATTCTTCTTTGTTTAATCTATTCTATTGATCTACTTTTCTGGTTTTTTTTTAACCAATATCAAATGGTTTTGATGATTTCTACTTTATAATGTAGTTTGTGATCTGGAGGTGCTCATCCCCCTTTATTCCTACCTTTTTTCATTATTTCCTTTTATGTTCTATATCTTTTGTTCCTCCATATGAATTTTCTTATTATTTTGTCAAGTTCTGTAGTTTGATTACTATAGCATTAAAATGATAAATTAATTTTGGTAGTTTTGTCATTTTCATCATATTGGCATGGCCCAGCCATGAACACTGAATAGTCCTCCAGCTATTTACATTATTATTTATTTCTTTAAGGAGAACTTTGTAATTGAATCTCTATAAATATTTCGTGTGCTTCATTAGATTGACAGGGCAACTAGGTAGGGCAGTGGACAGAGTGCCCTGCCTGGGGTCAGGAAGACTCATATTCCTGAATTCAAATAAAGCCTCAGACACTTACTAGCTGTGTGACCCTGGGCAAGTCACTTAACCCTGTCTGCCTCAGTTTCCTCATCTGTAAAATGAGCTGGAAAGAGAAATAGTAAATCACTCCAATATCATTGCCAAGAAAACCCCAAATGGGGTCCTGGAGAGTCAGATACGACTGAACAACACCCAGTTAGATTGACATTTATGGAAGGGATCCTGCATTATCCCTATCTGTCCCTCATGCCTGGAAGGCTCTCCGTCCTCTGCTCTTACTACTGACCTCCCTGGCTTCCTTTAAGTCCCAACCAAAATTTAACCTTTTCGAAACCCCTCTTAATTCCAGCGCCTTCCCTCTGTTAATTATTTCCTATTTAACCTGTATATACCTTGCTTTGTATATATTTGTTTGTGTGTTGTCTCCCCCCATTAGATTTTAAGTTCCTTGAGGTCAGGTCTTTTGCCTCTTTTTGTACTCTCAGCCTTAACACACTGCCTGGCACATAGGAGGCACTTAATAAATGTTTATTGGTTGATTAGCAAGGACTGAAAATAATGCTTGAACACACCAGTTATACTTCCACCTACAATAAGGAATATGGAACGTCAGGCACAAATCTGCATGCCTTCTTATGGACCCAAGGGAGACATCCACAGCATGTTAGGTTTCATGGTGTAGTGGTTATCACTGCTTTACACACAAAAGGCTCTGGGTTCAATACCCAGTACAACTAAAAAGCATTTTTCTTTATTGTGCAGGATTGATTGGGGGAGGGGGGAAGGCCAGTGCAACTCAGCTAGTACCTCCCCAGGTGATGATTTTCTTCTTAAACCTAAACTGAGTAGTATACTTAAGAAGTACTAAATACTTAACTTTAAGTATCACCCAACAGTTCTACATTTTACTGAGAGTTCCTTGAGCCAGGAAAAAGGGAGCTCTTTTCAATGGATGGAAGCATCCACTCAAAACACCAATCATTTGTTACTTTTACTAATGTGGAACTGAGCACCAATGAAATTTGAAAAACAAATTATTTAAATGTTTAATATAGTGATGTTTCTTATTAAAATTCAACATGTGCTATACATTGCTCTAGTGCATTTTCAAACTTTGTAAAAAAAAATACATTGGCTGTTGCTCAGTGACTGAAAGAATTGCATCTGTTATCCTAGCTTTAAGATCATCCAAAGAATGGGGTTTTGATGTATACAAGACAATTCTGACATGACCCCACCAAAAAAAAAAGTCTGATAGAGATAGATCAAGTATTTGAATTGGCCAAGCAAGAGGTCGCCTCTACAGATCTATAGCTCTGAGAACATGTTATTCAGAAATTGTCCCAAATGCAGTATGTGATGTCAAGGGTCCTTGGCTTGTTAAAATTAAAATGTGTTACTCAAAATTCACCAAACCAAATAAATACAAAAGAAATGTAAATAAACTTTCCTTTTTTTGTAAATAAGTTTTTGGAGCTTAAAACTGTACTGACTTTTCGGACACCATGTATATTAAAAAAGCCCCCTGCAGTCTCAACTACATACTTGTTTAATAAGCAAAGATCAGAATGCTGTAATACAGTAATGAGTTCAAATCCCACCTCTGAGATTTATTGGCTTTGTGACCAAGGTCAAGTCACTTAACCTCTCTACCCTTTTGTTTCCTCATAAGTAAAATGGAGATGACAATACCCACAGTATTTACCTCAAAGGAGGTTGTACAAACTAAATGCAATAATGTATGTACAGTATTTTGCAAACCCTAAAGCACTGTCAATGTCAATTACACTCTTATACTCAAAACCATATAGCAAATTCTAGAATGTATCACATTATTTGGGGGCACTCTTAGTTACAGATTATTCTTCTGGGAAAATGATAAGCTTTTTTTGCTTTTAAAAACAAATATCTAGGACATAACTTTGGAAGCCAGTGAATGTAAACTATGTGTTTATTCCCAGCAGGGAAATGGGATTAGGGCTGAGGTGGCAGTAATGGTGAAAGGTTCTAAAATGGAGAAAGAACGGTGATAATGTCTATTTTTTCCTTTGTCTTAGGTCCAACCAAACAAGGAATGATCAAAGTAGCATAAAGAATGCAACAGACAAATCATTCCATAAATGGAAAGATTAACTGCAGTCCTTCCTAAATTTCATTATAAGCTTCTGACAATGGCAGCCTTTCTTACAGAAATACCCAATGCTGTGCCACTTGGAGGTTTCAAAGACAATGAAGTCAATCTAATTTAGAAACAGCTGGTCTTTATGCTAAAACACAAAAAAGAAGTGGCAGCAAAGAGTTGTGATCTAAAATGATTAGAGGGGGAAAATGAGGGAATAAAGAGAAGAATATTATTAGGACAGTGTGATTTCTTATAATTCTATTTAATATCAACAAAGCAGAGCGTGAATACAAAGCTGAGTATCTTAAACTAATACTTAATTTGATTTCAAAAGAAAAACTATCCTAACTGAACCCAAAAAATGTACTAACACATAACTATTATTTGATATTGCTTATAATCTATTTCAGAACTATCCTATGGTGAAAATCCGTCAATCATTTGGGAAGAACAAGAAAACTCAAGAGTTTTCTTTTTTCCCTTAATACCTTCCTAGTCACCCTCCAGTCCTATATCGAAAAATAAAATACACAAGAAAAATACTAAGAATATTCTAAGTCATATAAAACAATTTCTAGTCTTGATATTTAAATTGAAGTTCACATTGAAATTAAGTGCTCTGCCCATGGTTGCATAGTTAATAAGTCTCAGAGACAGCACAGGAACCTAGGTTTTCCTAACTCCAAATCCAATAATGCATCCACTAGGTCAATCTACCTCTCTAAATTAATGAACTGCAAGAGAAGCCTTCCCTTTTCTGGAGAGACCTGGAAGGGCTGAGCCAAGACAGAGGGCAAGAGAGCTCTGAAGGAGGGGGAAAAAAATGAGCTGACAACCAAACTTTCTAATTGTGAGAGTAAGCTGACATTGCTTTGGAGAGAGACAGCATGGTATGACTGGATAGAGTAGTTCTGGGTTCAAATCCCACCTCAGACACTTCCTAACCGTATAACCTTGGCAAGTTACTTAACTGCTATATGCCTCAGTTTCCTCATCTGTAAAATGAATGGGTTGGCCTTGTTAGTCTCTAAGGTCCCTTCTAGCTCTAAATCTCTGATCCTATGAAAACCCTCAGAACATGCTGCTCTCTGAAGACATCTTTCTCCTTCTCACCTGGGCTTAACTAGACTATGTGACTCCAGTGGCCTCCGTCACAAACTACAGGAAACACAGATGCCTCTGGAGAACTAGACTTTGGGAGCACTGAGAATTGGTCCCTTTTCCTCCTAAATATGGCAGACTGTGTTGGCCCATTCCTGGACACAAAGAAGTTACTGGCAGCCGGGCCAGTTTCTAAGACATTGTTACCAAGCCCTGGACCTCAACAAGGAGATGGTGCTATTTTTTCCCCAAGACTTACAAGGAGAATGGCCAATAACAAATATTCAGATAGCTCTTATTTGTCCCCCAAGAGAATAAAAATTCCTTGAGGGCAAGGACTACTTCATTTTTGTCTCTGTAACCCCAGCACCTAACACAGTAGTGGGCACAGTGTAGCTGCTTAATAAATGTTTGTTGATTATTGATTGACTAATATAGACTAATCCCTCTACCTCCTCCCTTGATTCTGTCCCTCCTTCCTTGCTATTGCAGTCATTCTCTCTGTCTGTCTCGCTTTCTATCTCTGTAGCTCCATCTCTCTCATCAAGGGCCTTTTCTCAGTCCTCATCTTCCTGTACCTTTACTGAAGCATTGTTGAACATCTACTCTTAATGAGTGTTACTGCTCCTGCCTCCCTTAACTTCCAATGACACTGCCTCTCCTGGTTCTCCTCCTATCTTACTGATTGTTCTCAGCCTCCTTTACAGGATCTTTACCCATCTTCTGTCTCTTTTCTCTCTATACACTCTCATTCTCATGTGTTCAATTACCATCTCTAAGCAAATGACTCCCCCAAATACATACATGTGTCAAGCTTTAATCTCTACCTTGAAGTCTACTTCCATATTATAATTTGTTGCTGACAATCTGCACCTAAATGTCCTCTCAGTATCTCAAATTCAACATATCCAAAATCAAAATCTTCATTTTCCACATACCTCTCAACATGCCCCTGCTATCAGTCACCCAGATTTCATAGCCTAGGGGTCATTCCTTGAGTATCGCTTCACTGTTCATATCCAATCAGATGCCAAGTCCTGCTGATTTCACCTCCACATCTTTTGCATCTATCTCCTTTCCTCTCCACTCATAGGACCACCACCGAGATCAGGTCCTCACGCTCTCTTGCCTGGTCTACCATACATAAGCAAGTATTGACTTACTTATGCGTGTGGTGTATCCAAAATCCTTTTTAAAAAAGAAAAAAAAAGACTTCCTTTGACTCTTTTACCCCACCGAGCTACCAGTCCACCTCTTTTCTCCCCTCCATTGCAAAACTTCATGAAAAATCTACACATGAGGGGCAGCTAGGGGGCGTAGTGGATAAAGCACCAGCCCTGGAGTCAGGAGGACCTGAGTTCAAATCTGGCCTCAGACACTTGACACTTACTAGCTGTGTGATCCTGGGCAAGTCACTTAGCCCCATTGCCTAACAAAAAACAAAAACAAAAAAATCTACATGTGATGCCTCTACTTCCTCACCATATTTTCTCATTTCCCCCTTGCAGTCTGGCTTCTGACTTCACCATTCTATTAAAGTGGTCTCTCAAGGGGCATCAATGAAGTATGAATCATCATATCCAATGACCTTTTCACCTAATCCTCATATTCCTTGATCTTAGTAGACACTACTGGCCACCTCCTCCTTTTAGACATTCAGTGATTTCAGAGACACTTAGTTCTCTGTGTCACTCAAGGCCTTCTCTATTTCCATCAAGGCTCTGTCTTCGGTTTTTTTCTCTCTCCACCATTTCCTTTAGCAATTGCATTCATTCTTGTACCTCTATCATCTCTATTAATATAAAGACTCCCAAATATCCCAAGTTTGACTTCTCTTTCCATCATCAGAGTTCTATCTCCATCTGACTACAGATATCTCCACAAAAAAAAAATGTCCTATAGGCACCTCAAAATAAACATCCAAGGGGCAGGTAGGTGGCACAGTGGATAGAGCACCGGCCCTGGATTCAGAAGGACCCGAGTTCAGATCTGGCCTCAGACACATAACACTTACTAGCTGTGTGACCCTGAGCAAGTCACTTAACCCCATTGCCTAGCCAAACTGAGTTTACTGTCTGTCTCCCAGACCTGATCCTCCTTCTGACATGACTATTTCTGTCAATAGCACTATCATGCATCCACTTGGTTTTGGCTTTGACTCAGGTTAGCTGAATGCCATGCTTGCTCCAACCTTCTGAATGACTCCCCTTTCCACCTCTTTAATAATTTATAGATAATTCTTGAGCTGTGGCCAAATTTCCTCAGCCTATGTAAACATGCTTCTTATGTAACATTACTTCAGTTTGAAGGACTTTTTGCATTTAGTCTCAAGCTTATGACTGATGGAAGCATTCTCACCTAATTAAGGTGGAAAAGCTAAAATGAGGTGGGGTAGTTTTGACCTCACTCTTACAAAGGCAACATTCGCTTTTCAATGATCTTACAGGACCTCTCCACAACCACATTTTCTAGTTCTTTCAGTCTCTGAGGGTGTAATTCAGGGGTGGGGAACCTGTGGCCCTTTAGGTCCTCAAGTGTGGCCCTTTGCCTGAAGCCAAATTTCACAGAACAAATCTCCTTAACAAAAGGATTTGTTCTGTAAAACTTGAACTCGGCACCTGAGAACCTAGACGGCCACATGTGGTCTCGAGGCTGCAGGTTCCCCACCCCTGGGTGTGGTTCATCTGGGCCAGGTGACTTGAACTCAACAAGGGTAGCTGGGTGCTCTCTTTCTATCTCCTTACTATCTTAGGTATTGATTTCCTTGCAGTCATTTTCGTTCTAGCATTTCCAATGCCCAGGCCATATATACTCCCTGGCAGAGGAAACAGAAGGAAAATAGGAATGAATGAGTTCTGCCTTCTCTCTGTCATCAGTTAATATAATTTTACAACAATTGTTGATCCTCCTCATTTTCCCAATATAGCTTTTGGGGGGCTGTTAAATCCCTTTTTTATTGTACTTAGCTTCTCTTGATGATTTGATCTCACTCTGAACTTCCTCATTTCCAACAGCATTTTTATAAGACCATACCATGCTCTTATATTCATATTGTTAGCTGGCCTTACTTCCATTTTCTGCATATATCTTTTAAAAATTTAAGTTGGATAATGAGTTCCCTGTACCTCCACATTGATGTCTTCAGATGATTCCCATTTTCCCTCCTGATCAAAATTGTTTATCTTTGTGTCTTCAGAATTTCATCTCTACTAGGCTAATGTAGTTCATGGGATCCTTTACTTCATGCCTTTCCTTTCCTTTATATCTACTTTTTATTTTAGGAGAGAAGATTTCAGAGGGTTTAGAAGATGGACAGGTGTTCCTAAATCAGCTTTTCTCTCCTATATCCCCCATGTTCAATGGGTCACAGTGAGGAAAACAAAGTCTATGTTTCTATAGTTTTCTGGCCCAAGACTTTTTAATCTTTGGCATTTGGGCCTACAAGGGTCTAAGGTGGGACTCAAAGCCAGTTTTTTGACTCTAAGTCCAGTGCTCCATCCACACTGCCTCCATAGTAAGCCAGGCCACAAAGCCTAAGTAGAAGACAGAAGAGAGAGCAAGGGGAAAGGAGCAAAGAATTGAGAGAAAAACAGAAAGAGACACAGAGAGAAAGCAATTCTTAGGATGATAAGACATTGAGCTCTCCAAATAAATGGTATGGGATACACAAAGCCTGAAAATAAGTGGTAACAGCTTTGGAGGCCTCTTAAAGAAGAGTTGGAAGCACTAACTAAACTCATGTTTCACAGAAGAGATTCTTCTATAAGAAACAGCTATGGATGGCTTCTATTGCGGCTGTAGGCACATGGGATTGTACTAACAGGGAAAAAGATGCATGGGAAAGAAGAAATCCCATGGTCTTCTATACTCTTTCTCCCATCTCCACCCCAGGCTCCTTGATACTTTGGGTAATGTAGGAGGAGGCATGGACTTCCCATTCCCCAAGTTCAGGCCTCAAGGAACCACAAAGGAAAGCAAAAGAAGTCCAGAAAATAATTCTTAACCTTGACTTTACAATATAATTGGGATGATAAGATGCACATACATAGATATCCCACAATTTCTACAAATAGAAAGATCCCAGATCTCCTGGCTCCCAGTTCATTTAACTCTCCGAAATTATCCTGGGCTAGAATAACCTATAATACAACCTTTTCCTATGGTAACACCTTTAGTGCAACAGTGTGGGAAAAGTCAGGGTAGTATATTAATGGAGCATTGATAAAATAAATTGTGGTATACATTAATATAATGGAATACTTTAATTCAAAAAGTATGAAGCATATAAAGAAATTGGGAAAGATCTTTACTAAATAATGCAAAACAAAAAAGCATAACCAAGGAATAAAAGTACACTGTATGACCACATAAGATAAAAAGTGAATGCGGATAAGTGGACACAGAATTTTGATGAGAACAGTGACTAAAAAATTACATTTTAGGTTAAAATTCATTAATTTTTAAAATAATTGATTTAAATGTAAATCATTATTAAGTAAGTATCTTTGGTTCTATGGAGGCTCAATGTTAATTGGTTTTTAAAATAAAATTTAATTAAAAAAAAACCATAGCTTTAAAAAAGAAGTTGAGGCATACATAGAGCTATAACTGCAATTGAGGTACTCCTGCTTTCCTTTCTACAAGAGTCAAACATCCTGCTCCACTAACAAAGAAGGTCTCAACAAACAGCATATTCTCCCTTCCCTAAATCAACCCCATTGACCAACTTCCCTACATTAATTCATGATAATGGGGCAAAAGACCGTGTAGTTCCAGGACCCCACAGTGAGGAGAGAGGGCAAGAAAGGTGGGCAGGTAAGGAACAGCTAAATTCTTAGGAGCAAATCAGAGTTGGACTGCCTAGACAAAAGAGGAGGAGCAAATTCTCCTGGTGCCAGCACACTATGCAGAGTTTCCAAAGACAAAAGGTATTTTGACTCTGTGTTATGTGTGTTGTAACTGGACTAACCTTGCCATTATGGCCATTACGTAAAAAAAAAAAAACACTCATGAAGCTGGGAGCAACCTTAGAAGTCATCTGGTCCAACTCCTTCATTTTGTAGATGAGGAAGAGGAAACAGGTCCAGAAAGAAATGACTTACCCAAAGGTAAGGGTAGTTAGCATCAGGGGTGAGATTAGAACCTGCTCTCCTAACTCCCAGTCTCCTGTGCTTTCCATCACTCTACCCTCCAGGATCATCATCACCCCTAAAAACCCTTTGTCTGATCATGACTTGACAAACAGAGGCAGCCCTGGTGAAGTGCTACCTTAGCTCTTTAGCCTGAGAGCAAAGGACTCACTTAAATTACTGTAACCTCAACTGGAAGCACCAAACTCATGTTTCACAGAGGGGATTCTTCTCTGTGACTTGAAAAGACTTGTCAGTGAAGAACATGGTAACAATCAGCCATCAGTCAACAGTCAAAAGGTTTAGTAGTGGGGAATATTCATCTTTGAAGTGGTCCACTACAATATTTCTGGCATTCCAAGTATGAGCCCTGAGAAATAGCCTGGCATGGCATTTTCCATCTAACAGCAATTAAAGACAGCTAATGTGGTCCCAAGTACCACAGGATATTATTGTTTACTTAGGGGCTTTATCTTTGACTGAAGAGTATTTTGCCAAGATCTACAAGCTATTTCCTTATAAGAGGCTCTTCCCAAAAATAAAGAAACCCAACACTGTTGTTCTATCTTTTTTTTTTCCTTTTGAAGGCCTTCCATTTGTAAATTTAAAATGCAGTCCCTGAAATACAAGGGCCAACAGTGGGGAGATTAACTAGCTCTTTGCATTGATGTTAATCTGATGACACATTTATGGAACAATGTGTTATCCTCAGATGAAGAATCTAGAGGTGGGTGGAGAGGAATATCAGAATCTACTTGTTCTTAATCATAAAATGTCAGGGCTTAGAAGAGAAAGCTTAGAGATCATCTAATTCAACCCCCTCAATTTACAAATGAGGAAACTGAGGGCCAAGAAGGAAAAAGGGTTGCTCAAGGTCATACAGATAGTAAGCCACAAAACCAAGACTCTAACCTCCAGCTCTAAAGTTTATAATCTTATTAACCCTTTTTCTTTCTCCTTGCCCCCTCCTTACCCCCCAAAAAACTCCAATCAAAACACATTCATCTCAGTGCTGGGAATGATGTATACTATGCCACAGTACATAACTGATAGAGATCTCTCATAGTACCCATGGCATCTTTCCAGAATTGCGAAAGCAAAGTCAAGTTCACTGCATCTTAAACATTTTCAACAAATGCTACATTTATTTTTGCATCCCTCTCAGTCAAATGGTTGTCCTGGTGCAATGACAGGCAGTACATCTCACTTACTATGTTAGTCTGGATCTACTTTTTGGAAGAGGTTTGTTGGCTGGGGTCTGGAAACAATGACATTTTAAAGTTCGTTCTAATTTTAGTACTTATGAGATAGGAAACCCACTAAGGAAAATGGGCTCTTCTAAACGAGATTTGCTAATGGCTTAAACACTCATTTGCTTAAACAGTTGGAATCGTTCAATTGTAAATGACTAGGTTTTTTTTTTCCGTGGGAAATATGCTGGCTATTAAAATGATACAATACCCACTCTGCTATACAGCGCATGGATTGAAAAGCATTAGACCCCCATAACTATATTAGCAGTCATTTAGAAGACTTCAAAAGCATCTAATGAACAGGAATTTGGTCTGTGTCTAACAGGGATTTAATAGCTTGGAAAAAATTGAGTACTTGAGCAATCTGATATGGCTTATTTTTTCATTCAAACTTCCCAAATGCCTAATCTCATTAGAGGCTATAAATTATAACTTACACTTACAAGGCCCATAAGTGGAAATTAATTATTCAGATATTATTGGTTTTATTAAATATTAAATATTATAATTGAACATATATGCCTGGTCCTATATGTGGCTAGGTGATGTAGTTGATAGAATACTGAACTTGGAAACAGGAAGAGCTGAGTTCCAATCCTGTCTTGAGCACTTACTAGCTGTGTGACCCTGGGTAAGTCACTTGACCTTTCTCAGCCTCAGTTTCCTCTCTGTAAAAATAGGGATAATAACAGCACCTACTTAGGAGTGTTGTTAGGATAAAATGAGATAACGTACATAAAGCACTCGGCAAATCTTAAAGTGTTATATACTTTAGCTATTATTATGCCAATAGCTATACTTATTCAAATGACCTAACATCTGTAAGGCATTTAGTTCTACCAGTCTGGCATATTATATGAGTTTAATAAATGTTTCTTCCTTCTTCTCTCTCCCCTCCCCCCCTCACCCCATTCATTCTTCCTATACCAAATCTATAGATCTGGCCCTACTCTCTCTCCTGAGTAATGGTCCCACATTACTACCTAATGTACATTTCAAACTGTATGTTCATCTCAAACTCAATATGCCCCAAACATGACTCAGTATCTTTTCCTCCAAACCCACCCCTCTTCCAAGCTATCCCATTTCTGTGAAGGGCACGGCCATCATTGCAGTCACTGAGGATTCATCTTCCACTCCTCCATCTCCTTTACTCTGCACATCCAATCAGTTACCAAGTTTTGACAGTTCTACATCCAGAAGATCTCTTGTATCCCTTCCCTCTTCTCTATTCACATCTAGACAAACTGACCTTCCTGTTATTCTTCATTCAGTCCATCTCCCATCTCCAAGCCTTTGCACAGGTCACCTAGTCTAACCCCTTTATTTTACAGATAAGCACCCACCTCCAGATTTATGTATTTTTATTATCATATATTTATATTATCACTTCCCCTTCTTAGGATGCCTCATTTCCTTCCAAGCTCAGCTTCACTGCCATCTTCTATGCGAGGCTCCCCAGTTGCTAATGCCTCCTCCCAATTACTCTGTATATATTTTGTGTAAATATGTATATATATTGTGTCCCCCTTGAGAATGTTAAGTTCCTGAGGGGAGAGACTGCTTGATTTTTGTCTTTGTAGATACTTAATAAATGCTTGTTGATTGATTAAAGAGTCATTTTGAGTAAATTTAGTAATTTGCCCCTTATGTCTCTTAATTTTATGTCTTCAAAGGAGAATTTCACATCTACCATCAAGAACTTGGAAATGTGATGGGTCTGAGACAGAAAAAGACAGACACAATTATCCATGTGCAAGGAAGATGTCCTTCCATTCACTTGCTCCATATCCAAGAGGGTGGAACAGCAACACAAGTAACAATGGGGAGAACTGGGGGGTCCAGGAGAGTAGTGAGGGGAGTCATTAGTAGCCTTGTGGTTGGTATATATTGACTGGTAGTTAGGGAGACCTGTTTCAGAGTTGTGACAGAGAAATCCTGGAAGGAGTCAACAACTGTGGATGAGGGGGTACACGTGAGTGACATTAGAGAGATGATTCATACTGCTCTCATACATACCCCAAAGCCCTGCCAAGGCTCCCAAGCTCCACACTAAGAATGAATGAGTGTAGTTAAGAGCTTTAGTACCTGCAATACATTCTGGGAAAGCTCTGAGAAAGGAAGGAAAATACATGGGGAGGGCCCTGACCAGGTCTGTAGTCCCCACGATGTTTACTGAAATATATAGCAATATTGAGTAAACTATGAGTAAACAAAGAGAAAGAAAAGTTGGGAGCTCCAAGATTTGTCCAAGCTAGCATATCTGAGTCATGGTATCTGTACTTTGATCCTCATTCTTTTTTTTAGATAGACTGCTCCAAAAAGGCAGGGCTGGGATGACAGGACAATAGGCAATGTGATATCTACATTGGTAAATGCAAAAGGAAACAAAGTTGAATTTAAACCGTTCATCTTAAAAATATGTTAGGATGGTCACCCATATTTCATAAGCAAAGATAAGACAAAAAGGCTAATATCAAAAAGGTTTCTAATGATTAGGCTTCATTGAATTGTAATCAGAATGTTCTCTATACCTTTTCAGTGACTCTCCAAAGTCTGCTATTCTTTATAAATAAAGAGGCTGCTCCAAAATGTTGTAGGATATCAAGAGGTTTTCTACTTGCTGCTCTGCTGCAATGATATTCTGAAAACAAATGCATGAAACTCAATTGGTCAAAATAAGGCATTTTTTAAATGAAGGAAAATAAACACTCAGCATCCCCAAGTCTGGGCTGACTGAGAAGGAAACTTGAAAAGTTGCTTTCATTGTTAACAATTCTCCCTTTTCAAAAATTTTCAAAAATTTTCTTAACATTTTATAGTGCTTTTAATTTTCAAAATGCTTTTAATTAAACCACTGAATATGGTATATTTAATCAACCAATCAATATCATTCAAGCCAACTGTTCTTACCATTATACAAGGGATTTGGGGCTGAATTATTCAGATGATTATCTTGACTTTCTACATTGCATATATACATATATATATATATATACATATATATATACATATATATATATATACATATATATATATATACATATATATATATATACATATATATATACATATATATGTATATATATATGTACATATATATATACATATATATGTATATATATATGTACATATATATATACATATATATATACACATATATATGTATATATATATGTACATATATATATGTATATATATATATATATATGCAGTGCTAAAACAAAAAAAAGTTGTCATTTTAAAAAATGTTCTTTGAAGGCAAATATTTGAATTATTTTTATTGAAAACAAAATACTCAGTCCAAAACGTTGGCCCACATTATGGCCTCCAACACGAAGTGCCTTAGTTCCTTATTTCTATTTTCATTCTAAGGTAACACCCTATTAGCTGTGCTCTGGCAGTCATCCCAGCTGCTAGAACCTAGCCCCATTTGACTCAGCATGACATAATAGAAAGCGCACTCGATTTGGAGTCACAGGGCCTGGGTTTGAATGCTGACTCAGCTATTTACTAGCTATGTGGCATTGAATTTGTCACTCCTGCTTTGTGGGACCCAGTTCCCTCATCTATAAAATTACGGGAATGAATTAGAAGACTACTAAAATGGTGATGTTTTAGCTCTAAATCCTACAAAACTGGACCACAAAATACTTAAATTATGTGGTCAAGTCAAATGGAGAAGTCAGTGGCAAAGTGGGAAAAGATTCCTTAAGTTGCCCAAAGGTCCTATATAAGGGTATCATCCTAGAATCTCTGAGGTAGAAAGGACCTCAGGGACCATCAAGTTCACCCAATATCTGATAGAGGAATCCATTCTACTACATTCTTGATGAGTTTTGATTCATTCTCCATTTAAAGATCTCCAGTGATGGGGCACTTACCACCTCCTAAGCTCTAACTGTTGAGAAGAATTTCCTTTAATTGAATCTGAATATGCCTCTCTGCAACTTCACAGGATCATCGATTTTTTTAGTTATAAATGACATTCAGAGGTCACCTAGTCTAACCTCTATTTGACAAATGAGGAAAGTGAAGTACAGAGAGGCCTAAGGTCACAAAAGTACAGTAAGTGGCAGAAGCAGGATTCAAACCCAGGTCCCCTGACTCTAAACCTAGTCAAGTTTGCTACTATTATTGTTTACTTACATTTTTCACTGTATTTTCCTGTGTTAAAAAAATTATGTGGGGGGCATTCAATGTAGAAAGAAAATGATTTTATTAAGGTAGCAATTTCCAAAGACTGAAAGACTTGAATATTAAGTGCCCCCCTCCCCAGCTCTTCGTTCTGCTCTCTGGGTCCAACAGCACAAATCTTAGCCCCCTTGCACAGCAATGCACCAAGCAGCCCCAGACACAGAGCGGGAGGACCTCCTTCAGTCATGGTCTGTCATGGACTACCTGTGGAACACTGGACAGAACACTGGAGCAATTGAAAAGCATTGATGAAGTGCCTAATTTATCCGAGGCACTGGGGATACAAGTACAAAGAATGAAACAATAGCTACTCCAAGGAGCTTACATTCTAAAAGGGAAGATAACAGCTGATCCTCTCAGGGCCTTGATTTCCTCCTCTTTAAAATATGGTTCAAGACCCAGAACACAAGAGTGCAGATTTAGTCTGACCAGGGCAAAGAACAGAAGGACTGTCATGCCCCACACTCTGGGCACTGTGGCGCTATTAATGCAACCTCAGACCACTTTATCTCCACTAGATTTGTCCTTTGATATCTCACCATGACAAGGAGATGACCTGGATTCTCCGAGGTTATGCCAGTGAATGGAACACAAGCTCTGGTAGTTCCAACCAAGCTGAAAAAGTGGCAAACGTAGGCCTGGTGATGGGCTGTATGTGTCAGCCTCGATAAATGCAGAGGGACTCATCAGCAGGTTGCTTACGAGATGATGAATTCCACAGCCACAATAAATCTTAGAGACAATCTCCTATGTCACAAAGAAATTGTAATTTGCATTGGTGGAGGGAGCAGGGAGACAAATGAAATCACAGTCACTTGAAGTATTAAAGAGTACATTAGCTGTTCTGGCTGCTGCCACGCTGGTGACTCATCCTGAGCCTGAAGCACAGTCAGTGCCTCTGTATTTTCCTCCTGTTGCAGAGGAAGAAGGATCCTCCTGCATACAATTACTCCTTTCCAAGGTTAACTGTCCCCCATATGTCCTCCATTTCATCTACACCTATATTCTCCAAGTCCTTGTTTCATCGATTCTCTTGTTTTATCTCTCTTTCATCTCTAATCTTGATGAGTGGCCCAGTGTTCCCTGGGCAACTGGAAAGTCTGGCCTCAGCTGCTCTAATAGTACTCGCCTTGCTTCTATCAGCTACACTATGCCAGGTTAATCTTCTTCAAATAAGTTTGGATCCTCTCACTCTCTCTACCTGGCCCCTTCTCTTCCCCCTTCCCCACTTCTCCCTCTTTCTCCCCTGTCTCTCTCCCTCTCTCCCTTCCATTCTCTCTCTCTCTCCCCTCTCTCTGTCTCTCTCTCTCTCTAAAACACTTTTGATGATACCCAATTACCTACCAAATAAAGTCCAGGTGCTCCACAATCTGGCCCAAACCTATGTTTCTTTCACTAGTTCCTTCAAATGCCCTAAATGCTTTGACCAAACTAGATTATTGCCACTCCCCTGACTTCTCTGACATGAAAAAGCATTTGTTAATTACTTACTATGTGCCAAGCACTGTGCTAAGTGCTGGGAATACAAATGTAAAAAACAAGGCAGTCCCCAGACTCTAATTGGGGGATATAACACATTTAAGAGTTCAGTTGCAGGCCCAGAAGTCCTAAGGTACAGGCCAAATGTCCATGCCCAGGGTATACCAGCAGGTCAGATGACAGTGCCCAGTAAGAGTAGATGAAATCTATATAATGTTTTAAGTTGTGCAAAGTACTTTCCATATGCTATTTCATTTAAGTGTCATAAACCCAATGGATCGATATTATAAGTAGTATTTTCCCCATTTTATAGATGAGGAAACTAAGGCTCAGAGAGGTCAAGTGACTTACCCAGAGTCACACAGCTAGTAAGTTCCAGAAGCAGGATTTAAAACCATGTCTTTTGATTCCAAGTCCATCATTCCCACCATTATGACACACTGCAGTTTGAATACAACTATAAGACTTTACATTGTTAGAAACACTGAATCCACGTATCACCTGCGTGGACCCTCAGCACCAAACCACGTCCCACTGGATGATGTCATGATCTCCAGCATCCATTTGATACAGCTACTCTACCAAGACTCCAGAGAAAGCTATCCAAGTGGACGCTGTTAGATCAAAAATCTGAATTCACGCCCAGAGAGCTCAGTAGTTCCAGAAATATCTCCAAGATCCTTCAGATCATCCCTTCCCTATATTTTACCTTACCCAACCTCACTCAAAATGGACCCACCAACCATTTTTATCACCAGAGGGTAAGCCCAATTTGGTTGTGGTTAGGTAGGACCATTTCTGATTCCTAGGAAAGACACAGCTGTTGGGAAGAATGTGAGTGTCATTTCTGCCCATGACAGAGACAGTTTATACCTAGTGATCAATCTAGAAATGGGATAGGAACCAAGATTTAACATACACTCAGCTCAGCTTTTTCCTTTCTCAGAAAGAAGAGATCCACAGCATGGACATTAGTCCAATAAACCCAAAATAATCCTCCAACAGGGACTCTATGCAGTGCTGGAAAGAAAAAAAAAACAATTCACATGCTATGAATTAAAATCCTTGAGTTGCATGTATAATCATAATAACATTATTATATCATATTTTATACTTTTTCAATACTTCAACTCAGGTGCCTCAACATGATAGAGCAACAAACCTAGGCTCTAGAAGTTTGTACCAAAGAGATATAAGATTTTACAAGTGCTATCAATATGGAAAGGCCTGGTGACAAACTATATGTTGGTTGTCCAAAGAACAGAGAGATTCATCACTACATGGGCCACACAGTGATAAATTTTTCAGCAATGACAATCTCGAAGATCTTTTACTAAGTCAGAGAGGAACAGTGATCTGCATTAATGGAAGGATTGCCTATTCCAATGAAATCACACATCATTGAAGTATGAAAGAAGTATATCATATAGTATTTATTATATATAATTATATAGATATATAGATATAGATATATTTTCATATTCTAGCAATCAGCAAGCATATATTAAGTACCCGATATTCACCAAGCACTGCTAGGTACTAGGGATACAAAGACATAAATGAAAAAATCCCTGCCTTCACAGAGCTTATACTCTACTGAAGGAAAAAGCATGCACATATGTAGGATAAGGGTTAGGAACTGGGCCTATGATTTCATCAGTACCAGGATCACCCAGATAACAAAACTCCTTCATCTCACCACCAATATAATTACACACAGACTATATATAAAATTGATACCAAGTCATTTGGGAGGGGGAAGGCACTAGCTGCTGGTGACAATCAAGAAAGGCTTAATGTAGAAAGTGGTGCTTGAGCTAAGTTTTGGAGGTAAGAGGTGTGGAGGCAGAGAGGCATTTCAGTGAAAAGGCCCAGAAAGGGGCCATAGAGTGTGAGGAATAACAAGAGGGCCAGAAAATGAGATAATCATCAAAACAATAGTTCCTATTTCTACAGCACTGAAAGGTTTACAAAGCACTCCCTATAATCTAATGGAACCAGCACCAGGTTTGGAGACAGAGAATGGAGGGTTGGAACCATGCTTTTGCTCTTCACTTCCTATGTGACCCTGGGCAAGTATCTTTCCCTCTCTGGCCTTCTGTTTCCTCTGTTAAAAGATCCTGTGTGACTAGAAAGTTTCCAAGATCCCTTGCAGCTCCAACACTTTATCATCAATGGCAGGGCAAGACTTCTTGTCCCTATTTTACAGGAGGAAATGAAAGTTCAGAGAGGTAAAGTATCTGCCCACAGTTTCACAGCCAGGACATAACAGAGCTGGAGTTCCAATGGTCCAACAGAAGCCTAGCATCCTTTCCACTAGCCTGGGGTGGGGAAGCTGTGGCCTCAAGGCCACATGTGGCCTTCTAGGTCCTCCAGTGTGGCCTTTTGACTGAGTCCAAGCTTTACAGGACAAATCCTTTTATTAAGGGGATTTGTTCTGTGAAGTTTGGATTCAGTCAAAAGGCAGCACTTGAGGGCCACATATGGCCTCTAGGCTGAAGGTTCCCCACCCCTGCACTAGCCCTTTCCCTGGGATTTCCTTGGCCCTCTCCTTGTTTCTATGGTGTGTCCTTGTATTCACCTTGGAGGATCAACAGTATGCACTCTATGTAGCAGCATCAACAGCAGGTACTATGTCGAGGCTAGAGAGAGAAAAACCAACCTAGGTAACAGTCCATGGGCTTTTGAATCCATTACTCAAGACTTCTGGCTAAAGCCAGGTGGGACTATTTCAGAAAAGATGACTATATCTATATTGATCTTATCAGAATGATTATGGTAGGCCTTAGTGTAAGAAAATTCAATAAACGAAATCCATATTTGCAAATAATAAAAATCAGGGAATGATTTCATTTTACAAAAACATGTTTTTTGGCTCTTAAAGAATTGACTTCAAGATGGAAGAGTATCGCTCTCACACTCCCCTAGCAAACTCTGAAAACCCAGAAAATATCACCCCAGAAAAAAAAAAACAAACCTGGAACAGCTGAACTACAAGAAAGATAGGGAACAGGAGTACATCAGCCCAGCAAATGGGTCTCCCAGTACCTCAGTAAAAATGAGGGAAGCAGCATTACAAAGGACCACAGGCAGATAAGCACCCTGCAGCATTCATCTGAAAGGAGCTGAAGAAAGCAACCTAGAGTCTTCCTAAAGTGCCAGCCTTACTGATTCCAACCCAACACCAGGTAAGCTGTCAGAACCCTACAGCCTCCAACTGTCAACCAGGAGGAGAGCCAGAAGACCAGGTGGTAGAGCAGGCAAACACCAACATCTGGAACTCCTAGTACCTCAGTGAGGGCAGGGAAACTGGTGGAAACCAGAACAGAAAACCACCAGGTGCCTTGGCACTCTAACCTCAAAGGAATCTCCCAGTGCATTAGCAGAAATGAGGGAGGCAGCACTGCAAGAGGCCCCAGGCAGATAAACACACTGCAGCACCCATCTAAAAGGAGCTGAAGAAAGCTAAAGAAAAGGAAAAGCAGGCAACCTAGAATTGCCTGAAAGTTCCAGCCTTGCTGATTCCAGCCCAACACAAGGTAAGCTGCCAAAACCCTACAGCCTCCAATTGCCAACATAAGAGGCCCAGGCACACAAAGCCAGTGACCAAGACCTAGGCTCCCAACACAAGAAGCTTGGGTTAGTACCCTCTGTTCCCCAGCAGGACAGCTCAATCTCTAAATTTAAAGGCCAGGGAATAAAGAAACCATGAGTAAAAAGAAATGTACCATAGATTCATATTATGAGAAGAGTGGAGATCAAGACAGAAATTCTGAAGAGGACAACATTGTCAACAAACCCACATCTGCAACATCAAAAGGGAATATGAACTGGTCTGAAGCCCAAAAAGCCTTCTTAGAAGAGCTCAAGAAGGATTTTAAAAGTCTAATGAGAGAGGTAGAAGAGTCCTTAAAAAATACAATTGGCCAATTGGAAAAAAAGTACACTGAAGAAAACAAATCCCTTAAAAATACAATTGGCCAATTGAAGAAGGAAGTACAAAAACTAACAGAAGAAAACAATCTGTTAAAAACTAGAATTGGACAAATGGAAACTAATGACTCTATGAGAGAGCAAGAATCAGTCAAACAGAAACAAAAAAATGAAAAAATAGATGAAAACATAAAATACCTCATAAGGTAAAACAACTGACCTGGAAAATCAATCCAGGAGAGACAATTTAAAAATCATTGGACTACCTGAAAATCATGATGAAAAAAAGAGCCTGGACAGTATCTTTCAGGAAATCATAAAGGAAAACTGCCCTGAAGTCCTAGAACCAGAAGGGAAAATAACCACAGAAAGAATACACAGCTCACCACCTGAAAGAGATCCCAAATTGACAATGCCAAGGAATATAATAGCAAAATTCCAAAATTACCAGATGAAAGAGA
This sequence comes from Phascolarctos cinereus, assembly GCF_003287225.1. Lineage (NCBI taxonomy): Eukaryota > Metazoa > Chordata > Mammalia > Diprotodontia > Phascolarctidae > Phascolarctos > Phascolarctos cinereus. The sequence goes on from NW_027556291.1 coordinate 30,457,711, forward strand.
AGGTGCTGCAAGCATCCAGAAAGAAAGAATTTAAATATCATCGAACCACAGCCAGGATTACATAGGACCTTGCAGCTTCTACATTAAAAGGCCGCAGGACATGGAACATGATATTCTGTAAGGCAAAGGAGCTTGGATTGCATCCAAGGATCAACTACCCTGCAAAAATGAGCTTGATTTTTCAAGGGAGGAGATGGATATTCAACAAAATAGGGGACTTCCAAACCTTCCTCATAAAAAGACCAGAGCTCAACAAAAAATTTGATCTTCAAGTCCAAGATTCAAGAAAGACATAAAAAGGTAAATAGGACAAAAAGATACAAAATGTTGTTAATAAGGGAGGACTGTTTACATCCCTACAAGGGAAGATGACACTTGTAACTCTTGAGAACTGTATTGTTATTACACTATGTTAAAGGTGTATACATAAAGGGGGTGGATATCAGTTGACTTTGATGTAATGATAAAAAAAAAAATCTAATCAAGTGGGTTAAATGGATCCAAGTCGTGGATTAGTCTGATCTTAGAAAACATACTAAGAAAGGAGGAGGCAGACAAGGGTAAATTACATTACAGGAAAAGAAAGAACATCCTATTATGGCAGAGGGAAAGAAGGGAGAGGGGTGAGCATTGTTTGAACCTTACTCTCATCATATTTGACTCAAGAAGGGAATAACATTTATAGAAATTTTAGGTATAGAAATCTAACTTGCCCTATAGGCAGTAGGAGGGAAAAGGAGGGAAGAAGCAGTAAGGACAAAGGGGAAGAAAAGGGAAAGGGATAATAGAAGGGAGGAGAGACTGAAGGAGGCAGTAGTCAAAAGCAAAATACTAGTGAGGGGGGGAAAGAAGAAAGGAGAAAGAAAAAGCATAAACGGGGAGGGAAAGGATGGAAAAAAAGACACAGTAATCATAACTGTGAAAACTGAATCGCTATCTTTTTTTTTCTCTTCTGTTGAGTTTTGTTTCCTTTTTCTGATGGTTCCTCCTATTGGTTTTAATTTTTACTTACAACTTCACTAATGTGAAAATATGCGCCATCTTGGGGAGGGTGGTGGGGAGGAAGGGGGAGAAAAATTTTAAACTCAAAAGCATATGGAAGTGATTGTTGATAAATCAAAATAAATTAGTAAAATAAATTTTTTTAAAAAAAGAATTGACTTCAGAATAATTTTAAGGGTATAGTAAAAAGAATTCTGTATAGAAGTCGGAAAGCCTGGATCATAGGATGACAAATTTAAAGTTGGAAGAGACCTTATGGACAATTTAGTCTACTCCCTCATTTCACGGATGAGAAATAGGAGGCTTAGAGAGGTTCAAAGACTTGCCCAAGGTCACATAAGTAGTAAACACCTGAGGAAGGATTTGAACCTGGGTTCTCTGAGTCTAAATCCAGTACTCAGATTCGGATTTTGGAACAGCCATCATCTAATGAAGCAATCCCTATGGAGAGAGGCCCCACCATCCCCACTTCCACCTACACTAATTACCAACCAATTACTAATTACCATCTGCTATGGAAGAGTAGGTAAGGCCAAATAGCCTGAGAATAGCAATGCCACACCCCCAGACACCTCTGGCTGACCTTTCAGCCTGTCTTCCCCTCTCCAAAACAGCCATCACCCAAGGAAGCAACCCCTATGGAGAGGCAACTGGGCACCTGGGGAGAACAGACTAGAGAAGGCCTCCTGCAGAAGGTGGAATTTCAGCTGAGTCTTGAAAGAAGCCAAGAGGTGGAAGTGAGGAGGAAGACCATTTTAGGAGTGGGGGGTGACCAGTGAAAGGGTCTAGAGTCCAGAAATCCAATGGAAATAAATAGCAAGAAGGCTGAAGGGAGTAAAGAGTAAAAAGATTGGAAAGGTTGAAAGGGGCCAGGTTGTAAAGGGCTTTAAACACCAAACAGAGGACTTTCTATTTGATCCTGGAGGTGATCAACAACCAAGTGGTATTGATGGAGGTAACATATGGTTATGGTGTTTAGGGAAGGTAATATAGTCAGATATGTTCTTTGGGAAGATCCTAAGTGTAGGAAGGACTGAAAAAGGGAGAAAACTGAACGAAGGCAACCAAGAAGAAATACTCCACGCATGAGGTGGTGAGGGATGCTGTATGAGCAGAGAAAGGGGACATACACAAGAGAGATATGGTAAAGGTATAACTGACAAGAGTTAGCAACAGATTGGATACAGGGGGTGAATTTGGGTGAGGAGTCAAGGATGCCAGTGAGGTTGTGAGCCTGGGTGAATGGGAAGATGGTGGTACCCTCAACAGTAATAGGGGAATTGGAAAGAGGGGAAGGTTTGGGAGAAAAGATAATGTGCTCTGTTTTGAACATGCTGAGTTTGAGATATTTATGGGATGTCCAGTTCAACATGGCCAAGAGGCAGTTGGTGATAAAGGACTGGAAGTCAGGAGAGAAGTTGGAGCTAGATAAATAGATCAGAAAACCATTTGCATAGAGATAATAACTGAATCCATAGGAGCTGATAAGACAACCAAACAAGATAGTATAGAGCAAGAGTTCTTAAGATGGGGTCCATGAACATGGTTTTTGAATATAATTGGTTTCCAAGGCAGCTAGATGGCTCAGAGGATACAGCACCAGCCCTGGGGTCAGGAGGACCTGAGTTCAAATTTGGCCTTAGACACTTGACACTTATTAGCTGTATGACCCTGAGCAAGTCACTTAACCCCAACTGCCTCACAAAAAAATATAACTGTTTCCTTTATAATCCTATGTATTTTATTTTACGCATTTAAAAATATGATTCTGCAAAGGGGACCATACGCTTAGCCAGAATGCCAGAGAGATCCATGACACAAAAAGGGTTAAAAATCCTTGGTATTGAGGGAGAAGAGAAGAGGGCCAAGGACAGACACAGTTAGTGGGAATGACCTGGATGAAGATCCAACAAAGGAGATGAAGAAGGAGTGGTCGTATAGGTAGGAGAACCTGGAGAGAGTAGTATTATGAAAACCTAGAGAGGAGCAAGTATCCACAAGAGAGTGATCAACAGTTTCAAAGGCTAGAGAGAGGTCAAGAAGAAAGATTGAGAAACAGTCATTAGATTTGGTCATTAAGAGATCATTGGTAACTTTAGTAGAGAATAATTTTAGCTGAATGCCAGACAGAAGAATGCTGAGGGTTTCGAATCAAATGAGAGGAAAGTAGAAGCATTGATTGTAGATAGCATTCTCAAAGTGTTTAGCCATGAAAAGGAGGAGAGATGTAGGAGGACAGTAGTGGAGATGTCTGATCAAGTGAGAGTTTTTTAAGGTTGAGGGGGACATAGGCATCGTTAAAAGCAGCAGGGAAGCAGCCAGTAGATTGGGAGAGGTTAAAGACTACAGAGACAGAATAAGAAGTTTAGTATCTGCTTTCTAAGGACCACTAGGCCTTTTCCCATTGAACTTGCAGTTGAAACTTCCCATATGTCTTGTCTCTCTCTATTACAATATGAGCTCCTTGAGGACAGGAACTGTCCTGGTTCTCTATTTATATACCCAGTGCTTAGCACATAGTAAACACTGGATAAATGCTTTTTCACTCATCCCATTGTACCTGCCGCCTCGGAGTTCTAGGTCTGTTTCTGACACTAACTTGTTTGCTTTTGGTCAAGTTATTTAACCTTCTGGGCCTCAATTTCCTCCTCTGGAAAATGAAGGAATAGGAGTAGGTGATCTCCAAAGTCCCTTCCAACTCCAAAACATCATGAGCTAAAGTAATTAAGCTTAGAGTTAGTGACAGAAATGCAAATTGGAGCTTGACTGGATCTCTTAACAGCATAAATGCAAAAATCTCAAGTAGTGAGCTCCCTTAGTGCATTCAAAATATGATTTAATGTCTACACAGATTTTCTCGAAGGACAGCTGCTAAAATAGACCAATATACAGCCATTGTTTCTTAATGACTAAACCATTTCTAGTGAAAGCTACAGACTCCAGCCTACTGGGGAAAATGGAGCAAATTCCTGGCCTGGAGGTTTTATAACAGACTTTATAGGAAGCACCCTCTGACCCGTCTCTTTCCCTGCCTGGGTTTCAGAGGACTTTGGGAGCTTTCCTGTGTACCACCCTTCATTTTCTGACCTCCCAAACATCCTTCCCTAGCCCAGTATAACGAAAAATCAGGAAAACATTTAAAAAATCAAAGATGGACACCTTTGAGCAATGAGACAATGCTGTAAAAGCAAATCTTAACACAGTATGATCTTGTAAAAAGAGAGGTACCTGATCATAAACGGAACTGAAAGGGTTTCTAGAGGTATCTAGTCCAACCCTCTCATTTGACAAATAAGGAAACTGAGTTCCAGCACTCTTTCCACTATATCACACTACCTCTGAAGGTAGGTGGCTAATTTATAGCTTAAAACAAGGGTCAGCAAACTTCCTCTCCAAAGCCAAATTTAATGGTGGTGGTCTGTTGTATAGCTTGAGAGCTAAGAATGGTTTTTACATGTTTAGATACAATAAAACTGTATTTTAAAATGTAAAAACCATTCTTAGCAGGGAACAGTACAAAAATAGGGAATGGACAGGTATACAGTCTACAAACCCTTGCATTAAAAGACTAGCTTGACCAAAAGGCGTAAAGAGGTGAATTCTCTAACCAATAATTGGAAACACTTTCATTAAATTTATACTTTCTACAAATGTAACTTTTATGTCAGTGGAACCTGTTACCTAAAAGGACGTGTATTACATTTCAGGGATATCACACTTCTAGGAGCTTCAATCCCACCACCAAGAAGCACAGAAAAATCCTCTCACTGAGCAGTGTGAAAGGCTGACTCTAATTCCCCATGGACAAAACAGCTGGCCAAAAGGTACTGAAAGGAAGTGTTATTGAAAGAAAAGAAAATCTCTATTACACTAGAGGAAAATCATAGTACTACAATTTAATTCAAAGAGCATTTATTTCTATAATTTAAATTCCTATAGTACCCCAACAAGTATTGCTTTGCACAAATGGGGATGGGCCTCAGTAAGAGAACCAGGAAGCCAAGGACACTGACAATTCCGGAAGGGAGGTGCTATGCTGGAGGCCAAGTCATACAAAAGAGGTCAATTTGAGAGGAAAACAAAAAAAAAATTTTTAATTATTCAAAAGATATTTGCATTGACATGGATGTGTGATCTCAAAGGTGTGGGCACTCCCTCCATGGGTGCAGAATGCAACATATACATGTGTTTTTATCCATGTCCTTCCAAAAAGCTTCTATTGAAGACCCATCCAATGTACCGTATGAGTGTGATGCTCAAGACTCTCCATATGTTATTGATCAATATATGGCTGGCCCACCTTCTTTTCTAGTCATACATGTCTTGGATGGTGTCTTTTACACAACTCAGAAAATTCTGCATTCTGATAGTACCCACCTTGGAAAATGCTGAAATCACATAGAAGTATTCTATAAATACTGCAAAGATGAAAATTCTACAATAGGAACCTAAAGATGTTATTTTATGTAAATTTTCTATCATAGCCCCCCCCCAAAAATTTTCAACTAAAGAACACTACAATCACACATAATCATTTCATAGGGATGCTATACACAAAGAATAAAATAATCACATTCAGATAATACAGGTAAAAGTCATTCTCCTGCTTGTCTGCAGACATGTGAAACATACAATGACATTATATGTCATAGAACATATGATCCTATCTGTGATCATAGGACTTAGGGCTAGATATCTATTATCTAGTCCAACCCCCATATTTTACACACCAAAATAGAAGCAGTCCTGGATTTGAAATCAAAGGACCTGGGTTTAAATTCCAGATCTTTCACTTACTAACTCTGTGATCTTGGGCACATGATTTAACCTCTCTTGCCTCAGTTTACTCATATGTAAAATTCGGGGGGGGGGTTCAACTAGATGACATTTGACCTCTTTGTACCCCAGTTTACTCATAAATAAAATGACAGGCTCAATTAGATGACCTTTGGGCTTTCTTCTAGTTCCAAATCTACAATTCTAAATTAAGTCCCAGAGGGGTTAAGCAACTGGCCTAGATGGTGTACTTATCACCTCTCACCTGGCAACAGCCTCCTAATTGGTCTCCCTGGCTCATCTTTCTCTTCTCCACCCCAATTCCCACATAGTTGCCAAAGTAAGAGTCCTAAAATGTTTGTCTGATCATGTCATGCCACTCCCATACTCTAACTTAAGTGGCTCCCTATTACCTCCATGGTCAAATGTGAATTGCTTTTCACAACCCAGTTCCAACCTATCTTTTCAGCCTTCTTATACATCACTCCTCCACTTTCCAGGCCAGCCAAAGTAGCTTTCTTGCTGCCATTCCTAGTACAACACTTCTTCCTAATGTCAGCTTCTTAAAATTCTGATTATCTTTCATAGTTCAAGCACCACCTACCTCCTATCATAAACCTTCCTTGATCTACTCCAGTAGCCACCCTCCAGCTGCTAGGGCCTCCCCCTCAAAATTACTGGGTATATACTTGTCTATGTACACGTTATCTTCCCCTATTAAATGGAAGCTCCCTGAGGGAAGTGACTGTTTCCTTCATTCATTTGAACTTCCAGTGCCTAGGACAAAGCAGGCATTTAATAAATGTTTGTGGACTGAATGACTGCCTGATACTTCCATGTGTTAAGTAGCAGGGCCAAGATATGGGGGCATACTCAAATATCAGTTAGGATGTAGGATCAATTTAATTTCTGCAGTTGATCCTCGTGAACACTGCTAAGAGGATACTGATTTCTGTAGTAAAAAAGTAAAATACTGGTATACAAATGAAACTTGTCAAGAGTTCAGAGAGACTCAAAAAGCCACAAAATCCAGGGTGTGTAACACAAACTACTGTACAGGGACAAGTCTTCATACCTAGGTGACCTAGGAAGGGCCAGTACTTAGAATTATCGTACAAATCAGAGTTCAAAAAATAATAACTTCAATCTAAACTGCATATCTAGATACCTTTGAGAAGCAATAGCTAGGACTATATAACAGTAACAATAATTATAGCCAACATTTGATTACCACATTAAGGTTTGCAAAGTATGTTACACATGTCATCTTGTTTCATCAACACAAACAATACTGGATTTTGTTGTTTCAATTGTGTCCAATTCTTTGTGACTCCATTTGTGGTTTTCTTGGCAAAGATACTGGGGTGGTTTGCCAGTTCCTTCTCCAGCTCATTTTACAGATGAGGAAACTGATGTAAACATGGTTAAGTGACTTGCCCAGGGTCACAGAGCTACTAAGTGTCTGAGACCACATTTGAACTCAGGTCTTCCTGGCTCCAGGCCCAGTGCTCTATCTACTGCAGCTTCTTTTATGTGAATGCTTGACTACAAACACAAGTGGTGCTGAAATATTCAAAATGTTGAATAACTTTTTTGAATCCATGGGAACATCCTATTGATATCTGCACCGATGACATAAAAATAACCTGCAATTGATATAACACAAATGTAAAGCAAGGCCATTCTTCTTGCTAAATGGTGTTTGGGGTTTTTTTTGCTATGGAATACAGTTTTTTTTTCCATAGAAAATGTTAACATGTAATGAGTTTCATTGTTATTTTTAAATGAATTAATAAAAGAATATTTTTTAAAATCTGTCACTTTAATTTCTAATGCAGTAAATCAGAGTATCCCAAAAGTTTTGGGGACAACCTGTATGGATAGATAATAAACAAATAGATAAATAAACAAATAAACAAAAGCTCTTTGGGGTCCTCAATAATCTGTAAGATTGTAAAGGGGGCTTGAGACCAGAAGTTTGAGATCTGCTGTACTAAGCAGTCTCTAAGATCTCTTCTGGCTCTAAATCGATTATTCCAATATTGCATGACCTTCTTATACATCAGGATTCATAGCATATGCATCTGTAAGGAACCAGGAGAGCAGGGCCCAGCAGAAGGAATGGGGTTGGGGTTTCTCTCCTCACCAACTCTTCTGTCAACAAAGAAGGCAGAGAAAATGGGCAAAGAAAGGCAAGTTTCCAGGCTGCTCTGCCTGTTCACATTGGATTATGATGAAATTGGTTCCCTAGCTTGCAAATAACTCCAAGGATAAAAATCCTTTCTTTTTAACTTCTTGCTATCTCCCAAAGCTACTAAGATCCCAGGGATTTTTACGAAGAATCAATACTTCAAGAAATAACGCCCAGTGATAGCCCAGCGATGTATGTTGAATACATATAACTCAAGGGAGAGTGGGCAACATGGAAGCAGAAGAAAGAGAGAGGGTGGGCCCTAACTCAGGAAACCTGAGAACCAAAGCCCTACTTCCAACAGATGCTGAGTGGCTGTGTTGTGCGACCCTAGGCCAACCAGTTTACCTCTCAGTGTCCCAAGGCAATTCTCCCAAGGCAAGTTATAGGTAGGTGGAGAAATTTCTACCCTGGGAGTTCCTTTCACCAATGCTGGGACCAAAAGGAAACTAAAGTGAAAGGTGAATAAGGTAAAAGATTAAACCACAGAGCAGAAGATGATCAGAAAGGATGTAAATTAAGCATGTTTCTATTACAATGCTGAAGATGCTCTATGTACTCAGTTACTCGGAAAAGTAATTTTTTGTCCCCCTTCAGACCTTTCTCTTTGGGATTTCTCATTTCCAAACAATACAAATAAAAACAGCTAGCATTCATTTAGCACATTAAGGGATACAAAGCGCTTGAGATATATCATTTGATTGTGAGACAACCCTTAGTATTTTTTCCCTATTTAAGAAGTGATGAAAACAGGCCACAGAGGTGTAGAGTTGCCCATGGTTACAAAGCTAGTTAGTCAGTATCAACAGCATGATTCAAGTCTCAAATAAAAGATAGCCCAGGTGATCTCAAAAGAGGCAGCTGCTTCTGGGCAGGGCCTCCCAGCAGCCTTATTTATTATCCAGAAAAGGTACAGCTGTGGGTCAGTGGCTCCAGGCCTTCTTCAGCCATGCAACCCCTGCTGAAGTCACAAAGGGAGGCCTGTGACGCAGTTGCCCACAAGCCAGTGTGTGCTCGTTATGTAGTCATTGCTCCTCCAAAACATAACTTCCCAAGGGCGTTGGGGGAGGATGGCAACAGAAATCATTCATGAGGCACGTAGTGGGGAATCAACCAGTTGCCCAGAAAAGAAATCCCAGCTTACCACCTTATAGCCTCAGGCCTGCTCGGGAAAAGTCACCGCTAAAAACAGGGTTGTATACAAGGACCAGGTACCCAGAGGCCTGAGTAGCCAAAGCCTCTAGCCAGACCCTCCACTGCCTTAGCCCAGCCACTACCTTAATCCCTGTCACCACCAACCAACTCTAGGGCCCCTTGCCTCCTTCAGTCATCCACCCCTCTTCTCAACTACCGTCTATCCAACTTGAACCAATGGCAGCCTCTACAACTTCCCACAGACCCATCAAAGGGATCTTGAAGAAGAAGGGTAGCATCGACAGCTCGGTCTTGACAATTACCGAGCCCTCTGTGACTCCAGGCCCAAGTACTGAAGTGGGCGCCGGCACCGGTAGTGGCGAGGAGCTCAGCAAGAAGTCCCAGAAGTGGGATGAAATGAGCATCGTGGCCACTTACCACCCGGAAGATAAGAAGTACAGGCTCATGAATATCGACAAATTCGATTCACCCTACCACTCCACCATCAGAGACACAGAAGACAAATCCATCAGCAACTCGGAAATCACGGGAACCATAGTTCTTGATCTCTTGACCCAGAGGCTGCCAGTAGCCAAGGGCAAGGAACCCAAGTTTCTAGTGCACTGGAGTGAGAGCAGTGAAGAGGAAGAGGATCTCAGGAGGCAGTTCAAATTAAAGAGGAAGGTCCATTACAGTGAGGGCCTGAACATCAAGTTTGCCCAGCAACTCATCTCCAGGGAGGTCCTCGGGAACACGGAGGAGGAAGCACCACAAGACCAGGAGATGCAAGAAGAGGCCTCTGAGATGGAAAGCACAGCAGCCGAGGCATCAGAGAGTGAAATGCTTGCTGAGGACAATGAAGACTATGATATCAGTAAGCTGTGATGGCTTTGTCCCCTCTAAAACCTTTTGCCATAATACAGTGTCATATTCTCTGCATTGTCCTTGCTTACCTCCTTTTTGTACTCTAGGACCGAATAACAGTATTAGAGCACCTAGGCCAGGGGCCCCCCACCCCTCACGAGATACTGGAAAGAGAAGAAAGATTTTGTGTTTGCCCCAACTTACAGGGAATCAACTAGTTCAAACTGTCCTCATCTGAGGAGGGGGCAGGGTGAAGAGGAGGAAAAAACCTGAGGATGCCAAGTGAGCTGGGAGGGACTTGGCCAAACTCAAACAAAAGGCCCTAACTAGCAGTCATTGTGGTCCTCTTGGTAACACCCTCCCCATGCCCTTTGAAATTTGATGGTCCAACTACCCCCCCCCAAGCATTTGAAAATGCTGTGGTCCAACCTCTCCCCACACCCCCACGACCAGTAAAGGAGGAGGGTTTAAACTAGTTCACTCTAGTCATCGGTGAGGAGGGGAGAACCTAAGAAGTCCAGAAAGAAGAGACTTTCCCAAACTCACAGAGAATTCCCCACCTAGAGGTCATCTCAGTACACTTCCCCTTCCCCCTACAGAAGACTCTTAAATCATCAGGTCCAATTGCCTCTCAAGGCTGCTGAAGATAATCTGGTCCAACCCTCCACCCACTCCCCCCCTGCCCCCAAGAACAAACAGAGGCTCTAAGGGAATCAACCAGTTAAAACCCTCATTGGACATTGGGGAGGAGGGAGAAGAACCTGACATGCAGGCCTGGAAGGGGAAGAAAGACTTGCTCAAACTCAAACAGAAACCACTTGGTTAACACCATTTCATCTTGGTAATGATCCTCCCCAGAAGCCCTTTGAAATCTTCTGGTCCAACTACACCCTAAGCCTCCCCCCCCTACCTCCGGCCAAATAAACAGGGGTCCTACAGAGAATCAATTAGTTAATCAACTGGATTCAACCCTTCATGGGGGGGGTGGGGTGGGGGGAAGAACCTGAGGAGGCACAGAAAGGAGGCCCAAACTCAAACAGAAGCCCTTACCTAGAGGTCACTGGTCATCTTGGTAACCACCACCCACCCACCCCAGCCCTTTAAAATCAGCTACTCCAACTCTCAATTCCTCCCCACGAGCCTTTTGAAGATAATCTGGTCCAACTCACCCCAGAAGCTCAAGTGAAAAGGGTAAGCTCTTCAACAATGAACTAGTTCAAAACCTTCTCATTGGAGGAGGAGGGAGGGGAAGGGCATGGAAATACCTAAAGAGGGTTAGAAAGGAGAGGGCAACTTGCCAAACTCACCAAAAAACTACCCAGAGATCATTTGGTGCCACTGTCCCCAGAATAACTTCGAAATCATCTGATCTAACCCCCACAACTGTAAGCCTTTTGAAGACAATTTGATCCCTCCCTCCCCTCCAAAGAAGTCCATATAAGCTGGGGCTCTTAACAGAATCAACTAGCTCAAACCGCCCTTAGGGACTAGAGATTTGGGGGAGAAGGAGGACCAAAAGCAGGGATCAGCTTGCTCAAACTCAAACAAAAGCCCCTACCTAGAGGTCATTTTGGTAATCCCCCCCCCAAAGACTTAAATTATCTGATTCAATCCCACCCCCCCACACCCTACCCGACAGATGCACAAACAGGGACTCTTGGAAAATCAACTTGTTCAAACAATCCAGACTGGAAGGAATTGGGGGGCAGGGGCAGCAAAGGGGAAGAACCTGTCAGGGAGGCCAATAAAGGGGAAAGAGACTTCCCTAAACTCACACAGAAGTCCCCACCTAGAGGTCATTTGAGGACACTCCCCCCAGAAGACTTTTAAATCATCTGGTCCAATAACCTCCTCTAGCCTTTTGAAGATAATCTGCTCCAACCTCCATCCCCAGAAGTAAAAAAAAAAAAAACCCAGAAACAAAAACAGGAATTCTTAAAGAATCAATTAGTTAAAACCACCCTCATCGACTAGGGAGACCCTTAGAGGTCACCTTGATCCTCTTAGTAACCAGTATCCCCCCCCTTTAAAATCATCTGGTCCATCCCCCCCCCGAAGCCTTTTTTTATAATCTGGTCCAATGCTTCACGTCTCCCAGAAGTCCATCCCAACAAGGGCTTTTACAGATTCAGCTAGTTGAAACCCTCCTCACTGATGGAGATAGGGCTGCGGAGAAATCAAGGAGGCCCAGAAATGAAAAAGAGATTTGCCCCAACTCATAAAAAACCCTACCTAGAAGTTATCCTGGCACACTTCTCCCCTCCAAAAATCCAGTTAAAAACATCTGGTCCAACTCCCCCCACAAGCCTTTTAAATATGGTCCATTCTGATCCCCCACAGAAGCCCAATCAAACAGGGACTCTTACAAAATCAACTAGTTCAGACCCTCATGGGGGAATGGAGGGGAGACAGTTGAAGAGAAGCCCTGAAATACAGGAGGAATGTGCTCAAATTAATATAGAAGACCCTACCTAGAGGTCATCTTGGGATAAACTCCCTTCCCACCTCCACCTTTAAATCATCTCGTCCAACAACCCTCCCCACAGGGTTTTTGAAAATAATCTGGTCCAACATTCCCCACCAAAACAACCTAAACAGAGGTTCTAAAAATCAACTAGCTCAAACTCTCTTGGGGGAAGGGAGAAAGCCCCTTAGAAGCCCCAGAATGGGGGGAAGGGACTTGCCCAAACAATCGCTGAAGCCCCTAGTTAGAGGTCATCTTAGTACAACCCCCCCCCAAGACTTCTGAAGATGATCTGGACCGATCCTCCCCAGAAGCACAAACAAATGGAGGTTTTTAGAGAATCAACCAATTCAAATCCTGCTGGAGGGAGAGGGGAGGGAAGGAAGTACCTGAGGAGGCCCAGAAATGGGAGAGAAAATCCCAAATTCACAAGAAGACCGCATTAAATATCAGCTTGGTACACTTCCCCACTTCCACCTCCCTTTGAAATGATCTGGTCTTTTGGGGGGGGGCAATTGGGGTTAAGTGACTTGCCCAGGGGCACACAGCTAGTAAGTGTCAAGTGTTTGGTCTGAGGCTGAATTTGAACTCAGGTCCTCCTAACTTCAGGGCAGGTGCTCTATCCACTGGGCCACCTAGCTCCCTGATATCTGGTCTTTTTAAAGGTAATGTGTTACACCTCCAGAAGCCCAAACAGGGGTTTTTACAAATTCCACTACTTCCAACCCTTCTCATGGGGGAAAGGGCTAGAAGAACCTCTCAGAAAAGCCCAGAAAGAGAAAAGAGACTCCCCCAAATTCACACAGAAGCCTCTACCTAGAGGTCATCCTGGGATACTCCGACCCCAGAAGACTACTAATAGGGATGGGGGTGGGGGAAGAACCTGAGGCAAGGCCCAGAAAGCAGGAGAGACTCTCCACCCCACAACCCACACCCCCCTCCCCCACAAAAAAAACCCTACCTAAAGGTCATTTTATTAATTCCCCCCTCAAATCCCTTTAAAATCATCTGGTCCAATCCCCCCCCCCACACACACACACAGCCTTTCTGAAGACAATCTAGTCTATCTCCCCCCAAAAAAAGAGGCTCTTAGAAAAACAGCTATTTGAAATCCCCCTCATTTGAGGGGGGGAGACACTAAAGTAAGACCAGGAATTGGAAGAGACTAGCACAAATTCAAACAGAAGTCTCTAGCTAGAGGTCAGTGTGATTGTCTTAGTAATATATGCCCCCTCCAGGCCTTCTGATATCACCTGGTCCAACTTCTCCCCCAGCCTTTTGAAGATAATCTGATCCAAACCTCCCTCTCCTAGATGCCCAAAAGATAGCAGGCCTCTTAGAAGAGGAGGCCCAGAGAGAGGGGAGAGACTTAACCAAATTGCCACAGAAGCTCCTGTCTAGAAGTCATCTTGGTACCCCTCCAGAAGACTTTTAAATCAAGTGGCCCAACAGCCCCAAAAAAAATTTTTTGAAGACAATCTGGCCCAATTCCCCCTCCCAAACAGCACCAATGAAAAGAGGTTCTTAGAGAATCAACCAGTTCAAAATGGGGAGGGGGGCAAGGAGGAGAGAAGACCCTAAGGAGGCCCCTAAAGGAAGAGAGACTTGCCTGAACTCACCAAAATACCAGATCTAGAGAACAACTTGGTACAAAGTCCCCCCAATCCCTTTAACATCATCTGGTCCAATCCCCCCCAAGCCTTTTGAAGATAGTCCATTCCTTGCCCCCCAAAAGAGAATCTCTTGTAGAATCAACAACTTGAAATGCCCTTTGGGGGAGAGAAAAGGCCAGAAATCTTCGAGAGGAGAACGAAAACTCAAACTACCTAGAGGTCACTGTGGTTGTCTTGGTAACATATAACACCCCCCCCCCAAGCCCTTTGAAATCATCAGGTCCAACTCCCCCCACAAGCCTTTGGAAAATAATCTGGTCCAAACTCCTTTCTCCAAAAGCCCAAACGATAAGGGGGCTCTTAAAAAATCAACCAGTTCGGGGGCAGCTAGGTGTCGAAGTGGGATAGAGCCCAGGCCCTGAAGTCAGGAGGACCTGAGTTCAAATTCCACCTTCCACCAAACACTTGACACTTACTAGCTGTGTGCCCCTAGGCAAGTAACCCCAACTGCCTAAAAAAAAGAAAAGAAAAGAAAATCAACTAGTTGGGGGGGGGACCTGAGGAGGCCCAGAAATTCTCTTATCCAAACTGACCCAGAAGCCCCAACTAGAGTCCTTGGTACTCTCCTCAGAGTGTTTTCAAATCATTTGGTCCAAACCCCACCCCAGCTTTTTAAAAATAATCTGTTCCAACCCCTCTCCCCTAGAAGCCCAAATAACAGGAGTGCCTTAGAAAATCAACTAATTCAAAGGGAGGTGAGAGTGAAGAACATGAAGAGATATGGAAAATGGGAGAGGGGAGAGACTTGTCCAGGTTGACACAGAAATCCCTACTTAGGGCTCTTCATGCTACAACCCCTTCCCTTGAAATCATTTGGTCCAACTCCTCTCAACACCCCTTAGGTTTTTGAAGAAAGCACAAACAAAAGAGGGTTCTTAGAGAATCTACAAGTTCAAACCCTGGAGGAGGTTGGGAAAGAAACTGAAGAGGCCCCAAAAAGGGGAGAAACTTGTTCAAACTCACAAAACAACCCTACCTAGAGATCATCTTGGTACCTCCATCCCAGAATCCCTTTGAAATCATCTAGTCCAATTCCCCCATACAAGCCTTTTAAAGATAAGCTAGTCCATCTCCCCCACCCCCACCAAAAGAAAAAATAAAACGAAGGGAAGCTCTTAGAGAATAAACTATTTTAAATGCTCATTTGGTGGGGGTGGCCACTGAACAAGGCCAGAAATCTGGGAGAGAATAATAAATCAAAAAGAAGCTTACACCTAGAGGTCAGTGTTGTTGTCTTGGTAACACATACATGTTCCCCCCCACCCCAGCCGTTTGAAATCATTTGGTCCAAGTTCCCCCCCCACATACATTTTGAAGATAATCTCACCCAAACTACCCTCCCCAAGAAGCCCAAACAATAGGAGGGCTCTTAGAAAATAAACCAGTTCAAATCGGGGGTTAAGGGGGGGATGGAGAACCTGAGGAGGAAAAGACTTGTCTGAAGTGACACAGAAGCCCTTACCTGGAGATCATCTTGGTACAAACCTCTTCTCACCAAAGTCCTTTGAAATCTTCTGGTCCAACCCCCCCCCAAGACTTTTGAAGATCATCTCGTCCAACCCCACCCCCCCAGACTTTTGGACATCATCTGGTTCAACTCCTCCCCCGCTTCTGGACCTCATTTGGTGCAACACCCCCCCCTAGACTTCTGGAGATCATCTGATCCAACCCCCTCCCTAGACTTCTGGAGATCATCTGATCCAACCGCTCCCCAGACTTTTGGAGATCATCTGGTCCAATCTCCCCCAAGACTTATGGATATCATCTGGTCCAAACCTCCCCCCTCCAAACAAACCAATGAGAGATCTTAAAGAATCAGCTTGTTCAAACTACACACACACACACACACACACACACACACACACACACACACACACACACACACACTCTTCCTAAACTCACACAGAAGATCCTACCTAGAGATCATCTTGGCACAACCCTCCCCCCACCAGAACCCTTTGAAATTATCTGGTGTTAACCCCCCCAAGTTTTTTTGAAGATAATTTGGTCCAACCCCCACTGCCACCCCAGAAGCCAAGATAGAGACTCTTAGAGAATCAACTAGGTCAAATCCTCTTGGGGGGAGCACTTTAGGAGTCCCAGAAAGGGGGGAGAGAGACTTGCTCAAATAAACACAGAAGCCCCTATTTAAAAGTCATTTTGGTACAACCCCGCCCCAGACTTTTAAACCATCTGGTCCAATCCTCCCCAAGACTTCTGAAGATAATCTGGGGTTATCACCTTCAGAAGCACTAACAAGTAAGAGTTCTCAGAAAATCAACCAGTTAAAACTTTCCTTAATTGGAGGAGGGAACAAGAGGAAACTCAGAAAGGGAGAGACTTGGCCAGACTCACCCAGAGGCCCTTTCCTTGACATCATTTTGGTACCACCCACCCCAGAAGACTTTTAAATCACCTGGTCCAACTCCCCCAGCCCTAAAGCTTTTGAAGATAATCTGATCCAATCCCATCCCCCCCACTCGCTCTGGATGACGTGGTCCAACTGTCCCCCCACAGTTGCCATGGGAAATAGAGCTTCCAAGGGGATGGGAGCTAGCTGGCCGGGCTCACAAAAGAAACTTTTAAGAACAACTAGTCTGAACACCTCATTTGACAATGAAAATTCAAATGAGGGGTATTTACACAACCTCTAAAGCTGCCCTTAGAGTTCATCTCATCCAAACCCCGAATTTCCTACCAAAATTGAGGAAGGTCACAAAGGAAAATTAATTACTGGCAAAACCACCCCAGCTTAAGAAGGTACTGAAATAGGAGTACTAAACACATCATCAAAGTTTAAAGAGACTTCTCCCTAACTTGTACCCAGTGGTAGAGTAATATAGTGCTTCACCTAAAATCCCCAGTAACAACCCCAGGTCAGAAGGGCAGGTTTCATAAGACCATTGCTTATGCAGATTTTAAAAGTTCTGAAGAATTAAAAAAAAAAGTTCTGAAGAATTGGGGGTGCTAATTAATAAACCTGCTACATCAAAAAAAGTTTTTAATAGTTTATATCAGGTTGCTAATAAATATTACCAGCTATATTTCTCCCCTTTTTAATTAAAAAAATTTTAAGCTATTGTATATTTTTTCTCCTAAAGTAAAGAAATGAGGATAATGTTGCATGGGTGCTAATCGGAGGTAGAGGTCACCTATCAGAGCCCAGGGACCTGTGATTATAGGCGTGTGGGGTGTGTGTGTGTGTGTGTGTGTGTGTGTGTGTGTGTGTGTATGTGTGTGTGTGTGTGTGTTTTCATAGGGCAGCTAGAGCCCCTGAGTTGAAATCCTGTTCCAGACACTTACTAGCTGTGTGACCTTGGGTAAGTCACTTAACCCTGTTTGTCTCAGTTTCCTCATCTAATGAAATGAACTGGAGAAGGAAAGAGCAAATGACTCCAGTGTCTTTGCCAAGAAAACCCCAAATTGGCTCACGAAGAGTCAGAGGCAACTGAACTACAACAACATGTGTCTTTACCTGTGTGTCTGTATGTCTTTCAGTCTGTGTCGAGTAGAAGTGAGGAGTGTTTATCAGCTTTTTTTCCCTTTTTTTTAAGTGTCTACATTTGGCTTGAATACCTATGAGTACCTCTTAAAGGTCACTTAACAGAGCCGTTTTGTGTGTGTGTGTGTGTGTGTGTGTGTGTGTGTGTGTGTGTGTGTGTGTATGTGTGTCTTGCTGGGGTGGAAGTGTTTTATCTTCTTGGTCTTTTGGTGTTTAAGTGAAGCTCATGTGCCCATTCGTGCTTAAGGGTTCCTTTTATTTTTATTTTGTTTTGTTTTTCCTTAAGGTTTTAAGAAAATATACAAATTAATATATATGGAAGAAGGTCTTCTATTTCAGAAACAGATGAAAAGAAAGTTCTTGGAGCAGAAATGTTAATATTGTGGGGCTCTTTAGCAAGGTTATGTGATCCTCTTAAAGCTAGGATTCTCAGAAGCTACACGTTAAAAAGCTATTTGGAAAATCACCTCTTCTTGCCCCTGTCTTCCAAATTGGGGGAGATTTAGAAACCTAATTTCCTCTGTAAATAGTGTAGCCTGGTAATGTGTATTATGTAGAATGAGCTTAAAGTTAAAATCAGTTATTAAATATGTAATGAGAAAAGGTGCAGTTTTTTAAAAGGAATTTGTGGGAGTTTTAATCTTTAGGAATTATGGTGCTGCTGACACTCAGTCGCACAGGTACTCAAACACAGTTAGGTAATGTAAAACCCAAGTAAATGATTAATTCAGGTGAGTGGAAATAGTAAGCTATCCTTTAATATTTTGGTGGTAAAATGATGAATGTGCAATTATCCTCAAGTCACTACAAGCCAGACTTGGTTCAGGAGACATGGTCTAGTGCTTTATAATATATCGAAATGTGTAGTGCTGTCACTTAACAGTGAGCAATAGCTCACTGAAAATGGGAAAAATAATGATCTCCTTGAGTGGGAAAAAGTACCCTTTGGAAATTGTGTCCAAATCTTGGGCTCTCCAGAGCTCCCTGCTATTTTGAAAGTCATTCATTCCTTCTTCCCTTCCCAGAATATCATTAAGTCACTGCCTGGGCAGAGGGGTGGAACCTTCCCTCCCTTGCCTGGGAACCTTTTCTGTTCCCGTTATCTGGCCTCAAGGAGTACTCTTAGTCCTCTACTCACCAACGTTCGGCTTTAGTGGGCCCTAGAGGGAAGCAATCGTTGTCACTGAGGAAGTTGGTTCAGGAATTTGTCCTTCAGTTTTAGAAATCGTTTCAACCAAATCAATACATCCATCAATGACAGTCAGCATGCATTTATTAAGTGCCTTCTGAATGTCCTAGGCACTGCACTAAGCCCTGATGAGTGAAATGAAATGTCTTCATGGACTGATTACATACAGCCAATTTGTGTTGGTTTGTTCTGAGAATGGGTCTCCCTGACTCACCTGGGCAGACAGTGCAGAGGCTTCTCAAAAGCTCAATCCTACTTTTGATTGGCTTTGACCTATGCCTTTTCCTGAACTGGTCCACTCCTCCTTGGGCATCCTGGTGGCCCTCCGTATGGGAGGTGCCAGACAGTGTGGACAAATGATTAGCTTAGCCCTCCAAATTCCCAGTCTCACCAGAGGTTACAGGTGGGTCAGACAGACTCAGCTGTTCAATTTTTTTAAACCATATTTGATTCAGTACAATTCCTTCCCATTTCTGTCTTCCTCACGTACCTGGTAGGGAGCCCACCTTTGTCTGCTTCCTTATATTAGGATTCTCCCCGTTTTCTGATTCCAATGACTTATAGCATGTACTTGACAGACCGTGATATTCAGGCAATTCAGAGCCAACCTGCTAAGAGGCACATCTCCCTTCTCTAGTTACCAGCTATACTCTGACCACCTCTACATCTGTGTCCTGTGCTGCTGCTAAGCAATATCGAATGGTCACTCCCAAGCATCCCACACTCCCATCCCATATCTCAAAGTTGATTCTCTTTATCATAGGACACATAGTATTTAAGAGCTGTCATCAGATAGTAGATTTCACTGAAAGAAACCCCAGAGGACATCTAGTCCAAGCCCCTCATTTTACAGATGAAGACACTAAGACCCAGAGAAGTGAGGTGATTTACCTCAATTTATATGAATTCTTAGGTGGCAGAGTTAATTTTACCCCATCATTCCAGTAGTAGCAGATTTTACACAGCTGAAAATTCGATTAAATATGGAATGCGTTTAAAGTTAAAAATGTAACACCCTTTCCTCTTGGTTCCCTCCTCTTTCCCCTGAGTTCCTCTCACTCCAAAGCCAGAGCTCTTTCTACACACACCCCTTCATTTCTGGAGGAGGCAACTTGAGCCTAGTGAGCTATAGTGATTGGGCCAAGGACACAGAGATAAGTGGCCAAGTGGGAATTCAAGGCCAGCCTTTGGGCCCCAAGATCCAGTTTTCAAAGAGAGATGACATCATAGATGCAGAGATAGAAATCGATCTGGAGGGCCATTCAGTCCAACTCCCTCACTTTATAGGAAAGGAAACTAAGACCTATAGAGACCAAGAGACTTATTATCCAGGGCCACACTGATAGCAAGTGTCAAAGGTAGGATTTAAATCCCAGTCCTCTGCCAGGGCTCTTTTCACTTCCATCACATTACCCTATATTGCCTCAAATGTAGATTTATGATGAAAATGCAATTATATCCCATTCAAACTCATTTTTGTCTCCATTGGATCCAAGCCCACTGAAAATACATATAGAATTGGGGGCAGTTACCATAGGCCACTTTCAACATTTTGGCTTAGGGGCCCAGAATTTAAACTTATGCCACTGCCCCTAATAAAGGAGACAAGCCCTTTCAGTAGTCACAAGATAGTGCTTACACATCTGGAAAATTAAAAACTCAGAATAGAAATGAAGGCAGAACTTCCTGCATGACACCTAGAAAACATACTACCAATCATCATACTTATTCAATCCCAAGTGGCATTTGCTTCCTGTTGTTTGGTTACATTTGGGAACTAGCAGCATGTTCTATGTCCTGGAGGTCTTAGCAAGGATCCTGCTGCCTGAGCCTATAGGCCCAGGTCACAGTTGGCAGTGCTTAGCCTACTTTTTGGACCAGACTAAAGAGTGGAGGGGAGGTGGTGGTTAGAGATTTAACTCAACAAACATTTATTCTATATCTACGGGATCAAAGAGCACTGTGCTACTTAGTTTATATAAAAACTCCAATCCTTGCTCTCCCCAGAGAGCCTGTAAATCAATCAAGGAGATAAAACATGTGGAAAAGAACAATCACACAAAATAATATATGGTGACATAAGACAGTTTCAAACAAAGTGCTACCTAAGGTCTGAGTGGGGAAAGATCTTTACTGACTGGTGGCTAGGGGAATACTTCATGGAGGGGGCATCATTAGAGATGGGCTTAAAAGGATGGTTAGATTTCAACAGCTTAAGTGGAGAGAAGACAGTGAAGGGAGGGAGGCATTCCAGGCACAGGGCACAGTATAAACAAATAGAGACATGAGAAAGCATGGCTTAATTTGCCCAGTGTGTATAGTATGCAGAGTAAAGTTATATGCTCTGATGCTTAAAAGGTAGTGTGGTGCCAGATGAGGGGGGGAAGGTGGCACTTGGATACCAGGTTGGGGAGTATAAACTGTAATTGGGAGGCAATAGGGAAGCAATCCATCCATAAGGAAGAATAATCTGGCAGGGCTGTGAAGACTGGATTGGAAGAGGGAGAGAGCACGAAGGGAGAAGCTGGGAAGCTGCTAGAATAGTCCTGGCGGCAAGTGACGAGGGCCTGTGCCAGGGTGGTGGCAATAAGAGAGAGAAGAGCAGAAATGAGCATGCAATTTGGATTCAGATGCCCTGAGTTCAAGTACATGCTCTACTACTTACTAGCTACTTGACCTTGGGTAAGTTACTTCCCTGCTTTGGGTCTCAGCTTCCTTCCCTGTAAAATAAGGTCATCAGAGTCAATGATCTCTAAGGCCTCTTCAACTCTGAATCCCATACACAGAAATTACAGAGATAGCATCAAGAGGACTTGGTAACTAATTGAATGTGTCAGGTAAAGGCTCAGACTCAAAGGCAAAGATAAAATCAAAGTTCAACACTGGAGACTAAGTGAATGGTGGTGTTCCTGAGAATCACCACGAAGTCTGAAGGATCACATTTTGAGGGAAAGAGAATAAATTCAATTTGGGAAATATTAAGCTCCAAGTTCCAGCAGGACATCTTGGTAAAGACAATCTGTAGACATTTGGAAATGTAGGTCAGAAGCCAGGGAGAGAAGTCAAGCCTAGAGAAACAGATTTGGAAATCAGCTGTACAGAGGGGCCTGGGAGTGAATGAAATTGCCAAGGGTAAGAATAGAAAGAAAGAAGAGAGCTGAGGACTAAACCTTGGAACACACTCAGTTTTAAAGGTTTGAGAAGAATAACAGGAGTCACTAGAAAGAGACAAAAACTGCATTCTCTGAGTCTTTCAGGAAATACACATACACATACATACAACGGTCATGCATCTGTAGCACTGGCTCAAAAGATACTATCCCAACTCCTACTCAGGTGCACAGTTAGGCCTGAGGGGTTGAGGTGTGTCTTTTAATGCTATATAGCTCATGACCCCCCACCAGCTGGCTGCCCCTTAAGATTATCAGGTAATACCAATTAGTAAACCAGACTTAATTAGCTTTAAGAAACAGGCACTTACTAGGGTGGTATAGTAACAGTAGCTGGTACAAAAAATTTCTTGAGAAGTCTGTGACATACTCTCTCACAAGTATATACAAAGTCCAGGGGAAAGTGCACTCACACTTAGAGAATACCTGTGGAAAATAGGCAACTCACAATTCCTGGAATTCTCAAGATGTTCCTCTTCTGGGCTCCTCGTACAGCCTTGATTCTGCATTCATTCTGTGCTTGGCTCCTGATGCAGACATTGCTATTAACTTTTCCGGGGGTACTGCTAGGATGTCAATGAGGAGACAGTAAGTCCAAAATCCTCCAACCTCTAAAGTTCACACGGTCCTTCTCTGATCAAGGGAGATAAGAAGAGGAGACTGAGGCTGAGACCCAAAGCTCTGCTCCTCCAGGAGCCCCACCCTTACCCCCCCACCCCGATTCCTTCTCGGGAGCTGAGCTGGAATACTCTGTCCTAGCTCTATATTCAATTAAAAATTGGTTACAACTAACAAGATGGTTTTATACAGACCCCAGAGGGTGTAACCAAATCCCTCAGTCAATCTGAACCGACTTCATGTTGCATCTTGGGAAGTCTCCTAACAAATTGATCATGGGTGGGATAAATGGAGTGGGATGATTTCAACATCCTTTTACATATAACATACATAGCCTGTAAACCCAGCCTGAGTCCAACAATACACTAAAGAGGGGCAGAACAAAAATTAACTTATATCTTCTCCCAATATGTGTGTAGACTTGTTGCTGTTCCTTAAGAACATTTCTGCAACATTGCAAAAGATCCACAGTTTTACCAGTGTGAGCAACTCTTTCACCAACACAGATTTTAACCCTACCATATCATAGTGAATGGTCTTTTTTGCCTTTTTTTTTTTTTTGGTGAGGTAATTGGGGTTAAGTGACTTGCCCAGGGTCACACAACTAGTAAGTGTCATGTGTCTGAGGTCGGATTTGAACTCAGGTCCTCCTGAGTCCCTATAGTAAATAGTCTTATGAATTACAATTGCTGAAAAAAAAAAATCATTACCTGGTGGTCAACCTCCTATTAATAAGCTTCTTCACACTTAGTCTAATAACAAAAATAACTGACATTTTTAAGTAATGCTTTAAAGTTTATAATGAGTTTTACGTGCATAATCTCATTTGAAACTCACACCACCTCTGCGAGATAGGTACTACTGGCATTATTATACCTATTCTTACAGATAAGGAAACTGAGGCTCACAGAAGTTGAATAACTTGCCTGCCTATGGCCACACTGCTGGTGGGTAGGATTTGAACACAGATCTTCCTGCTAAAACTAAGGTCACTTCCATGAAAAATCACTGGAGAAGAACTTTACTGGAGGTCAGGAACACCAGGAATGCCTAAAGTCATTAACATTTGCTAAACAGAGTTTGAACCACACATAAATTCTAAGTAGTCTTTTTTTGAGCTTATAAATGATCAAAGATAGGAATGTCAAAGTAAATTGTACATAAGGTTCTCTGTGGGCTGCATACAGACTTAAAAAACCACATATTAACATTATCTATGTGCTGTTGTATTTTTTATTTATTTTGTTAAATATTTCCTCATTACATCTTAATTGGGTTTGGGCCGACCAGGGGGCCACAATGGGCCAGGTGTTTGACACCTGTGATCTAAAACACTGAGGATTTTCTTGTTAATGGTGTCTTTCTCCGTTTTCCACAGGCATTAGCAATGTGTTCAAAGCCCTTGGAGCTTTACCTATTAACCTCAGTTCAGAGTTAAGCAAAAAGGAATAAGGTGTGTATGGGGGGAGGTGGGAGGTGACTTTTATCATCAGATACTGCCTTGAGACACATGTTCTATCCCATAGCTTCTCCCTCCATGCATTAACCCAGCTCCTAGCTTTCACCAACAACCACAAATTCCGAGAGCTCCAGGCAGTGGGAGACAGCAGAGGGAAGGGACGTGGGGAGCAAGTGAACATCATTCGGCAAGATTGCATCCAAGGCCATCAACACGTTTTAACTGGACCCTTAGCCTAGTCCTGCCTTTGGTACTGCACATGACCAGAAAACAGTTGGAAGTCACGTAAGGCTGTATCTAAGCTTTCCTAAATGTTATTATTATTGTTCTTATTATGATCTATTAGCAGAAGGGAAGAAATATAGAAATTGTATACAATTATATTGTATCATATTATATATTATATATTGTATATATTGCATATGTAATACATTATATATAGTGTATATATAAATATATTGTATTATATTGTAAGCAAAATAAGCATCAGGTGATTTCATATAAAATCAGCCTTTCCATAGATTATCCTCTCTCATACCTGTCAAATATACCCACATTCAAACCGAGGATTTCCTGAAAATACCAAGTGTTGATGGCATTTTCAATCCATCTTCCTTGGTGTTTTGTTAATTCATTTTATGCATAGATAGCTTCTGGGTCACCTTTAACAATTGCAGCTCTTGTCCAGAACTGATACACAGAATTTCTGGTCCATTTCAGTTGTCAAAAGACCCTGGCATGCATCTTTTACAATGAAAACATTTGCACTTTCTATCAAAGCATTTTCATGCTATGTCCATGACACTCAATGGAAGAACTGCTGTCCATTAGTGATACACTAATGCATTCTATTTCTGCACAGCTCTCTGGAAAAAAAAAAAGGTAATATAACCCATTCTCCCCAACTCTGTTTGAGTCTAAATCATGATATTGAACAATGAACTATAATTTCTGTGAAAGTAAACTCTCTCTTAACACTGAAATGGCAGAGGAATCAAAGCGAATGTGGTATTTTTAGGTGCCAACTGTGCTTATTCCCAGAAAAATCAGGAATTGCTCTGCCGTGATTGGAGACACCTGTCCATACTTAGCTTCTGAACCAGAAAATAGTAAATATAAGAGACAGAATGACCCCTATTCTATTTCTTCTCCTTTCTCTTATTATCATTCCTTTCTCATTTCTCTTTCTTATTCTTTCTTAAGAGGAAAAATAGCCTCTTGGTGTCCCACTTACATTTTAATAAGCTGGATAAGAAAATTTCTCAGTAGGGCAAAAGTATTGATTTTTTGAAAGGTGAAACCTTTCTCCATCACCAGGACATTAATGACCAAAATATTCTAACTTATCAGAGGTTTTCAGAATAAAGTTCTGAGCTTACAAAGAGGTTGATAAGGGATGTGCTCATCTTTTAGGGCCCCATTCCATATTAAGCTAACTATCACATCAGTGAAAAAAAACACATCAATAAGGCAAAGAATCACCTTTGTTTCATCTGAGCTGTCAGTGTGGGTGCTCGTTCTGGTCCCACTGGTGAAAGCTGACTGCACAGCAACACTAGACATTGTGAAGCCTACCCACCACACGGATTGTGCTTGTATAGAAAGTGGAAATGAGAAGATTAGGCCAATGGTAGATTTGATGCTAAAGACCCCCAAACCTTTCTGGTGATACAGATCACTTCTGTCTGCCACTTTGATTCCAGAGGCACGTGCTAGTATAAGAGTATGCTCTAACAATGATGTCTAGGTAAGAGAAAAATCTTCCTCTGAACTAAAGAGGTTCACAGACAGGTTCACAAACAAAGTTGGAGGGACTTTTTTTCTATCTACCTCATGATTACACATACTTTCTTTTCTCAAAAGTCAATTTTTTTTTCAAGTTAATAAGCATTTTCCTCTTCTCACTCCCCTCTAATTGAATAAAAAAATAGGAAAAAAAATCCTCATAACAAATGTGCAAAATCAAGCCAAGCAAATTCCATTACTGATCATGTCAAAATATGTTATGTCTTATTTGACATTTTGAGTCTATCACTTCTCTTCCTCTGTGCTCCTCTGGAACTGGGCTTTGTCACTGTACCGAGCAGAGTTCTAAAGTCATTCCAAGTTGTTTTTCTTTATAACGTTGTCACTGTATAAATTGTTCTCCTACTTCTGCTCACTTCACTCTGTATCACTTCACAGAGGACTTCCTATTTTCTTATGACACTGTAATATTCCATCACATTCCTATCTCTTTCATGGCCTGATAGATGATGAATCACCTCTCTACAAATACACATCTCAAAATATCCTGCAGAATTCAACAAGAACATGTACTGTACCACAGTTCAAACTGTTGCCTCCAATCACCTGCCCAGAACACTGAGCCATAAACACTGAAGAAAGGTTTTGTTTGTTTGTTTGTTTTTGTTTTTTGCTTTTTGGTGAGGCAATCGGGGTTAAGTTACTTGTCCAGGGTCACATAGCTAGTAAGTGTCATGTGTCTGACACTGGATTTGAACTCACATCCTCCTGACTCCAAGGCCAGAGCTCTATCCACTGCGCCACCTAGCTGCCCCTGAAGAAAGTTTTAAATAGATATCACTGTACTAACTAAATAAATATTCATATACCCAAGCTTCATGAGACTAAAAGCTTTCAAAATAAAGAGACCTAGAGTAGGTCAAAAATCCCATGGTGACAGGATGAGGTACATGGCATTCATGTTACTCTGTCTGTTACTGGTAGGAAGAATGCTTTGAATAATCCTATGGAAAGTGAGCCTGTGCCCTCATCCTTTTATTCAACTATACAAAGAGTTAATTTTATCCACCTATGAATTAATCTATAGAACATTAAACATAAAAGAATAATAACAAGATAGTAACTTGTCCCAGGACTGTTTTCATCTGAACCCTATTGAAAAGGATGAGAATGAGATGCTAATGATAATAATCTCCTCAAGTGCAATCCCAACTCTAAACCACCAAAGAGGATGTGGAAAACTTCTGGTTATCTATACGATCAAAAGAAACTCATCATAATGAAAATACAAGTTGGATAAAACACCAAACAGAAAGTTTGTGTACCATTAACATAATGAATGAAAGAAAAGTTACATCAAGGGCAGTGACTGAAAGTCTTTTGTTCTTGTTCAGTCATTTTTCAGTCGTGTCTGACATGTTGTGACTCTATTTGGGGTCTTCTTGGCAAAGATACCGAAGTGGTTTGCCATGTTCTTCTCCAGCTCATTTTACAGATGAGGAAACTGAGGCAAACAGGGTGAAGTGACTTACCCAGGGTCACACAGCTAGTAAGTGTCTGAGGCTGGATTTGAACTCAGTAAGATGAGTCGTCCTGACTCCAGGCCCAGTACTCTATCCACTGTGCCATCCACATGCCCACAGGGAAAAATGCTCACCATTTAAATCATCCCACAAATGCAATAATGTCAAGAACAAATGATATAAAACATCACATCTTCCAGGGAAGCGGTTTAAGAACTCTGGTTCTTCCTCGCCTTTGAGTGATTATTATTACTCCTGAAAACAGAGTATGCCTTTCAAATAATAGAGGAAATCATACCAAAAGATCATATTAATCATTTGGTGTACATGGATGTCAAGTTATATGGTTCCATTGAAAAACACATGAAATAGACCAAGGAGAAAACATTCTTCCCACCTCATGACAGAGAAAAGGTAGTGAATGAGACAGGCATTCGTGAACATGGCCAATATATTGATCTATTGTGTGACAATGCTAACTTGTTACAAGAGAGGGTTTCCTTTGGGAGTTGAAGGAGGGAAGACTAGAGCTAGAAAGAAAGGAAGAAGGAAAGGGAGAGAGATAGAGAGAGACAGAGAGACAAGCAGGGAGAGGGAGAGATAGAGACAGAGACACAGAAAGACAGAGAGAGCTAGAGACAGAGAAAGACAGACAGAGATAGAGAGACAAAGAGAGAGCATCAATGGAGAATTTATTTTAAATGCACAGAAGAGTTTTAGGGGAAGAACAGACAAATGGAACAGCATCTGGAACCAAAGTGCTGAATTTAGTATATACTTAAATAAAATAGCTGTACATAATGAGATTCCTGTTTTTCAAACCCAATATTTTTTTCCATTCTTTGTATATGGAAATGTTCCATTTGTTGGTGTTTTTCAAGTTCAGAGTAACAAAAATTTTAAAGTGAAAAAAATAGTTACTCTATCTCTTAGAAACTTTTTCTAATATCAAAATGTCATTTGGACTAAATTTTTAATTTGTAAAAATTCTTAATGTGTATCAAGGAAGAACAGATTGAAGTCTCTAAGCTCAAATCCAGACATCAAATTGAACCAACGGATGAAAGAAATACTTATAAATCCTTTGGTCTTCTCCAGGCAAGACACATCAAGCATGAGACTGCCAAGGAGAAAGCTGAGGCCAGGGATATTTAGAGACTGACTGGCAACGTGGTATAGTAGAGACCACTCAACATAGTGTCAGCAAGATCTGGGTCTGAATCTCACTTTAGCCACTTATTAGCTGTGCGACCCTGAGCAAGACATGTAACTTCCCTGGACCTCAGTTTCCTCAATCTATAAAATGAGTGTATTGGACTCAATGATCTCTAAGGTCCCTTCTAACTCTAAATGTATGACCATATGACTCTGAAGCCAAAATTTAAAGCAAAGAACACATTTAGAACAATTAACATTTATGCATAAGGTATGGTAAAATGGACAGCATCAGATCCAGAACACATCCAAACAAACAAACAAACAAAAAACATACAAGGTTAATGTTCTCATTACCCCAAGGTAGCTAAGATAGAACGCTGGGCCTGGAGTCAGGAAGACCTAACTTTAAATCCAGCTTCAGCTACTCATTAGTTGTGTAACTCTGAGCAAGTCACTTAATCTCTGTCTGCCTCGGTTTCCTCAACTGTAAAATGAGGATAATAATAGCATCTATATCACAGGATTGTTGTGTGGACTAAATGAGATAATATTTGTAAAAGTCCTTAGCATGGTGCCTAGCACATAGTAAGTACATAACAAATGCTATTTCTGTTCTCCCTTATAGAAAGAGTAGTACTACCTCATCAAAAAAGTGGAAGAGGATTGATCACTGTTCTCAAAGCACAAAATAAACAGGTTTGAAATTTACAGAAAAACTTCTGGAACTCACATTCCTCATTTTGCAAAGCAAAAGCAAAGACATTATACATATATACACACACATACATATATATGTATATGTATGTATGTGTGTGTATATATGCCCCTAGATTTGTTGAATGGCACTGAAAGTGGTTTATCTTGAGATGATGCCTATGAAACAGCTAAGACACAAGTGTGAAATTAAAAAAAATGCTCCATTGGCAATAATCAGAAGAATTTAAACAACATATCACCAAGAAGCCCAAAATAAACAGCTGAGTAATTCAGATTTGTTTATAGACATAGATATAGAAGGATTTATGCCACCAGAAATTACAGAGAGATCATCCTTAAGGATCCTACATTTATATTATGCAATGAAGTGGTAGAAACTGTGCAATAATATATCACTGCAGGCTTACAAAACATTAGCATCTGCTGGACACCTAGAAAGACAGAATCAGGCAGCTAGAATTATGCACCAGCCATTTTACAAATCCCCCAATACAAATACAAATCCCAAGATATCCTTAAGGATTCAACAAATAAAATGTGTGGAACATTTTCATCAGAATCACTATTTTGTGTTTTGAAAACCTGATGGTTCCTTCCACTGACAAAGGAGAAAATTCACCAACAGACACTGCAATAGAGACACTGAATAACTTTTTCAACAGCAGACATACGAAGAGCAATCAGGTTTGTATATCAATGGGTGAAAAGGACCATCACATTCTTTCTGACCTGGCTGTCTCTGCAAAGTCTTTTCTAAGAACACAATTTGCTAAGAGGACACTTGTTTCATAACTCAGCTGCTGAAGACTCTCATAAGTATCACTTGGCAATAAAAACTTTCTAGTAAAGGATGTGTGCAACACACAACAATGAAAAAGGGGACTGCTACCCATTACTCGAATCGGATGAAAGCATTCTAATTTTCCATATCTGTTTAAACAAATAATCCCCCAAGTGATCTCCCCAACTGTATCCATCATGTCCAGACCATACTTACAAAAAGTAAATGACAATGTTTGAGAAAATAAAAGCTTTCTTACCGCTTTCATATAGCACTGGAATAGAAGGGAATGTAGCATCAGCATATTATTTGCTGGGTCTGGACTGTCCTCTTCACAGAACGTTGGCCACGACGGGCACTGGAGACAAGTCCAGCACCTTCCAGACACCTCACTGCACACGGCCTCCTAGTCAGGTAGAGTCCTGGAGATATTACCGGGAAACAAACTATCTTAAAAGCCTTTTGTGGTTTTCAATGGAACATAAAATTCATTGCTTCCAAGATGACCCACTGTTCACTTGCACATATTCTTTGGCTCTCTCTGCCAGTCCTTTCCCAAGACTGAAGAGGGCGCTCCAGTGCCAACAGGTACTGGGCGAGGCCAGGTGAAGCCTATGTGTAGTCACTTTGGAAGCTGTAAATAGTTAACTATGACTGGTTGCTGGGGCAACCAGAAACATTTCTTTAGTGAACAGATATCTGTTCACTAGCACGTATGTTAAAAAAAAACCTTTTAAGAAAATGTCACTGTTTTTCAAATGTGTTAAAATTTCCATATAAAAGGGCAAATGTCCACTTAACCACATAAAGGAAGCACTATAATGTACCAGATTAACACTTGCAAGGTATTTGTTAAGATACTTAGGCCAAAAAAATGTGAGTCAGTAAAATATTATGACAGACAATAAGCATTTCAAGAAATAATTGGAGTTCATGATGACCCTTTAAAGTTATAATTTGCAAGTTTGAAGAGAAAATGTCTCCAAGTGGAAATGTTATTCTCTGTCCCCCTGGTTTATGATGGTAAGGTTACTTGGGAGTCATGATGCAGTATTGTGACTTTTTTTTTCTCTCACAAAATCTCTAAGGAATCCAAGGAATTAAAGTCATAAATTTAATTTCAATATCTCATAAACTGTGAGGCCAATTATTAAGGAAGTCATTTCAGAATACTGAGAGGGCCCCTCAGTGAGAAACAGCAGTCAATATGGGTTCAGGAAACACAAATCACGCCAAACTAAGTCACTTCCTTGTCACACCAGGAAGACAAGCTGAAAGACTAGAGATTATGAAGCAAACTGAACGTATCTTGAGTATAGTGATGCACAGGGGTACAATAGAACCTTACATTCTTGCAAGAGGATGAGAAAAATACGGAAGAGATGGAGTTAGTAAGAAGGAAACCCACCAGAATGAGAACCTTGGGCGCAGTATGAACTCAAGGGATGAAAGGAGAGATTGGGAGGAGAATGGGGCTGAGCAATGGACCCAGTACTACACGCAGTATGATAAATGGCTTTGTGGATCCAGCAGCAAGTAATGACATCATGATCAGCAAGTAGACAAAGTTGAAGGGCCTATTCCCCACCTTGGGAGCTAAGATTAAATACAATGTCAATATATTTGGGAAATTAATATCATATAGTTCATTAACAGAAAGTAGAAAGTGTTTAGAGTTTGAGGGGACTTTAGACGTTATCTAGTCTCTTTCATTTTAGAGATGAGCAAATAGAGACCCACAGAAGTTAAAGGACTTGCCTGAGGTCACAAAGGTGGTAAAGCCGTAAAGCCAGAATTTGAACCCAGGTCCTCTGATTCCAAATCTAGGATTCTTTATATACCAGGTTCTTGCATGAAACGAATCCATATGAAACAAGAGGGGAAACTGGCTGGCTAACTGTGTTAGGATGAAATAAGTGGGGTTTGCTGTAGGAAGAAAAAGAGTCTGTGATAACAAATTTAGACTGTGCACAATATTAACAATTCTGTATACACATAAAGCATTTTACAATTTACAAGGCATCTGCACATCCATCATCTCATTTATACCCAGCATTTAGCACAGTAGTTGACACAGAGTAGGTGCTTAATAAATGTTTATTGATTGATTGATTATCTGAGGATTAGCAGTCCTAGGAAGCAGATAGGGCAGTGATTATTACCACTAGTTTATAAATGGGAAAAGTGAAGCTTTAGAGGAAGCATGGAGTAGTAGATTGTGTGCTAGATTGGAAATCAGGAAGACCTAGGTTCAAATCCCTAATCAGGAACTTTCTAGCCACTAGCCAAGTGACCCTTGGTCAGTTACTTAACCTGTGTGCCTCAATTTCCTCCTCTGTAGCCTCTGTGGTGTCTTCTAGCTCTAAATCTATGACCCCATGATCCTATAAGTGACTTGCCCAATGTCACGCAATTAGTAAGCAGAGAAACCAGGCCTGGAATACAGTTCTTCTGACTTCAAGTCTTGTGCTCATTCAGCACCTTATACCTTGGTGCGAATTTGGGGGTGGGGGGCGGTGTAATTCTACCCTTCTGAAGAAGTATAGGGATAGCTAGGTGGCGCAGTGGATGGAGCACCAGCCCTGAAGTCAGGAGGACCTGAGTTCAAATCCAGCCTCAGACCAAACACTTGACACCTACTAGCTGTGTGACCCTGGGCAAGTCATTTAGCCCCAACTGCCTTAAAAAAAAAAGTATAATGAAAGTTAAATTTTAAAGGAAAATGTATTTACAGTTAACCATTTTCTAACAGATACAAACCTGCTCTATAGGTTATGCAAGGTCAATAAGGGAAATTCAAGAAAAGGAGGCCATACACCTAGGTTAATTGGATGATCTGGATATTTTAATAGGAGACCATTACTTCTCTTCCCTTTTCTATCACCAAGTGGATGATCATTGGCAAGATCTTCCAAGGTAAAATGCACAGGACCTACTGGATCATCACTTTCGAACCAGAAGGGACCCTCAATATTGTATAATCTGGCCCCCATATTTCTATAGAGAATAAAATAGAAACCCAAAGAACGGATATGATTTGTTCATGGTCACACAGGTGACAAGTGTCAGGAATGAGAGCCCCAGCCAGGCCTGATCCCAACTCCATTACTACAAGTTGTCTTCTGCCCTCACAGTTTACTCATATAAAATGAAAAGGAAATGAATATTCAGCTCCTCACATAGCCAGATAATCATTACAATGTAAAGTTTCTGTTTCCTTCTTCTCTATCCCCACTATTACAAGCCTGGTGTACAGACTGCATTTGGCACTAGGTGGCTAGTAGGTGGCAAAATTGGCCTACTTAGTTGTAATAACAAGGTAGGGAGATGTTCTCTAGAGGCCTGTGGGGGTTCATACACTTGTCCTCTTACCAGAGCAGGCTTTTCATAGTTTTGTACACCTCTGCTGTGTGGAAATAGATTTAGATTAGAAGTAGAGTGGCTATCACTGCAGGTAGCATTGCCATTTCAATGAAATAAAAGTAATGTCTATGTACAGTGGTGTCTGCTTTTAACACCATTAGTAAGCCCTTTGCTACCATTTAGTTATAATAAGTGCTGTAAGTCAGGCCTCCCCTGGATTTTCAAGTAATTACATAAATACAGTGTATAAGTTGGGTATGGTAGAATAGTACTTTCTCAGGAAGAAAACCCTTCTTCAGTGAATTCTTCATTATTGGTTGGGTGCCAGCTATAATACCTTAGTTTAGCCATGCTATGGACTGAGAGAGACTTATCACTGGGAGACTGGCTACAGGTGACACATTCTTTAGCCAGGGCAGTATGAAACAAAGAAAGACAAAATGGCCCCCATCATGTGTTCCACTTTCCACTTTTATGGTGACTGTGGCATTACCAGAAAATAAGATGGAGGCTGCCAGGAAACACGTACTTTGTAGGCCATTTTAAATATTAATTTAATATTTGGTCCCCTGATATGAGATATCAGAGCAACAATCAAAGAGATGACAAACTAGTAGAGGGAATGCACCAGGCCAAAATTGCCTTCCCCCCCTCTAAGTGAAAGCACAAGACAGAGAAGTTGCAGCTAAATATAAGGATAGTTTCTAGTTTTTTCCTGGGAGAAACAACTAAAGGTGGAGTTGGTTTTCTCACGTACCCAAAGGCAGTAAGAAATAACATGTTATGAGAAATTTGGTCATCTCACCTTGAAATGGTCATAAAGACAGCTGCAGCTTGCATGTTGACACCTGGTACAAAGGGTGAATTAAGCAGAGGAATTCTACAAAGAACTTGACAAGGTCCTTACACACCAAGTAAATATATAACTTGATACTCATTAACTTCAATGCAAAGGTAGGCTCAAGGGAGAATAGTGAAAAATAAGCTGGAAAATGTGGTTCAGGATTAAGAAATGAGGAAGCCAAGGCTTACAGACTACTCAGAAGTTTCTTAGCAATAGCTAGCATTTATGCAGTGTTTTTGAGGCTTGCAAAGCACTTTATAAATATTATCTCACTTGATCCTCAAACAACTCTGGGAGGTAAGTGCTATGATCGTCCCCATTTTACAGTTAAGGAAATTGAGGCAGATAGCAGTTAAGTGACTTGCTCAGGGTCACACAGTTAGTACGTGTCGGAGGCCAGACTTGAATTCAGGTCATCCTGACTCCAGGTACAGCTCCTTGTACACTGTACCACCTAGCTACCTCTAAGCCTATGCAAGACTTCTTGCTTGTATAGCACGGAGACTTTCCTCAAGAAGATAATCAGAAGATGCTAGGCATGGTGAACACTGGACAGTATCACAAAGAAGGAATTTGACTATGTCATTTGAGGAGGGAGGCTCCAGACCTGTTATTTCACTGATTTAAAGAACTACCCATATGAAAACTGTTCTCCCAGTGCAGATCAGCAAATTGTCTATGGCTGATAGTCATAGAAAAAGGGCATGGAGAGGCTAATTGGCTTGCCCATGACCACATGGTATATGTCAGCAACAGGGTTGGAATGCAGTCTCTTTGGTTCCAAGGCTGACCTTCTAGGCTACTCTCGACTATATCATAACAGAGAAGAAACTAATTGCTATGTGGGAGTCATGGCAGAATCAATCATCTCTCTAATGACTTCTCAGGGATGTTGTAGAGTAGGGAAGTTCAGGGTAGATTACACAGCCTCTGAGGTCTTTTCTGACTCTGAGATGTTGTCATTCTGTGATTTCTTGTCAAGAGAGGGATCATGGAAATAACACGTGCAATACATAACAGAGGACGGCCTCAGACCCATAACACTCAC
Organism: Phascolarctos cinereus; assembly: GCF_003287225.1. Classification (NCBI taxonomy): domain Eukaryota; kingdom Metazoa; phylum Chordata; class Mammalia; order Diprotodontia; family Phascolarctidae; genus Phascolarctos; species Phascolarctos cinereus. The sequence continues at coordinate 30,492,933 of NW_027556291.1, forward strand.
TAGTTGTGTTACTCTAGACAAGTCACTTAATCCCAATTGCCTCACCAAAAAAAAAAAAAACATAACAGAGGAGAAGGATGGAAGATGATGTACAATTATGCCTCCAAAAAAGTAGTGAAAGACAGTGAAGAGAAAAAGAATCTATGAAAAGTGTGGCATGAGACTGAATTGTCATTATATGTTCTAGGTCACCCTGTAGCACCAGAGGAATTTCTTCTTGAAAGGAAACCGAAAGGAACCTGGCAACCGTTGATTCAGGTATGCTATATGAGACAAGGAGGCAGCTAGGTAGCCCAGTGGATAGAGCATTAGGCCTGGAATCTGGAAGACCTGAGATCAAATCTGGCTTTACATAGTAACTAGATGTGTAATACCTGGGCAAGTCACTTCATCTCTGTTTGCTTTAATCCACTGGAGAAGAAAATGGCAAACCACTCCAGTATATTTGCCAAGAAAACCCCATGGACAGTAATGGCATGATATAGTCCCTGGGTGCATGAAGAGTCAAACACAATTCAACGACTGAACAACAACAACGAGATGTATTCTCATCTTATAGCATTTTTATCTGAGATCATTCTGTTGGAATAACTCTGTGTGTGTGTGTGTGTGTGTGTGTGTGTGTGTGTGTGTGTCTGTGTCTGTGTTGTGAATCATGGTGGGGAAGGGGGGAGGAAGGAGGGAAGTTTGCACTTGCCCTGGCATGCACCCTCCAGTCTCTGGCATACAATCATATATATAACCACACCAAATGCAGGCACAAGTACACTACTTTCTCACTCTCACTGCAACATACCACCAGCACACCAATGACCACAATCACCAGCCATCCCTCCACACTCCATTAATCACTGCTTCCAGGTCTGGTTCTCAACCTCCAAACTGAATGCCATTCCTGAAGCTACTTCCTGCCATTCCTAAATAGGTATTTGTGTCCCCCACAGCCTTTGGAACATACATCTTTTCTTTTTTCCCTCTTAGACATTGATCATCCCAAATTTCTGACACCAACTATCACTCTGAGAACACATATAGATGCAAATGAAGGGCAGATAACAAAGAGCCAAAAATGCAACAAATTTACCAGTGTTTCTCCAGTGATCTATACTCACCATTGATGATGGTAGAACCCCGATGGACCTCTCATACCTCAATACCAAATTTCTATATGAGAACAAGATGAACGCAAAAAGAAAAGCTGGACCTGGCTAAGTACACACAGAGAACAACCATGCTGGAGGCAGCACAATTTTGAAAGTATTGGGGGACCAATTTTTAAGATATCTGAAAGAAGGGAAGATACCAAATGGTTGGAAAAAATCACAGATGACATTACTACTTCCCAAACAGCAGTCAGGAAGCTATCAACATGTTCTGGCCCATATATTCCTTGTTATCTCTAGGCTCAAATACAAAGAACTCTAGTTTGGCATCTAAAGCCCTTTATAAGCTATCTCCTTGTATTTATTTATTTGGTATAGCCTTATTTCTATACATGTGGTCTCCACAGATAGAATGTAAACTCTTTGAGGCTAAAGACTCTTTTCATCTTTGTCTCTGTCACCCCAGGCCCTGGCACATAGTAGGTGTTTAACAGGTGCTTGTTCATTAAGATTCACCACTGTCATGAATAACATCATGTATAGAGCCCAAATAGAATAGAGATTCCTTATGGATGATGAGGGATCCTCCACATAATCCCATTTGCTGATGGCTTTGGGTTGGTTGCACAAAGCCTCAGAATACCACTGGGACTCAATGAGGTCCAAGATCACTCAAAAGAAATCAGCCTAATGATCCATACAAAGACTGAATGGATAAGCAAAGTAGCAAAACTAAGTGGATAAAGAATGCCTATCGTACAAATTACAACATATGACTGGATAGACACCTCCACTGAATCAGTCCAACAATTGTTGTGATACTGTTATTGTTGTTATTATTGTGGTTGTGGTTGAGTCATTCCATCATGTCCAACTCTTCACAACCCCATGAACCATGGTATGCCAATCCCGTCTATCTTCCATTATCTCCCGAAGTCTATCTAAGCTCACGTTTGCTGCTTCACATGACACTATCTATCCAGCTCATTCTCCACCTTCCCCTTCTCCTTTTGCCTTCAGTCTTTCTCAACATCAGGGGACTTACCAATCAGCCCTGTCCTCTTATCATGTGGCCAGAGTATTTAAGCTTCAGCTTCAGTATTTATCCTTCCAATAAATAGTCTGTATTAATTTTTTAAGTATTGAGTGATTTGATCTCCTTGCTGCCAAGAGACTCTCAAAAGTTTTCTCTAGCACCACAATCTGAAAATGTCTTGGGTAACCCTGCACAGCATAGCTCATAGTTTCACTGAGCTATGCAAGCCCCTCCACCATGACAAGGCAGTGAAGCAGCAGGGGAGTCCATCAGTACTAATGTACAATTTCTTGGCCAGGCACTACAGAAAGCCAGTGAGCTGGGTCCAAAATTGAGCAGGATGAGAGGATGCGATATAATGCAACTGAGAAAGTATGTAACACTTTCAGTAATCTCAGGATGCTACCTGAAATGAAAACCTATCTTTTTAACACTAATATTCTTCTGATGGTCATCTTCTGGTGATTCCATCTGAAATCATCCAAGAAACATAAAAGCAGAAAAGGATGTGGGCTGATCAGATAGCAAGAGTAAAGTATAACAAAGAAATGGAAAGACTGAGTGCTATAGTGGCACCATAAAAATATAAAACCTATAAGACCTAGAGGAAGGCTTCTGATGCACTGAGTAAATCCTCTATGGAGAATTAATGAGAAGACAATAACAACTGTCACACAGGATGAAAAAGCATATATGCACTGCGATCTCCATTGGTTAGAATATAAGCTCACTGAGGGCAGGGACTTTTTGCTTTTATCTTTTTATCTCCAGTGCCTACACAGTGGCTGGTATATAACAAGCTCTTAATAAAGGCTTGTTGATTGACTATTAGTGGACAGAGTGTCCACACGTAGATTACGGCATTTAAGAAAGCTATCTTTAAGTTCACATTCTTAGTAAATTTGTGACTTACAAAGTATAGTAAATAGCTCAATTCACAATGAATATCTACCTCTAAAGTATCTTGAAAGCAACTGGGTTTGTTTATAAGTTACTTGAATATACTGTAGTTTCTAATAAAATATACAGAATTACTCTGGTTTGCCTGGGTCTGAAACATGCTAAGGCTTCACTTTAATGGTCTTTTGAAAGCAAATAACGTAGAGCACATTCATGCTCAGATAGAGGTGAGACTGGATGACCTCTGAGGTCCTCACAACTCCAAGATTCTAAGATTTGGTTTTGGAATTCTTACACAAAAAGCATTTTATTGCTTTGCAGTTAGATTCCAATTCATACAAATAATGAATTCTGTGAAGTGGTTGCATGCATTTGAATTCACACTACATATTTCCATGGGGCTGGAACCAGTTACCATATTTTACATAATTATAACTTCCCATAGTGTGAATTCAAATACATGCAACCACCTCACAGGATTTATCATTCATACTAATCGAGACCTATCTGTATTATTCTTTTTTAGATGACTCCCAGAACTTGAGAAGAGAAACAGAGCAATGGGAATGACCATTAATCCTGACTGCCTGGCACAAACTACCCACCTAATACACCCTCAAAGAATACCTGAATGAATGACCAATCTTATCCTTCCCCACCAACTGCAGCCATTTTCAACCAGGGGAAAAGAAGTGAGAAAAATGAAAAAAAGTTAGAATTATGAATCATTGGAGCTAGAAGGAACCTGAGAGTTTCAGTCATCAGATCATAGGCTTGGGGTGAGTGACTTTACTTCTCCAGGCCTCAGTTCCTCATCCTCAAAACAAGGGGTTAGACTGGATGTCCCCTATTCTCCCTTCCAGCTCTAAGTTCTACAATCCTTATGGCTCAGGATCACAAATTTAGAGCTGGAAGGGGCCTCAGAAGTCAAACCTTTTCATTTTCCATACAAGGCCCAGACCTTGTATGACCAAAGTCATACAACAAGTTAAATGAACTTGAAAAATATCAGCTTTAGAGGCAGAAGCCCTGGAATTAAAACCTGTGTGATGTTGGGCAAATCACTTAATGTCTCTATGTTTCATTTTCCTCATTTATAAGATGAGAAATTTGGCCTTCCAGCTCTCAATCTATGATACTATGATCTTGGTGGTAGAGCCTAGACCAAAATCTATCTAAGAGGAAGGTGAAATGAGAGGGGTCAATCATAAAAGTATTTTACAACAGTTCATACACACTCAGAAGCAAGAAGGAATTAAAGTACCAAAAGAAACTAGAATTAGACAAAGAAGAATTAGAGCACCAACTCTTCCTCATGTGCTGGTAATCTTTCACAGAAAGATCTCAAAGCACTTTGCAAAGATTTGAAAGATCCACATCAAGAGGGTACAAACTGAATTCTATTTAATCAAGTTAATAAATATTGTATTGAGCTCCAACATGGAGAAACCATAGAAGAGGTTAAAGACTTTCTTTTTATTGCCATGGCATAAGATATCTAATTAGAATGTATTTGTTCTTAACCACAGAAACAAATACGGGAAGTGAACAGTTGATTAAGAAGATGACATTTGAAAATGAGATTTGGACTTCTGGACCAACTTAATTTTTAAAAGACATGTATATGTAACTCAGATCTTAAGCCTAGAGCATTTGGATAAGACTCTCCTCATTGGTGGGACAAATGATGACACGATACTCTGTCCTTGCGTGAGGAGTGAAGTTGGTACAAGGGCTTTGGAGAGAAGAGACCTTCTTCCCCTTGACTTACAGGACACTGCAGTTCCTGACTCTCTTCAAGGAGAGACCCGAGGAGAAAGAAAACAGGCTTTGAGATGCAGAAATGTAGGGGAAATCTAAATCCTCTACATGTCCCTGATTTCCAGCTTGCATCCCTGGAGACTTTGAGGAACTACTCCTTGAGGGAGCTGCAACCCCCTCTCACTCTTAGCTAAGCTGAAATATCTCACTCCTAGTGAGACTTGTAGTCCATCTTTTTCTCTCTAGTCAATACTCAAAGTTTCCTTGGAAGAGGAGTGGTTAAGATTCTGGATATCGATAGATATAGATACAGATCTATACATATTCATGCCTCATTTAGACAATCTATGTGGAAATACATATAGCCTGCATGAGCAACACACAGATCCTCGACATAAAAGATGGAAGCAAAGGTAGAAAAGTGGATGAACACAAAAGTGTAACATGGTCTGGTAAAAATAGTGTCAGAAGTGCTAAAGCTCAGAATAAATTAAGCCTGAAAAGGAACACTACACATAATAAAAGTATTTGTTTGGAGGCAGATTTAGCTACATTAGGGAAAAGAGGAAATCAAAGACAAGCTAGGACTGCAGGTTGAGGTGGATCATACAGGACAATGGAGAGAAGTCAGAGTTATTCAACTTATTTTTTTGTTTGTTTTCTCTAAGAAGAATGATCTTTTGAGTGCAAAGGACATAACAAAAATGGTTACTAAGGAGTTATATGCCAAGTAGGGAGATAGGAAAAGACCCACTAGGAGTTCTTAATGAATTTGAGTCACCAAGCCTAGATGTACTGCATCTTAACGTACTGAAAAGAATGGCAAATGTAATTACTGAGCCACTCATGAAGAACAGGGGAGGGGCTACAAGATTGGAAAAAGGCAAAACTTTCCCAATTTTCAAGAAAAGTAAAGAGATCAGAACCTGCAAACTAAAGACAAGTGAACCTGACTTGGATTCCTGACAAAATTCCAGAACCTACTGTTAAAGCAATTTTAAGTCAACAGGTAGAAAAGAAAGCAATAACTATACAAAGAGTTAGAATGGCTTCACCATGCCAGACTAACCTTATTGTCTTTGATTATACTCAGAGTTCCTAGGTAGATGGTGTGAAAGGCTGTGTGGTTCAGTGGACAGAGAAATGGCCTTGCACACATATTGACCATGTGATCCTGAACAAGTCACTTCATCTCTTAGTGTTCTGGGTTACTCTCTGAAGAGTATGAGTTATGGAAAAGGTGTTGCCCTTTATTGGGAGAAGAAGTATCCTCACTCAGGAGTTGCTTACACCAGTGAAGTCACAGGTCCAGGCCCTCTCCGTATCATTACTGTGCTAGGTTGGTAGTGAACTTAGAGAAATGAGAGAAGAGAAAAGGCTAAAAACAGAGACTGTGGCAAACAAGCTAAAGTGTGACTAAGCACAGAGACTGTCAAGTAGCAATGAGGTATGGGCCCAACTGATGCTGTGACAGCAGGAATTTCTATAGGGCAAAATCAGCTTAATCTCATAAATTAAAGGGATGAGGATTCACATCTCAAGAATGTCCGAAGACCAGGAGAGCAAGTTATTCTAGAGTAGCAGCTAAGAAAACTTAAAGTAGCAGCCAATGTAGAACTGAAGAAAAAGAAGGATAGTTGAAGGGATAAGTCTCTACCTCCACTCCAGGGTATTCTCATAGTGGCGACTTCTCCACCTTGTGGCCTCTTCCCCCCACTGGCAAGTTCCTCTCTGGAACATCCATTAGAGGAAGTGCTCATGCCAGCCATGCTTACCTCTACCCTGACTCAGCTCCTGACTCTGGAAACTACTTTGCCACCTTGTCCCCTTAACCTTCATCATCACTGCCCCCCCAACACACTTTTCAACTCCCCTGTGATGTATTGTCTTTCCCCTGTATTTGTCGCCCTAGGTTTAATACAATATTTAGCACACTGTAAGCCTTAATAAATGCTTTATCTAGTAGGGCAGCTAGGTGGCACAGTGGATAGAGCACCGGCCCTGAAGTAAGGAGGACCTGAGTTCAGATCTGGCCTCAGACCAAACACTTGACACTTAATAGCTGTGTGACCCTGGGCAAGTCACTTAACCCCAATTGCCTAAAAAAAAAATAGAGTGGACCTATGATTGAACCTACAGTTTCTTTGGGGCAGATAGGTGGCGCAGTGGATAGAGCTCTGGCCTTACAGTCAGGAGGACCTGAGTTCAAATCCGACCTCAGACACTTGATACTAACTAGCGGTGTGACCCTGGGCAAGTCACATAACCCTAATCCCCAAAGGGGGGGGGGGAATAAATGCTTTATCTAATCTTATCTGAAGGAACTGAAAGCTGTGATAAAGGCAGAAAGTAGACCGAACTTATTCGAGACAATGGAAGAGGTAGGAGGGCAGGTTGTTAAAGTTGGAGAGCAGCATTTCCTGGTTTTGTATCATGAAGACGTTGCCATTCCATGAGATGAAGAGGGCCATGGAAGGATCAAGTCAGCGTATGCCTGAGGTAGGGTGGTGGAGGATGCTGTGTGTCAGGCTGCTGATGGGGTGAGCACCAGGAATAATGAAGTCCCCAAGAAAGGCAGTGGAAGTGGGGTGAAGGGAGAACTAGAGGTCAACAGATAATAATAGCATTTTAGTGAATGGCATATTAATACATTTCATTTGAATAACAATACATTTCATTTCTAAAACAATGGTCTCCCAAATACCAAATTATATAACATGTCTAAAGGGCTTTGCAAATATTAAAACACTATATACATGTTAGCTATTACTATTAAATATATTTTGTTACAAAACATGACACATGAAGTATTGAAATAAATTCTCAATAAAAATGTCTATGTGAAATAGGAATACTGAATACAGTCAACCCTTACTAATTAATTTTGATATGTTAAAAAATGATTATGAGTGGCCAGCATGTATTTTAATTTACACACTGAAAAAGTAATTCCTTCTCTGAAAAGTAAATGGATACATGAGATGAAGATACATGAAATGAACATTTTATTTTCTCAATACAGCATACCGTAACATCCTCATGGCAGACACATTACCAAATTACTCAGAAAACACTAAAAAGAAAAGTGAAGCAAAGTTATCTGACAAAGCATTCAACAAAACATATTTTCATTTTAAAAAGAAAGCACTTAACCAGTATGGTTGGATGGGATCCAGTGAATTTGTTCTGCCTGTCACTGAAAATTGTGTTTAGAGATCATTTCCAATGTTATGGTTTCACAGTGAGGCAGTTTGCTAAAAATGTTAGCTAGCTTCTTTTCATTTGATGGTACAGACTCTTGCAATCCAGCTGTGAAGAATGTAATGCTTCCTACCTTTACACTAGACAGTCATTCACAGAAAGGCATGTGTGAAAAGAGAATGGATATCTAGATTTGGTCTCTGTATTAAATAACCTTTATCCCTTCCATTTTTCTTCTTCCTTATCCCTTAACTTTCTTAGGTTACTTTTTAATTTTTCCTTTTTATTGGTATCTTGCATTTTTTCAATATCTTTATTTCAAAATAGAAAGCAAAACTAACCAACACATGAATCAAATCTGACAGTGTATGCACTGTGTCACATCCATGGTTCCCCACCACTACAAAGAAGTCCCTTCTCTTCACTTCTAAGTAGCTAGGACCCCACATCAAAGAGGCTCCTGAATGTCCTGTATCCTGCTTTGGGATGAGTCTACCTTATTCATTTCCTGAGGGTATATATGCCCTCACAGGCTAATCTTTCATTGTCTCATGAAATATGACACCATCAGTTGTCTGGAGACACTGAAACTTGAGGCTGAATAAGCTCTGATAGCCATGCAAAAGCTGGGGTCTTCCTTCTGCCCACCCTGGCCTTCCTGCTCCTTGGGATGAAGAAGAAGAGGCCAGGGCCTCACCCAGAGAAGGTAAACTGGCAGATCCTCCTGGACCAATCAAGACAGCTCCCTACTTCAAGAAAGTGGAAGCCTACCTTAAACAGCAGAGGGACACCCCTTAAGAATATAAAGGTTGGGGGCAACTAGGTGGTGCAGTGGATAGAGCATCGGCCCTAGATTCAGGAGGACCTGAGTTCAAATCCGGCCTCGGACACACAACACTTACTAGCTGTGTGACCTTGGGCAAGTCACTTAACCCCAATTGCTTTGCCAAATATATATATATATATATATATATATATATATATATATATATATATATATATATATATAAAGGTTGTATTGATTAAATGAGATAATATTTGTCTTATAAAAGGGCTTAGCACAGTGTATAGCACATAGTAGGTGCTATATAAATGCGCATTCTCTTCCCTTTCCCCTTCCCACTGCAGAGGTGGGGCCAACTGGCTAGTCCTGAGCTGACTGGGGATAAAAGGCCTCAGAAACTTGCCACTTCTGCCAGAGCACCAGCTCCCTCGTAACCATTTGGGATTCGCTCACCCTACCCTTGTCCAAATCTGGCCAGCCAGACTTTCTCTCTCATCCAGTCCATACTGTGAACCATGTTGACCTTCGATTCCCTCACACCACCTCCTGTTTACATGCAATGGCAAGGCTTAGCAAGGTGCCTCATACTTCGGAACCTTGAATTTAAGACCTTGTCTCTCACTCCCCTCCTGCTGCTATAAATCTTTCTGACCTCTGTCCTGGCTCTGTGCCACACAGTCAGTTCTGGGTCGCCTCAGTTGCTGGGTTTATTCCATGAAACCACACAACTGTTCTGCTGAGGAGAGAACTGAGCTGAGTACCAAATGACAACAATACCATATTGGATTTACCGGACCCTTAACCTTCTGAAGTGCTTTCAAATTCAATTCAACAAACACTTATTAAGTGCTTTCTGTGCGCAATGTACCAGGCTAGGCTCCAAGAAAAAAAAACAACCCCAAATCCATGAACTTACTTTCTCCTGGAGAGAAAAAGCACATACCAAAGTAATTACTCATATTACTATATTATTAGTGTTACATTAATTGATCAAGGGAGTCACCTTGATGAAATCCTTGATCGACCAGCCAAATGAGTTTACAATGAGTAAACCTTTGTTTGGGAGCTGGAAGGTATTTTCCCCAGTATAATAATAATAGTAGTAGTAATAATAACAACAACAACATTTATATAGCCCTTAAAATATACCAGGCACTGTGCTAAGCTCTTTACAATTATTATCTCCTTTGATCTTAATAACAACAACAATAAAATAATAACTAACATTTATATAGCATTTAATATACGCCAGTTGCTCTACTAAGCTCTTTACAATCATCATCCCCTTCAATCCTAATAAGAATAATAATTATTATAGCTAACATTCATATACTGCTTACTATGTTCTAGGCACTTTACAAATATCATCTCATTTGAACCTCACAACAACACTGGGACACTCTCAAGGTCTCTCTGAAGAATTCTGAATCGATTGTGAGACATGGGCATGGGACCACCCAATGTGGCATGCCCGCATCAAAGATGCAGTGATCTATGAGCAAAGCAGAATTGCAGTAGCTCAAGGAAATGTGAGATGTGCAGATTTAGAGCCATCTCCACTCCAAACGTTCATGTGGACTATTTGTGCCAGAGCCTTCCAAGCTCGCATTGGGCTGATCAGCCACAGCCGGACACACTGTGCCTTGACCCCAAGGTAGTAATGTCATTTTGGTCCTCTTTGAGCAAGAAGGACAACAACCAGCTGAGAGAATAACTGACAAAAGCAACATTTAATCTTAACCTTGGGGTACCGTGCCTGGCTTTTACTAGCTGGCTGTGGTGCTACTACTTGGCTCTAATAGATGACTGTTTGGCCTTGTTTTACTCAGGCCTCCAGGCCACTTCCTGCAGTATCTTTGCCATGTTCCCACCTACACTCAGGTGCTCTTGGTTTTTCAGCACGCCTCTATAAGGTGTCTTCTCCCATTAGAACAGAAGCTCTCTTCAGGTACAGGCTGTTTTACTTGCTTATAATTGTATCCCCAGAACTTAGCACAGTGCCTGGCACACAGTAAGCATTTAAAAAATGCTCTATCTTTCTACCACGCTCTGGCACAGTGGTATCTACTAGAAGGTACATATGATGATACATTGGGGTGTGGGAAGAAAATATGAAAACTTCCATTTATATTAATTTATATATAAAAAATTAAAAAATTAAGTTTACTAATATATATGTATATATGTACATGTATGTGTATATATATACATATAAATACATATATACACACACACACATACACACACACACACACACACACACATACACACTAGCACCTTCCTTTGGCCCATAGGTGGGATGGTCATGTGTCACATACAGTATGTAAGATGACTGGAGGGAAGACAGGAGTTCCACAGCACACAGCAATTGACAGGGACTTCCATTCAGTTTCAGTGTATTGTGATGTTTTCAGTTTGTGTCTGTTCAGATAAGTAGCTTTACAGATTATATTATCCAGGCTTCACTAAACTAGCCCTCAGAAAATGGACCAGGGACTTTAAAAGATCCCCACAAAGAAGCCACAGATTGAAAATAATGCCAATAATCTGAGCAAAGCAAACAATAAGAAAATGGCATAGCTGACAATTCCTAATAGGAGCTCTTTATCAGCCACGTAATGAGGTAAAAAAACAAGAATCTAATCAAATCTGATGAGACATTAGCCAGAAAAGTTCAAAATTATCCAGAAGATTAGGTGAAATGTGTATTTACACCCACTATTAGCAAAGAACCTTGCCCTAAGTACATATTGTGTCTTGAGATATTAGCTTATGATAACATGAAGCATCAAGAGGAGCAAGACATTTCAAACCCAAGCTGTTGTTGCCAAAAATGATGTAAGCATATCATCTATAAAACTGTCATAATTGCACACTGAAAAAAACTGTAGAAGCAGAATTGTCTAACCTGTTTCAAAATTTTCTATTTTTTTCAGTGGGTTTTGAACTCTTTGGTTAAAAATATAAAATGTAACTCCTTCTGATTATTTCAACTGATTAGCTGATTTTCAACCAGAAATGCTTGCATCATTGGAGGATGGGATTGAAAAATGAGGATCATGATTTAGTTAGTGCAGCTGCTGATGTACTTCTCCCAGTGGGATTTACATGGCTTCACGAAGTGTCTTTTTCAGCTCTGACAACTATTAAAACGAAGGATCAAAATAAAATGAACTTTGAATTGCTAAATCACAAAGGGTCAAACCAAGGTTTTCAAGAATAATGAAGCATATTTTATCACAATACTCTCATTACAATATCATTAATAATATTTGGAGTGAAAGGTTAATGAATGTACCATTATTTTTACAATACTGTTTATTTCAGCTCACTCTTTAACTTCTATTTTTTGTGTATATTCTATAATGGATGTTAGATTGTAAGTTCCTTGAGAGAAAACTATCTTTTGCCTCCTGTTGTATCCCCAGAGCTTAGCACAGTGCCTGGCACATACTAGGCACTGAATAAATGTTTAATGATTGATTAATAATAGCTAACATTCATATAGTGCCTGCTATGTGCCAGGCACTGTGCTAAGCACTTTACAAATGTTATTGTATTTGATCCTCACGACACCTCACAACAGGTAGCTGCTATTATTATCCCCATTTTACACGTGAGGAAACAGAGGCAAACAAAGTGAAGTGACTTGCTCAAGGTCACACAGCCAATAAGTGTCTGAGGCCAGATTTGAACTCAGGAAGAGGACTCTTCCTGACTTCAGGCCCAGTACTCTTACCCACTGAATCAGCTGGCTGCCCTGTCATTGAACATGATCTACTGGTATGGTAGTAAATGGACATAATAAATATGCATGGAAGGGGGAGGGGGTCAGGCTTGCCAATGGGGGATCCAATCCTCAGAGTATGCACAAGGAGGCTCTGCCTGTTGCTAACCAACATGGGGGATTTGGGGAGCCTGCTTCCATGAATGCATGATGCCATAGAATGGTGGGGCTCTGCCCTCAATTCTGAGCATATGCAGGGCTTCTCTGACTGTCCTGTGAACATATGGTGCCTCTTTGCATTTGTTGCCTCTTCCTCTTAAGTGAATAAGAATCAAGACAGAGAGGACAGGGTGTGACCTTCTGAGCTTAGAAAACTCAAAGAAGCCACCAGAGGTCCAGGGACAGGAGTCGGAGGCAGAACTGCATCAGATAAGAAGTCAGTGCAGACTAGAGGAGCAACCCATTGTCAAGTGGTATGGCAAGCTGCATCTCCCCCTAATGGTTCTAGGGATACCCCTATAGTGACTAGGGTGGGCCAAACGTTTACTTTTTGTTCTTCACTTCTTGCTAGATGTTTTCAGTAAATTGTTGTTGTTCAATCGTGTCCAACTCTTCATGACCCCATTTGGGATTTTCTTGGCAAAGATACTAGAGTGGTTTGCCATTTCCTTGTCTGGCTCAGGAAACTAAGGTAAACAGGGTGAAATAACTTGCATAGGGTCATACAGCTATTAAGTGTCTAAGGCCATCTTTGAACTCAAGAAGATGAGTCTTTGTGACACGAGGCCAGGCACTCTATCCCCTGCAGTGCCACCTAGCTGCCCCTTGTAAAAATCTAATTGAAGCCGATCTGCTTTCTGAATGGGACAAGGTAAATAAGCAAAAGGCTGAGCTGTTCTCTCAATTTGCTTTTCCAAAGACCAGAGAGGGCAGACTTTCCAGACAAGAGTCTTATCTTCCTCATCAATGATATTGAGGAGACATCAATAAGTTAACAATCGATAATGGAGGAACACACTGGATAGGGGCTTGGAGTAACAGTATTAGAAGCACCCCACTCTCCCTTAAAGGCACCCCTAGAATCATTAGGGGGAGATGTAGCCAGCCATGTTCTGGGAACTGGTGCAGGTTGGGAAAGCAAGTTATGTGTCTTGCTACATATCTACAGATATACATATGTGTATATGTGGTTTTCTGTGTGTACTCATATATGTACATATAAATGTGTATATAGTATATATGTATGTATATATATTGAAGGCATATGCTCAAAAATGTGCTTTACTGATAGGAGGGCATAATACAAAAAAGTTATGGAGCCCACTGCCCTAGAAGCCTGGAACTGAGATGGCTTGGGTGGCCATGAAGAGTTGAGCACATATAAGAAATCATGAACAGGCTAACTTCAGAAAAACCTGGAAAGACCTATATGGTCTGATGCTAAGTGAAGTGAGCAGAACCAAGAGGACTTTGTACACAATAACAGCCACATTATGCAATGACTAATATTGTTAAACTGAACCCTCCTCAGCATTATAAGGATCTAAGACATCTCCAGAGGCCTTGGGATGGAAAATGCTGTCCATATCCAAAGAAAGAACTATGGAAGTCAAATCGTTATCACTTATTTTTACCTTCTATTGAGTTTTGTTTCATCTTTCTGATGGTTCCTCATATTGGTTTTAATTTTTACTTACAACTTCACTAATGTGAAAATATGTTTAATAAGAATGTAAATGTAAAGCCTATATCAGATTGTGCATCCTCTTGGGGAGGGTGGGAGGGAGGAAGGGGGAGAAAAATTTTCAACTCAAAAGCATATGGAAGTGATTGTTGATAAATCAATAAATTAATAAAATTGGGGGAAAAAAAGAGTTGATCACAGCCACTAACAGCAGCAAGCAATGTTCAACAGAAACTAATCACCCAACAGCCACCAAAGTAATTCTCAATGGGCCTAGGTGCCCAGCAGTCCCCAAGAGAACAAAAAATCTAACAAAGACACCACAAGACCAGCAGGGCAATGAAACATAGAAACACATTCGTGTAGGACAGGGGTGGGGAACCTGAGGCCTTGAGGCCATGTGTCCCTCTAGGCCACAGATTCCCCACCCCTGGTGTAAGATGTTGGTGGGTTTTGATACATCAGAGGTGTGAATTGTTCCTCCAAACATGTTTCCTGGCCACATGTGGTCCCTACATGAGGCCAGTCTCCTCATATGTGATCCCTATGCATGTTCACTCTCTCCACTGATGGTATGAGTATCTGTGGGAGACAGTACTCCAGGTTTATAGGACAAATGATCTATTACAAATTTTCTCACTGTACTATTTTTTCAAAATGCTTTTGCTTTGGGGGAAAAAAAAGACACCTGACAAGTACTTACTGGTTTCTATTTTCTAGTGAGTGAAGCTGTCTCCAAGATGACTGCCTAACTGGCTGGCCTGGGCTCAGGAAGATAAACTCTTGTCAGTGGAGCCTCCCCTCTCCCATCGCTGTAAAAGCAAATTGATAGAACAGCTCAGCCTTCTGCTTATTCACCTTTCTTGATTCAGAAGCCAGACCAGCCTGATGTAGAATAGACCTGCACGAAAGGAGCCTACAGCATCTGTATTTTCAGTCTCCTTCCCCCAAGGAGCTGGTAATGGCTGCCTTGGGAGGCCCATAGGCTTGCTTGCAGATTTCTAAGCACGAGGCAGATACTAGAATTCTTTAGGGTGGACTGACTTCCTCAGCCCGAGAGAAGGCAGCAACTGGAGCACTACTAGATTTCCTGCAAAAACACATGGCAGAAACAGACATGGGCATGTCTACTTGGCTAGAGAGGAGAGTTCACAGATAATATTTAGGAAACCCAAAGTCCTCTCGGAAAGAAGGGGGATTTCAAATTACCTCGGCAACACAATTTGAGAATCTAGCATTTGAGACAGAAAAGAAGCATTTTCTGAACAGCACCAGCCTTTGTGACTGCCTCATGAGTGACCTCAAGTCTGACAGTTCCTAAGTCAGAGAGTTGAGCCATTGAAAATTCTAGATGAAGAAGAGAATTGTCCACATGGCCTCTGCAGCTAAAGGACTAAAGTCACATCATGGGGATGGGAAAGAGAGCTGGACTTTATCATCCCCCACTATCATGCTGTTATTTGAACAATACTCATCCTACGGGAAGGAGGATTTGTCTGCCATATGCCATTGTCTTCTAAACCACAGAACAGTACTATGATTCTAGGAGGGATTGTATTAGAACTCTATGGGAGTGAGAGATTCACTTTAATATGCCCTAAAATCACTGTTCTCCCACTGGAAGCTATGGGCTATATGTATGCTCTATATGTTTCTGTATTTGTTAATGGGCTCCTACGAGCACTTTGCATCTTTTACATTTTCTGTGGAAAGAAATACAGGGGCTTCATATTGTTACCCTGAATGCTTGTTCTGGGCACATAATAGGTATTTAATAAATGCTTACTGATTGATGGATGAAATGATTCACTATATGGGAGCAGAGGATGCTTTTTACTCACATTTGAGGAAATTTAAATACAAATGATGCCTCAATTTTATTTTAGAGATCGCCCTATAGTAACTCCAGGTGGGAACAGCAAGCCAAAAGAGAGAAAATGGTCCCCCTTGCATCAGCCCCAGGAGTGACCTCAGTCTGTGTGAGCCCAGAGCCACTAGAAGACTCTAGATCATGGTTACAAAAAATAGGACATGAAAAGGACAAAAGAAAGATCAAAGTGTTCTAGGAATATGTGAGGATGAAGAGAGTGTTAATGGAGGAGGAAGGGTGTTCATGGAAAGCTACAACAAGGGTAGCAATGGGAGCTGAGCCTTGAAGGAGGAGAAAGAATCTGAAAGTCAGAGGCCAAGAGGAAATGCAGTTCAAACATGGGGATAGAGCTGTGTGAACACAGAAGAAGTAAATGATGGCTTGCTTGGTGAGTTTGGGGAAAAGCTTGAATGAAGAGTACATGAAAAGTAGGCTTGAGCCAGGTTGTGGGATGCTTTAAATGCCAAGCCAAGGAGTGTGTATTTTACACTAGAGCAGAGGTTCTTAACCTGGGCTTTCCAAGGGGTCTATGGAGAGATTTCAGGAGATCTAAGAACTTGAATGGGAAAAAAAATCACATCTTTATTTTCACTAATTTCTAACTGAAATTTAGCATTTCCTTTCATTTGAATATAGGCAACATTCTGAGAAAGTATCCTTGACACAAGAAAGGTTAATAAGCCCTGTCTTAGTGACAGAGAAGGGAGACATTGAAAGTTTTTTGAGAGAGAGAGAGTGCCATGGTCAAACTATTGCTTTAGTAAATGATATTGGCCACTGTGGAAAGGATAGCTTGGAGAGGAGGGAGACTGGAGGGAAAAAGACTCATTATTAGGAGGCTATTTTAATCATCTGGGTGCACAGCGATGAAGGCCTGGGATAGGGTGGTGGTCGTGGGAATGGCAAGAAGAGGATGCATGTTAGCAATGTTGCGGACATAGAATCAGCAAGACTTAGCACCTGATTAGATGGGAGCAAGCAAGGATGGGGGGGGAAGAGGCAGTGGGATCTGGCAACTATGAGTCCAAGGTTTCTACCATGAGTTCTTCCTTGGGTGATACAGAAAAGTTGGTGCTTTCAACAGAAATAGGGAAGATTATAAGAAAGGTGTGTTTAGGCAAGAGAAGTTAATGAGTTCAGCTTTGGACATGGTAACTTCGAGGCTCTGGAAGGACAAGATCTCTTTCTGCCTCTGAATACTAATAACAGACGTTCGTATAGTGCTTTAAAGTTTGTGAAGTATTTTATATACAATAACTCACTGGAACCTCATAACAACCCTGTGAAGTATGGACTACAAGTACTATTGCTTTTGTTTTGTAGATAAGGAAACTGAGGCTCAAAGAGGTTAAATTACTTGCCCACGGTCACACAGCTCATAGATGTCAGAGGTAGGATGCAATCCCAGGTCCTCCTGACTCTGGATGCAGCATTCCATCCTTTATGCCATTCTCCTTAAGTGGACACTACCACTTTCAAAACTATGGAGGTAAGGAAGCCTTGCCACTTTTCCCAAAGCCTGAAATCATCCTTTGCAGTAGAGGAAATACCTGCAATATGCACAGAACTGTAACTGAGAATCTTTTCACTTAGGGCCAAAACAAATCGAGAGCAAGAAGCAGGGTAGCAGCCATAGCAGAGAACAGTCCTACAAAGTTGGACCCTTGTGCCTATGGAGATTTAGGGGTGGTATGGTGGGCCTGGAGCATGTGTGTTATTGCACGGCCTAATGGCATGCACCAATGGAGGAACACAGAATATAAGCCCCCAAGAGGGAAGCACAACCCCCTGGCTGTCAGCATTCTGGGCCAAGGCCCCGTTCACTCTGTGCTAGTTATGGGTATGAGTATGAACACTACTACAAAACACTCTATTTTGTGACTTTTGGTGGTATCTTATGCTGTAATCTCAAATCTCAATACTTCCTTGTTGCCATAGTTATAGAATCTGATTAGAGTTCAGCAGCTATAGGCTGCTCTAACCTGGATCTCAGCCAGCATTATGCTTTGTTTGGGGTACAGGACAAGGATAATGGGAGCAAAACAGGCAGTCCTTCCTCCCACCACCACCTCTTTCTCCCAGGAGGAAAGAACCTTAGAATTACCAGTCAAAGTTAGACCACATGTTGACTTCACAACTGGCACCAATAAAACCCTACTGCTATATCCCAGGGTGTTAACTTGATGATATGAGCAACTCAAGATCTTCAGCTGGGCCCATATGTGCAAAATATACTCACACACTCAGTGACAGTCCATTGAACCAGCAAGTTCTGATTACTAAGACAGCTGCATCTTTATGTATAAATTGGTTTCACAAATACAACGGCTAAGGATTCCTGAAGCCTCTCCAATATGTGGGTGGCTACAGTTTTCTGTTTCTGAAATCTTAAGAGTTCTTTTACGTTGTTTTCAAGAGAAGTACTTGTTCTATGCAGATTTCTTTAGGTCTGCATACCCCTTTCCTTAATGAGACCTAGTCTTAATATACAGCTGTGTAACTCACTGATTCTGGATTCTACGTTGGTCTCTAAATGAGAACACAGAGTTATTCTTAACCTTTATGGGCCATCATAAATATACACAGCCGAGTGTTTTCAAAGTTGTGACAAAATTAATGCTTTCCAAGGATTCTATAAATTCAAGCATGGATTTCTAATGGCTTCTTGTATTAGGGAGAAACCTATTTTTAAAAGGCATTAGAGGGTTTTCTACAATTCTTCAACTAAAATGTTCATTTTTTCATCTAATTTTCTGGACAACAAGGTAGAGAACTTGCCTTAGACTTTTTCCAAGAATCATTACATATGCACACAGCACATTTCAACAAAGTGTCCAGGAATTTTAGGAATCATTCATAATGTTTATTTGTACTGTCATTGAAAAGTGTATTCCTCCACCACTGATGCCTCATGGTAGGCAGGTGGCCTCAAGTTTTCTGCAGATCTAACTGAGCTGGGAAGGTTCCAGTCTGCATTGGGGGAAGTAGTTCCCTCACTGATAAAAACCAGGCATCCTTGAAGTCCTGATGTCTATTTATTCATAATAACTATTCTAGCACATAGCTTAAGGAGATTCATATGTTAAACACTTCAAGAATCTGTGGTTTGATGAATGTGGAAACTCCCACAGTGATACAGACTATACACAAGCCCTCTATGACTTTGTAGATGGTCTTTGTAGAGGGTCTACTGTGGCTGTAAAATCATCACCTCGTGGACAGCTTAATAATAAGCCTCTTTGGCTGGGCCTCAAACATTAGACTGTAGTCTGACCCCAGAACCCTTTTTGCTAAAGCCTTGTCTAGAGCTGGACCTACAGCTTTTCCAGCTTGGTAGAACTTAGCAGAAGTTTATGCCATACAAAAATATAACTTCCCACCCATCCTTATGACCTGCCAACCTCCTGGCTGTTCTCCCTCCTTTCTCAATGACTTTGAAATCCAGCTCATGGGATTCCTCTGGGAGCCTTCCCTGCCTTTATCTTCAGAGATTTCAATATCCATAATGATGACCTCACTCTACTTTACTTCAGCCACCCATCATCCCAAACCCTGAACCACAAGCTGGTATTCCACCTCTGCTAGTCCTTTCCTTTTCCCCAAACCTGTTGTTCACCTTCATTATGCTCCACAGCTCCTCGAATCTTCCCTGTTTCATCCTGGTCTTTTTATCTGCAGGGCCTGGTACCTCATTAATGCTCGTCGACTGGCTTCCCCATTGGCTTTCTCTATCAGTCCTGTTCTGTGGCCTCCCTTCCCTCTCTACACAGTCTTGACACTACAGTCAGGTGGATTAATAATGCCCTTTCCTCCCCTCTTCAGTCTCCTACATCCTTGACCTTCTGGCATTCCTACCCTGCTAATCCTTAATCCTTAACCCTGGGTAACTTCTACCCTCCATTGCCTCCACACTGGAGAGGCCCAAGCGAAACTGCGCTCCCCCTCAAAACTGCCTTTCCTTTTCACTTCCCCATTTCTAGTGATAGCACCACCACACTCCTAGTTTTTGTTGTTGGTCAGTCGTTTTTCAGTTGTGTACAACTCCTTGTGACCCCATTTGGGGTTTTCTTGGCAAAGATACTAAAGTGGTTTGCCATTTCCTTCTCCAGCTCATCTGACAGATGAGAAAACCTGAGGCAAACAGGGTGAAGTGACTTGCCCAGGCTCACACAGTTGACAAGTGTCTGAGGCTGGGTTTGAACTCATGAAGAGGAGTCTTTCTGATTCCAAACCCAGTGCTCTGTACACTGCACCACCTGGCTGTCACACTCCTAGCTATTCTGGCTCATGAACTCAGAATCATCTTAGGTGCCTATCTCTCTAGCTCTCTCATGCCACCTACCCACCCCTACCCCCTTATCCAACCAGCTGGCAAATTCTACGGATGCTGCCTTGGTAATGTCCATTTTGCCATTCCTGAACACTGCCACTGCAACTGAGGGAACCATGGTACAGACCTTCACTGAGTATTATAATAGCCACCTATACACATACATACCATATTTAAAACTTTTATTAATTGCCTACTATACACAGCTAGGAACTGGGAAAGATTAAAAAGTCTGGGTATGGCATAATCCCTACCTTCAGTAATCTTATAGTCTAGCAGGGGGATAAGCCACTCACAAAAATAGCTACAACACATCATATTACAGAGTAAGTCCATTAGAAAATTATAAAACACTGCTATGTGAAGTTTGTTACCAACTGAAAGGACTATGGAAAGCTCAATAGGGAGAAGCATTTGAGTTGGAATGACTTCAAAGGACAGGTAGATATTAAAAAAATGAGGAAAAGGGAGTGAGAATATTCCAAGCAGAGAAAACAGTGTGATTAAAGGCACAGAGTAACACATATGGGAAAATGGGGTGAGAGCAGATTGTGGAGAGCCTTGAATGCCACACAGAGGAATATGGACTTTAATGGGTAGGAAATAAGGAAGCATTGAAGATTTGGGAGCAGAGGAATGACATGACCAGATCCATGCCTCCAAATTAAGGTATGAATTCCTGATCCTGATATTCAATGCCCTCTATAATCTAGCCCCACTCTGCCTTTCCAGCCTTATCTCATATAATTCCCTTTTTTATATATACAGGGTGTCCCAAAAGCCCTAGTGTAGTTTTTTTTTTGCTTGAATAGCTTTGATAGCTATTAGATAGCTTTTAAGGACAGCTAATAGATAAAATACTTTTTAAAATGCACTATGACTTTTAGGATACCCTGTATACTCTATATTCGAATCAAACTGGAGTACTCTCTGGTTTTTGCTTTCCACCCTGCCTTCTAATTCCTTCTTTGCTCACAAGCTCCTCAATGCCTGGATTGGTGTGTCCCCATCCTTCATATTCATCTGTTGAAATTCTTACTTCACAGGGTTGTTGTGCATATCAAATGAAACCATCTCTGTGCAGAATTTTGTAAGCACAAAGCACATAAACAGGAGCTTTTATGATTTGATATTCTTCCTTGTTTTTTCCTCAGAATACCTATGTGCTTGTTGCTTCCAGTTGTTTATAGAGATGTTGACAAGAGCAGTCCACGTAGGCAAGCCAATCAGCCACTGCTCATGTGAGGCAGGAACAGAGATACAACAGAGAACCATAAGGAGGCATTGCCATGGGGGGGGGGGGGTTGAGATTTTAACCAGTAGGCACAGACAAAATAAGTTCACTTTCCTAAATAACAGACCACCTACTGCAGTAAGCTGGGAAGAGTGAGGACTTCCTAGGCATGCTCTTGGACAAAAATAAGCAGAATGGGCAGAAAGAGATTGCCGGGGAAGCTAGGTGGTGCAGTGGATAGAGCACCGGCCCTGAAGTCAGGAGGACCTGAGTTCAAATGTGATCTCAGACACATAACACTCACTAGCTATGTGATCCTGGGCAAGTCACTTAACCCCAATTGCCTAAAAATAAAAGAAAAAGAAAAAGAAAAAAAGAAAGAGATTGCCTTGCCAACCAAGTGGGCTTCAGGGTACAGCGATTATTAGAAGGGGGCAGCCAAGGAATAGTTTCACCTTGGCAACAGTCAAACCAAGGTGGCCACAGAAAGTCAAAGACTTACCTCATTCCCAAGGAGGCCAAAGGAAGAATGAAAGGCTCCATACACACCAGACACTCATTACACAACTTTTTTCTTTTAAACGACAAAGAACTAGAAGCAAAGTAGATAGCCATCAGCTAAATAATTTATGGTATGGGAATGTAATGGAATATTACTACACTATAAGATGTAGTATATATGAGCTGTATGAATATGGTGAATACAGAAAAGGGTGGGGATACATTCTGCAAAGTAATGCTTTGCACATAGTCAGCCCTTAATAAAGGCCTTATGCATTCATTCATGAAATCAGAACCAGGAAAACAATACATACAATGATTACAACCATGCAAATAGAAAGAATAAGAAAAGCAAACAAAAAAATGAAAGTGGTGTAAGTATAATGACCAAACCTGGCCTGGAAGAAGAGCTGAGAAAATATACGTCCCTTCCTAATTTGCCGAGGGGGACCACAGCACCTACCGCCACACTTGTTTGTTCTGTTGAACTAATTTTTTTCTCTGTCTTTTTTCTTCTTGTGTTATAAAGGATGGTTCTCTGTGTACGGCAGGCATAATTTTGGAAAATGAAGGTGATATGAAACCAAAAGGAATCAATTTTAAAGGACAAAAAATTGCTTCTTCCCAAAGACTTTCCTGCTGCCGTGTTCATAGCCTTGATTAATTGGGGAAATGTTGGTTAGGGGCCCTGAAATAGGAGAATCAATGGGCTTCCTGCTTTGGTTCCAAAACAAGATCTCCCTTGAATAGCATCCATAGGTTTGGGATTCTTTCTAATTAGAACGTGTGGAATTGGGGTAGAAATGGAATCAGGTCTCACCTATTTCCTTTCCTCTCCTTGAATTTGCTAAACTTTACAACTAAACGATTCTGCTGCTTCCTGGAAAAGCAAATAGCCATGAAGGAAGGGAAGGTAGGAAAGAAAGGAACACAATTGGGTGGGGTTGGGAATTTGAATCTTGGCACGAGTTTTCTAGGTTTTCTCTCTCAATTTGCATCAGTTCCTTTTGGCCCTGATGTTATCTCAGTTTTCCCAGGACAGAGAAAAACCCCACAAAACTTGTATTAAGCATTCACCTACATGCCTCAACTGAATCCACACTGAGACTGCAAGTGATTTAGTCAGGCTTAGGGCTAGGCAAGGCAATGTGGGATGGGGCAAAGACCAATGATTTGGGAGTCAGAGGGCCTGGGTTCAAATTCTGGGCTCTGATGCTTCCTTCCAGTGCAACCCTGAACAAGTGGTTTTTCCCTTCTCTGTAAAATGAAAAGGCTGAACTAGATGACCTCTAAGGTCCCTTCCAGTGCTAGGTCTAGGGGTAAGTCAGGCAGCCAGCTAGGGTACAGAAATGCCTTGACCTGCTGGTCTGACCAAGTGCCCTGAGGAAACTCCACTCCTCCATCTGTCCAAAGAAACTTAAATGAAGGGAAGAAGTGTGTGTGAGAGCGTGTGTGTGTGTGTGTGTGTGTGTGTGTGTGTGTGTGTGTGTGTGTGTGTGTGTCTATCTTCACTGGTTTCCCTAGACAAAATCAATTTTCAGCCCAGTGTTCTGAGCCCTCCCCAGTACGTCTCTCGGTTCATAGGCCTATTTTCACAGGCTTCAAGGTTTAGCTCTTCTTTAAGATGCTTTTCCTGACCCTTCCAGTTTCTGGTTGGCTCTCCTTCCTTAAATGACCTTGGATTTGCATATCTCTTTAAATGTTACATCACTCAGTAGAGTATAAGTTCCTTGAGCGCAGGAGCTGTTTCATTTTTGCCTTGGAATCCCCAATGCCTAGCACATCGTAGTTGATTAACAGGTCCTTGTTGAATTGAATCAACTTTTCCATGTCTATTTTCTTTCGTTTGGCTAAGAAATCAGGCCAATAATGATTCTCAAAATCCCAGAAACATAGATTCTAAGGATCAGAAGGGACTTTTAGAAGTCCTGCAGTTTAACTCTACCACCCCTCCAGAAGCATCAGTATCTTCTACAACATCCCATACCAGCTTCTATTTGAACACTATCAGTGACAGGGAGCTCATTACCTTATAATGTGGTTCAACCTGTTGCCAGACAGCTCTAATTGTTAGCAAGCTCTTCCTTTAAATTTAGCCAAAATCTGCCTCCCCATTGGTCCTATTTCTGCCCTCTGGGGATAAACAGAATAAATTTAGCTCCTCTTCTCCTTCAAATAGTCAGTCAATCAACAAACATTTAAGCTCCTACTAAGTGCCCAGCACTGAGCTAAGCAGTGGGCTTTTTTTAAAAAAAAGAAGCAAAAGACAGTTCCTGTCCTCAAAGAGCTCACAGTCTAACAGAGGAGACAATAAACAAAGAAATATGTATAAACAAGGTATATACAGGATAAATAGGAAATAACTAAGAGAGGGAAGGCACTAGAATTAAGAGGAGTTAGGAAAGGCTTCCTATAGAAGATGGGATTTTTACTGGGACTTGAAGTAAGCCAAGGAAACCAGCAGATGGAGATGAGGAGGAAGAGCATTCCAAGCATGGGTACAACCAAAGAAAATGACTGGAGCTGAGAGATGGAGTGTTTTGTTTTAAAAATATTTGAATACAAATATTTGAAGACTGTCATGACTCCAAAGTCTTCTCTAGGCTAAATACCTCCAGTTCCTTCACCCAGTCCTTATACAAGTAAGGTTTTCAGTCCCATAATAATAATAATAACAATAACAGCTGATATTTACATAGCACTTCAAGGTTAGCGAAGAAATTTACCGATGTTGTCTCAATAGAAGCTCTCACCTACCTTGTGAGACTGATATTATTGATAGTATCATTCTCATTTTACAGATGAGGAAACTGGGTCTCAAAGTGACTTACCCATGGTCACCATAGTATATGAGGCAGGATCTGAACCTAGGTCTCTCCTGACTGCCAGTCCAATATGCTCTCCATTATACCACACTGCCTCTCAATCCCTCACCTTCCTGGATTCCAGTGAGTCCAAAATATGGAGTACAATGGGGTTGCCTTCAAAGCAATGAACAGACAGCAAAAGAGAAAGACAAATCAAGTTATTTCTGAGATATCAAAAAGCAGGAAAAAAAGGCGATGAACTACGTAGAGGCCACAAGTAAGATAACCTCATCAAATATCAGTGAACTCATCAGTGGTTCACATGGTCTCCACATTTGGTTTTGGTCTAATGGAGACTGTGGACTCAGATGCCTCCAGGCCTCTCTTTTTGAAGTTCTGTTATGGCTATTCAAGATCAAAAAATTACTAAAACTCAGCCATCACTGGTACTAGGCCAGTATTTTGGGGAACTGATTTCAAAGTTGTGGTAGTATTTTATGTGTCAAAGTGATATCAATGAAATAGCAGAAAGGAGCCATAAAGTTATCATCAGGAGATCGGGGTTTCAGCCCTGACTCTTTTAATAACTAGCTCTGTGTCCACAAGGAGGTTAATTCATCTCTCTGAGCCTCTATTTCCTCAACTGTAAAATAAAAGTTTTGCACAAGATGAGCTAGTAGACAGTCTGCTGACTGAGGTAGCATGGCAGCCATTGTAGTGCTGGGATCAGAATCAGAGGATCTGGGTTTGAATTCTAACTATGCCACTTACTACCTGCATGTGACCTTGGGTAAGTTCCTGCAGGACTTTGCATTTCAATTTCTTCTTCTATAAAATATAGAATATAAGTTCCTTGAGGGCAGGGGTTCAGTTTGGTTTTATCTCTGTATCTTTAGTGCCTTACACATAGTAGGAATTTTTAATAAATGCTTGTTTATTTGAATTGAATTGAAGTGAGAGCTGGACTAGACTAGTTAGAAGGGATCTTCCAACTCTAAATCTTACAATCTGTGATCCTATGACCCTGTAACTCTAACATTCTGACCCAATAAAAAAACAAATGGAACATAACAAATGAGAAATACCAAGTAAACAGCTATACTCAGAACCAACTGGAATCAAAGGCATTTGGGGAGGACCAGCTTACCCAACAAGAAATGACGAGGCCAATGGCGAGGGCCAGGCATATTCAGGAGCCCAAGGTCTCAGGGTAAAGACCCATTTGGACGAGATGACAATGCCATGTGAGAAGGTACAGGAACCATGGCTCTCACTTACCATGTGCTGTCTTTGAGAGAAAAAGATGTCTCTCCAGACTGAGCCACTGAACTGACCCAGTAGGATGAACGTTGAGTTGTTTTTTAGTTGGGGAAACAATATGTACTGATCCCTGAAGCCATCTTCTTTTGCCCTCTCTCCCCTGGGAACTCATAGGATGGAGTTAAGAGCACAGTCTGTGACCATGGAAGAGAGAGAAACAATTTTAGTCTATGCAGTGATCAAGCTGGTGGAGGTTTAACTTTGCTCTTGCCTTCCAACCCCTAACCCTGTTCTTCATCCTCACCATGTCCTCCCTTCCATCTCTCAGTTCTTTCCCAGGTCACCAACCCACACTGACCTCCCTTGCCTACCTAAGGCTTTCCTTCCCGGCTTTACCTACCATCTATTCAGTATATTTGCTAAATACACAGGCGGTCTTCCCCCATTAAAACGTGAGCTCCCCAAGGGCAAGAATCTGATATATTTCACCTTCCTTTGTATCCCCAGTGCTTAGCACAGTACCTACTGCTTAATAAAAGCTTCTTGACTAAATGACTAAGGGTTGCTCAGTGCCAGGCTCTGACCAGGAGGTAGCACTGGGGACTTCTGAGTCTTGGGCCACACTGGCAAGAGCACTAAGAGAAGCAGAATGAATAAACCAAATTGGTGAATAATGCTGAAATCATTATTCTCTTTATTTGAAAAGTATTACTATATTTATACAGCGGTGGCATGAAATAGGGGCCGGAGTGCTAGATTTGAAGTCAGGAAGACCTGGGTTCAAATCCTCCCTCTGCCTCACACTGGGAATTGTCACTTTACCTCTCAGCCTCAGGAAACTCCCCAATACTTGTATACTAAATTCTAGACAAGTTACTAATCTAGGTTGGTGGAGGGAGCTTCCAAATTGATGAAATCAACAAATGTACTGGCATGTGTATATTGATATTTATGTTTGAACATAAAGGCCTTTGGTCTCTGGAAATTCACAACACTTCTGGAAAAATCATGAAGTCATATCGGGACAGTTCAACTTGGGTAATGCTGGAAAGCGGTGCAACTGCCCCATTCTCCAAGCCCACCCCCTCCCAACTCTTCAAACCCTGTTCAACTATTTGATCCTCACTCCTGGCCAAGAATGGACACCATCACCTCCCTGAAGCAGGTCCTCCAGGACCTAAAACAAAGATGTGAGATGACTCACATCTTTCTTGGGTTTTATTCATGCTCAGTTATGACCTCCAAGCAGGCATTCTCAAATTTGTATATTGAGCCCTGAACTCTCTCACATCTTCAGACCAGCAGTATCTCCAAGGGACCTACAGGACAGCTCCACCTGGATGTCTCAACTAGCTGCCTCAGTGCTATTTCAATTCAATTGTATTGCATCTCAGGGGTGGCCCACTAGAGCCAGCTCAAACCTGCTTTCAGGAGCCAATCGTTAAATTTTCAGTATGAGCATTTATACCTCACAAATGCTGCAAATCAAGGCTTGAATTATTGTCCTGTTGATTGTTGATTCCCAAGTGATGGAGCAAATGTTAATGACACAGATTAAACTTATACATGTATCATGAGTACACTTTGATTATTTTGGAGAGCCAGTTGTTAAACAATTACCAGCACACCACTGATTATATGTAACAGGCTTTCACCCAAAGCCTGGTGCATTTTCAGGTGATTCCTTAGGGATAAGTCCAGATTGGTGGAGAAAATGATGACACAAGGCTACAAGCCTACATGAGGGAAGAATTGGTGGAGAGCTTGAGAGAGGAGAAACATTTTTTTCTTCAAGAGCACACATATGGTATCAGACTCTCTCTGGGACCTACTCCAGAAATGGAGGAAAAACTGGCTCCTCAATATGTCCCTGATTTCCAGATTGTCTCCCTGGAGACTTCAGAGAGCTTTTCCCCTTGGGTGAGATTAGGGCTTCTCTTCTGGTTTGGGTGGAGATAACTTGCTCCTAGCAGGAGAGTTTATTCACTCATGTATTTTTTGGTACATTTTGTATAACTTCTGGAATTTCCATTTGCCATTTTGCTTGGATGAGTGGTTGGAAGAAGTTAAACTAGTAAGTGTAAGCTAAGGGCTAGTAACCAGAGAAGCAGATTTTGTTTTGAAGCAAAATCATGCCTTATATAAGCAACAATTAGAGGTCAGATAGATATAATTTTAGTCCAATATCCTCCTAAAGGACTAAAGGAAGAAGTGCCTAGTCTTGTGGCCCTTCTCCTACTCCCCTCAAGGCAGGAATCATAGTCTCCCTTGAACAGGGGTGGGCAAGATTCCAAAACTATGATATCTATAAATGCTTCTCGCGAGCCACATTTAGACCATTTGGACATACATATCTTATATGGGTTGCAGACATATTACATATATGATTATGGTCATATCACTCTGTTCAAAACCCTTCAATGGAGCCTAAATCAGGTTCAAAATCTTTTTGGCTCTACTCTGAGATCGACTTGCTGATGGGTGAGCCCCTTCCCTTGACCCCCATATCATGAGAAGCCCCGACCTCTCTACTTCTGGCTCACTCTGGTCTGTTCCACCTCCACACTAGCTGTCTTACCCTGATAAGAATGACTCCATCCTGAGACCTTCTATTCTTCCCCCCTACCCTTTACAATTCCACTTTATGTATTGTCTTCCTCTACTAGAATGCAAGCTAAATACTGTATTGTTTTTTATGCCCAGAGCTTTGACAGCTATAGGTAGTATAATGGAGGCACTTTTTGACCTAGAGTCAGGATGAACTGAGTTCAAATCAGGGACTTACTAGCTGTTTGATCCTGGACAAGTCATTTAACCTCTGTTTACCTCAATTTCCTCAACTGGAATGAGGATAACAGCACCTACCTTGCAGGATTGCTATGAGGATCAAATGAGAAGATATTTGTAAAGCACTTAGCAGAGTTCCTAGAACACTGTAGGTGCTTAATAAATGCCTATTCCAATCCCTTCTCCCCCGCCCCCTGCCACCTGCCCAGAACTTAGCAGAGCACCTGGCACATAGTAAGTGGTTAATAAATGCTCTATCTATCTATTGCCAGGTATTCAAGGCTTTGCACTATCTAGTCATTCTACCTTTCCTAAGGTTTTCCCCATCCCTTTTGTCAGAAATGAAATTCCCCTTGGGACATACATAGCACTTTGAACGTCTCTTATGTCTTTATCACGTATGGCTGCGTAGTATAGCTCGTGGCTTATTCCCCAACTAGGCTGTAAGCCCCAGAGGGGTAGGCATCATATCTTATCTCAAACTTTGCATCTCCCCCAAAGCTTAGCCCAAGGTTTTGCAAACAGTGAGCTCTTAAGAAATTATTTTTGAGTAGAACTGAATTAGGAGGTTTCTGTTTCAGCTTAAAACTCATCCTGCTCCTGTCAGGCTAGAGTGGAGATGGGGTCTTTATCAGCAGAGCAGTACTTAACGCAGGGTAGGTGACAATGTGAATAATGATTTGAAAATGAGATTTGTGGACCATCCACAATACAGATCATAAAGAGCTGACTGGTAGAGATAAAAAAGTAGTCTATTTTAGGTGCCACTAAATATAAGTCACCTCTGGATACATTTTTCACAGAATGGCGCAGGATTCCAACAGAAAAAGGCTGCTGGTCGTTAACAACACTCAGAAATTATCTTCAGAGTTGGATATCTGCTGCCTACCTAAGGAGCCTGAAGCAAAACCAGGCACCAGCTGAAATCAGCAGTGGAAGGTCAGAGCTATTTGCCAAACAGAGACGGGTAGAATACTAAGGAAAAGAAAAGAGAAAAACTCCAAAGCAGGGTACCTGACAATATTCTTTCAATTTCTGTAAGAAAGTTGGAAGGCATTTGGAAAGTGACCAATAATCTTTCCCAGGAGCTTTCTGGGAAAGGGGCAATAATAACCTTGGCACTGGATTCTATGAAACTGTATGTAGGTAACATAGAGCTCCATTGGATTCCTCCAGACAACCCTTCCTTTTACAGAGCTGATTTCTCAATAGACTACTGCAGAAGACAAAACTTGCCTGAAACTTGTCAGGACTAAGATTTGATTCCAAGCAGTTGGGAACATCCGATGCCATATAAGGAGAAGAGGCTTGAATGAGGACCCCCAAGCTCATGACTGCAATATGGTCCTAACTGGCCTCCCTGCCTCAAGTCTCTCCCTACAACAAACCATCCTCCACAGAGGCACCAAAAGGGAGGGTCTAGTCACTCCCCTACTCAAAAACCTCCACTGGCTCCCGATTACTTCTAGGATCAAACACAAAGTACTGTTTGGTATTTCCAGATTAACTAAACACAGCGCGATCAGGACAAACTGCCCTCCTTACTGCTCCTCGCTCGCAGTACTCCATCTCTCATCTCTGTGCCTTTGCACTGGCTGTCTTCTCGGCCTGAAATGTCCTCCCCCTCCTCACATCTACCTCGTGGAATCCCTAGCTGCCTTCAAAGCTCAGCACAAGCACCTTTCATTATCCCAATAGCTGCTCATGCCTCCCACTGTAAAGAACCTGAAGAGATTTTGGACATACTTTTACATGTATGCATTTATGTTGTCTCTCCAATAGAATGGAAGCTCTTTGATGGCAAGGACTGCTTCATTTCTGTCTGTGTATCCCCAGCACTGAATAAACAGTTATTGACTGACAGCTTGACTGAAGTCAACAGTAGAACAGGCTACCTCATTAGGTAGTGAACTCCCTGTCACTAGAAGTATTCAACTAGAGTCTGGACAACTCTGTGTCAGACATGCTACAGAGGGAATTCTTGCACTGAATAGGAAGTCAGATTAAAGCACTGATAAGTACCCTCAGAGATCTAACAAACACATGAACTCATTCTGCCCAATGAGACACAGCTTGGTCACAGCAAAGGTGGGACCTGGACCGAAGCCTCCTACCTTCTAGTCCGGTATACTTTCCATTATATCAATAACCAAAGAGGAAAGAATGAGCTCACCTTGGCCCCCTCAGAAAGCAGAGTAAACCAAGAGTAATAAAATTCCATTATTGTAAAGTTAGACTGAAACCAAGGCAATTTCAACCTGCTAAATGTTGCTTATAAGTAAGAAGTTGTCCCTAATGGTGTTAGGTCTCGCTAGGTCCACTAGTCAAAGGCACTACTTCCTTAAAGGAAATCTTCCATAAAAGAGCTACAGCATGCTACTACACTCCATTACTAATCACATCGATTTACTTTACTTGAGCAAATTAGAGGCTCCCATTATATAAAGTCACCTTTCAGGAGGGTTAAGTGGACTGTTGTTACTGATAAAGACAATATCAAAACTAGCATTACTGGCACAATTCTAGATGGCAGAGCATACAGAGCAGGAAGATGATTAAGCAGAGTTAGTACGGAAATGATAAGTAGGTTATGTTGCATAATCCCTTCCTGGGAGACTTACAATTACTCCTCAACAACACAGCTCCAATGCCAGCACAATCACTTACCTGTTTCTCTACAAGAACTGGATCCACATCTTCCATGTGTTCAGCAATAAGGAGTTCCTTTTGACCTCTTCATGAAAAGGCTGAGCAGCATCCACTTGGAGCCCTAGGCATTCATTCTAGAAGCCAAACAGAGCCTGAACAATTACTGGAGAGCAGAGGATGTTTTCATCAAGATGGTGGAATGCATCAGTTGAATAATTAACGCACATTTCATAGACGTCTAGGAAAAGGAAACCAAAAACAAATACAGTCTGACCTATAGTCACAACTGAATATATCAGGAGGTTTCTGGGGGCCTGTGAAGTAGATGTCCAAAAGCCAAGGGACATAAATGCTCTCAGTGATGGTATAATCACAAAGAAAGTTCAGGAATCAATGATATGCTGACCTTCAAATCAGGCTGCAAATTGTAATGTGGCAGTATTACAATTTGGGTGTGGGTCAGCATGGGAATGCATACACATCAGGACTTACAGGCAATGCATTCACCCCTCACTTCTTAAAACTGTTCCGAAATGTACTTGCCTGTGGCAAGCTGTAATTATTAGCACTTTTTAAAAATGAAAATTGTGGAAAATAACAAATGGACTATTCCAGCCAGTCAGAGGTAGAATGTCTCAGGCCCCATGTCATGTGGACTCTGAATGGGCAGGCAGCTTCCAAGAGGCACTTCTCTGCTCAGCAAGCAGCTACTAAGTGCTCAGCAGTAATAATGGAGGGACACATGATTCTGACCAAGCATTTCAAGGTCTTAAAATCTGTGATGCTTTTCCTATGAGAACGTAGCCATGGCCCCCCTCAGAGATGGAGGAACACTGTGGGCTTTCATTTAAATACCGATTATGTAAGCTACCAGCACCTGTAGAGAAAGACATGAAATACTTTCAATTCAACTTCCACAAATGGGAAACAGCCCATTAGAACACAGCTTGGCTGACACTGAGGAATCAGCTTGGAAATGAATTTAAATCAGCTTTTCCATAGGTTAAAATGAATGCAATTCCTTTCTTTCTTTTATCAACTTTCTCAAATTAAGCAGAGCAGATGTTCTAAAGTCACACAATACTTTTTATTATTATCAATTTATTGAACATATTATAAACTATTTTCAGTATACTTCTTCATATGCAGGACCACCTCTGACCAGGCGCTGTAGCGAATTCTTTCCAGGTCCTCTTCCTGACTTCCCTAATTTTGTCAGTGTCATTCCATGAAGATCAGCCAGTCCAAGCCCATCATTTTACCAGGACTGAACTGATGCCCAGAGAGGTAAAGCCATTTAGCTGAGGTCACACAGCTAATAAACAGCAGAGTCACAAATCAAATCCAACGCTCTTTCCATTATACCATTATACCTTACTTCATCCTACCTCTTTAGATCAACCGATTTTTGCCTGCTAGTCTGGATCCTGTTTGCTGTCCCAGATCAAGCTGTTTCTCAACCCCTCAATTTTTACTCTCATTGACAACCCATTGGTATATCTTAGAGTAACATATTTCTCTACCCCTCATCCCTCCGCAGGTCTCTGGTGCATGGAGAGAAGAATAGGAAACTAGTCTCAGGGACATAGAGAGAGGTATCAGGTCCCTGGAAATGGGGAAGTGGAAGGCCTGGAAAGTAGGGCTCCTGTTTTGGGGTTCCTGGGTCTACTCTGTGATCTTAGATGAACTACTTAATTTGTCTGCGCACTTATCTGTCCTCTTGATATAGCTATGGTTAGCAAAGTGCCATGAGATCACCAAAGAAGAACATTGTGAAAACACAATCAATTAACTAACCTATCAACTAGAATTCATTTAGCACATCTGGTGTATCAGACACTATGCTAGATGCTAGAGATACAAATACAAAGCATGAAATAGTATGTACTCTCAAAGAGCTTCCATTCTATCAAAAGATGGCTGACTCATGAGAAAGGTGAAGAGAAGCTTAGGCTGGGGCCAAAGAGCCGAAGCCCCCAAAGAGTAAAGCCAACCCATTCTCACTAGCTCCTCCTTGCTCTTCAGGCCAAAAGCGCTCCTATCAGTTTTGAGCTAGAGAGGTGCCTCTTCCGGTAAAAGGGAAAGATGGCCCCTCTAGTGACCAAACAACTGCAATGGGAGGACAAGGATTTATGTGAAAACTATCTGAAAGCTTTAGTGGCCAGAGACGGCTATGAGCCGACAGTGAGACCTGGCTGCTACTGAAAGTCAGCTAGTCCGTTGGCAACATCAAGTAAAGCACTGGCCAGCAAGGGAGGGTGAAGGGAAGAAGGCAGCAAATCCTGGCCATATCCTGTCTGTAATACACCGTGTCCACTTCTGATACCATATTTTAGGAAGGATGTTGATAAGCAGGAGAGCATCCTGGCATAGTTAACCAGGATGGTCACAGGACACTATAAAATTCGAGCTCAAAAGTATCTTAGAGGTTATTTAGTCCAAATCCCTCATTTTGGAGACAATAAACAGAAGTCCAGAATGATTAAATGGCTCATCCAAAGTCACAGAGCTAGGAAGCAGCAGCAGAACTTGGACTTGAACTCAGGACCTCTACCTTTAGCCAGTCAAGGACTTAATTAAATTTCATTTTTGTTTTAGGAGGTTTATGTTAGGACAGTGTTTAGACATTCAATGGACATGCCATTCAAGGACTGCTTGAAGGAATCAAGAATGTTTGACCAGGGATGGGGAGCAAAATATGTAGGGTATAATAGATGTCTTAAAGTAATTGAAGGGCTTATTACATAAAAAAAAGGATTAGATATGTTCCCCTTGGGCCCAGAGCAGCAAATGCAATGAGGAGAAATAGCAGTGGGGTAGATCTAATCTCTGTGTGAGGAAAAACTGCCCAACAGAGTTACTCACAAACAGAATGAGTTGCCTTGGGAGGTAGTGGATTCCCACCCCCAGCATACCAGAGTTTTTCAAGCAGAAATCGTTTGTGGGGAATGTTCTAGAAGGGCTTCTTTAAATCTTAGGTACAAGCTGGACTAGGTGACTTCTCTGGTAACTTTCCAATTAGAGGTGGTTGGGGAGGAGAATGATGCTGTGGGAAGGCCCATGGGAGAGACTACACCCTACCTGATTGTACTGAGCAGGGAAAAAGTGGCCGCTGCTATAAGGTCCTAGGGCAGTGTGGCCTCTTGTGTGGGAGCAATTACTTTATTTTGCACAGAATTGGCAAGGCTGGTATAGCTGTAGAAAACACAGAATCAGGAAATTGAGAGGATGCCCATCCATTGGGGAACGGCTGAGCAAGTTGTGGTATATGAATGTAATGGAATACTATTGTGCTCTAAGAAATGATGAACAGGCTGACTTTAGAAAAACCTGGAAAGACTTATATGGTCTGATGCTGAGTGAAGTGAGCAGAACCAAGAGGACTTTATACACAATAACAGCCACGTTATGCAATGACTAAGATTGTTAAACTGAACCCTTCTCAGCATTAGGAGGATCTAAGACATCTCCAGAGGCCTTGGGATGGATAATGCTGTCCACATCCAAAGAAAGAACTATGGAAGTCGAATCGCTCTCACTTATTTTTACCTTCTGTTGAGTTTTGTTTCATCTTTCTGATGGTTCCTCCTACTGGTCTTAATTTGTACTTACAACTTCACTGATGTGAAAATATGTTTAATGGGTGTGTAAATGTAAAGCCTATATCAGATTGTGCGCCGTCTTGGGGAGGGGGGGGGAGGAAAAGGGAGAAAAATTTTCAACTCAAAAGCATATGGAAAAAATAAAAAATAAAAAATAAATTAAAAAATCATGACACATTACTCTAAGGGAGTAGAAGTGTCACTATTGCCTTCTGAAAAAAAAAAAAAAAGAAAAGAAAATACAGAATCAAACAGCTACCCAAATGTGAAGCCGGTCGCACAGCTCCTACCTACCTACTACAGTAAAACCCCAAAGTATACACCAAACCATGAAATGATCAAGAAGTCCAGTGAGAAAACACAATGACATCCTCCACTCAAGAACTATGCAGAATGGCAGCCAGAAACCCAGGAGCTTCAAGAGAGCACCAGATCAACCAGGGAAGGTAAGAGTGTAGCCTGCAAGGCTCTATGTCCAGAGGCAGCAAGAATGTAGAGCTCTCCTGGGAAAGACACAGGACATTTAGAAAGCTTCAGGGTGGGAACCTTGAAAGCCCCACAGAGCAATAGTGAAGAACAACTAGCAGAATGCTGACCAGTGTTATGCAGCAGCGTTCAGACCCAGATAGCTCAGGCCCAGGACCTCTGAAGTCCCTAACACTGTCCCGACACCAGAGAGGGCCCAGTAGATCCAATGATCTGAACCACAAAGATCCAAGGGAGGGGTTAACCCCAAGAGGTAGAAATCAACAACAACAACAAGCTTTTATTAAAGTGCTTACCATGTGCAAGGCACTGCGCTAAGCACTGGGAAAACAGTTTACAGTCTAATGGGAGAAGATGACATATAAAAGAAAGATGAAAAGGGGGTGGGAGGAGTAGGTACCTGAAGTAGGGGCATGGTAGAGGAAATCAGAAGTGTAGCTTAGACAGGTCAGCACAAGGACCCAGAGGGATAAGGGCAAAATGAAGGAGGGCTGACCACCCTACCCAAAAGTGCAGTACAAGGCAAAGCCTAGCCCTGGCACAAAGCCCCTGTTTAGGAACTAAAACTGGAGAGATAAATAAGTAAAAATATACTGACCAATATATAAATTACTTTAAATTTAACTATATAAGAACCACAAGCAGAGATTCAAAGGAAAACATACATTTTCTACAAGGACTGCATGAATACCTAGCAGAAATTAAGCAAGAGATACAAAATGAAATAAAAGGTCTTAAGGAAAGAATTGGAAAGAAAATAAGTACCTTGGAAGAAAATGTAGTAAACCTTACTGAAGAAATGGACTCCCTGAAAACTGGAAGAGACCAAACAAAAATCAATGACTCCATGAGACAGCAAGAAATATTAGAACAAAATCAAAATATTGCAAAAAATAGAATAAAACGTAAGTGATCTGATATAAAAAAACAACTAACCTCAAAAATAGGTAGAGGAGAGATAATTTAAGAATCATTGGACTCCCTGAAAACTATGGGAAAAAAAAGAAGCCTGGACACCATCTTTGAAGAAATCATAAATGAAAACTGCCCAGACGTATTAGACCAAGAAGACAAAGTAAGATAGAATCTACCATTTACATCCTAAAACAAAAATGAAAACAAAAGAAAAAGTCCCAGAAATGTCAGAGCTAAAATCCAGAGCTTCCATGTTAAAGACAAAACATTTCACATATACAGAAGGAAGAAGTTCAAGTTATCAAGGAACTACAGTCAGGTTCACACAAGACCTGGCAGCTTCTATTAAAAAATGGAGATCTTGGAATACAGTATTCCAAAAGGGAAAGATATAGGCTTACAACCAAGAATAACTTACCCTGAAAAGCTGCGTATACTCTTACAGGGAAAAAAATGATCCTTAATGGATTAGAAGATTTTCATGCATTTTGGATGAAAAGACCAGAGCTAAGCAAGAACTCTGAAATACAAACACAAGACTCCAGAGAAACTTCAAAAGGTTATTTGAGCAATCAGAAGGTGTTGGAGCATGGTATAATGCTGACATTCTAACAGAGGAAAAGAAACAAATGTCCCTTCTCAGCCATAATGTTTTCAAAGGGTAAGGAGGGAGTTAAATAAAAACAGAGATCCTAGGGGTGGTTTGGTTCTGTTTGAGGGTCTGAAGTGGAGAAAAGAGAAGGGAGGGTAAAAGGAAGAATATATAAGTGAAGAAAGGGGGAAGGAGGGAGCAAAATTTGCTATTTTTCATAATCGGGATGTATGAGAATATACAAGTATGGAGGAAAGGGGTGAGAGGAATTAGCATCAAATGAACCTCATTTTTATCTGGAGTAGAAAAATGAGGGTTTAACACACATATATTTGGTATACAATACACCAAATTCCACAGGAAAACAAGCTGGGGGAGACAGAGGGTAAGGGGTGGGCAGGGAGAGTATGAATTAAGAGAAAGAATAATACCAGGAAGTGGGTAACTGGTGCAATGGATAGAAGGCAGGCCCTGGAGTCAGGAAGACTTGAAGCCAAATCCAGCCTGGGACACTTATAGTTGTGTGACCCTGGGCAAGTCACTTCACCCTGTTTGCCTCCTTTCCTCATCTGTAAAATGAGCTGGAGAAGGAAATGGCAAAACTCTCCAGTGTCTTTGCCAAGAAAACCCCAAATGGGTCACGAAGAGTAGAACATGGTGGAAAATGACTCAACAACAACAACAAAAGTAATACCAGGGAGGGAATATTCACAAGCAAAACAAAAGTTCTTATCCTGAATGGAGATTAAAAAGGGGAGGAGGAGGAAAAGAGAAGAATGGGCAGCCTCTTAGACAGTTGGGGAATGGCTGAATAAAGTACGGTATATGAATGTAATGGAATATTATTGTGCCATAAGAAATGAAAAAAGAGATGATTTCAGAAAATGCTGAGTAGTAATTGATTCATTGTGAATTGAGGAGAATCAGGAGAACAATTTTTATAATGACAGGAACATTGTGAAGAAAAACGACCCTGAAAGACTTAAGAATTCTGATCAAAGCAAAGACCAAGGATGTCTCCAAGAGACCTATGATGAAGCATGATACCCACCTCTTGATCAAAGGTGATGGACACAAGATGCAGAAAGAGACAAACATAATTGGACAGGGCCACTGTGTGGATTTATTTTGCTTGACTAGGCTGATTTGTTACAAGGGGGTTTTTTTGTTCCTTCCTTACTCTAGGTTAATAAAGTGGGGGGTGGGGGTGGGGGGAACAATATGAGGCCAAGAAAAAAAGAGAGCATTGTAACCTTCATAAAATGTGCAAAAGAGAACAGAAGGAAGCACAAACAGGCCAGTTTTGCGTAGAATTGATTATAAGGTGGTTGGTTTTTTTTTTAAAGCAAGGAGTATGGAATGAGGATTCAGAGTTTCATAGAGAATATAATTTTGTGGAAATGCTCTCTTTTGGTGTTTAAATTCATATTAAAAAATTACGATTTTAAAGAAGAGTATGAGGGGAGAAGGGAAGCAGAATCATAGAATCATAGAGCTGCAAAATATCATCTAGTACAATCCTCTAATTTGACAGAAGAGAAAATGGAAGCCCAGAGAGGAAGAAGAACTTGTACAAGATCCCATATGCAGTAATGTCTCTCATATCTAGCTCTTCCTTTCCATCCTTTTGTCATGGTCCTACTTCAGGCTATCACTTCATGCCTAGATTAGTCAATAACCTAACTGGTCTCCCTGACTCCTGTCCCTCTCCCTTCCCCCAAGCTAACCTGCATACATAACTTTCCTCATTTACAGTTGGGCCCCAATCCCACCTCTGCCCAGAAATCTTTACTAGCTCTCAGTGTCCCATAGGGTCACAGGGTCAAAGGATTTTGAGCTGGAAAGAGATAAGTACAACTCATTCATTTTCCAGATAAGGACAAAGTTCAGACTTCTCACTCTGGCATTTAAAACTCTCCATGATCTGGCACCACCTTACCTATTCAACTTTGTCTCTCACTACTACCCAATGCTACAACTCTCTCATTCATTACATTGTGAGCTTCTTGAGGACAGAGACTGTCTTTTGCTTCTTTCTGTATCTCCAATGCTTAGCACAGTGCCTGGCACATATTAGGTGCTTAATAAATGTTTAATGCAGAGCAGCTAGGGGGCACAGTAGATAGAGCACTGGCCTGAAGTCAGGAGGACCTGAGTTCAAATCCAGCCTCAGATGAAACACTTGACACTTACTAGCTGTGTGACCCTGGGCAAGTCACTTAACCCCAGTTGCCTAATAAATAAATAAATGAATGAATCAATGGATAAATAAATAAATAAATGTTTAATGCATTGAAATGGAATTCACTTTTCCTGTGTACTCAGTTCTTCCAGTTCTGCTTTTTCCACTTTGCACTATTTCATAAAGGTCACTCTAAGGGTTTTTTTGGTCACAAATAATTTCCTTAATACACTTAGAAGCCATGATTTTCTTGATGTGGGTACTGATACCACAAATCACAACCTATCTCTGCCTACATAGATCTTTGAGTAATTGCTCTAACCAAAAATTCTGTCACTTTGTGACCTGGTGAGCCTTTCTGAACTTAGCTAGACTGGTCCTCCAACAACAGAAAGCCTGTCATTAAGCCTATATTTGAAACCCTTTCAGATGGGCAATCCCCACTGGCATAACCATGGAAGACCCATGATGCCTCAGAGATAAAACAGAGAATATGATAAATGCATAAGAAGTACCAGGTGACATGAGGATTCAGAAGGACAAAGAGTTTCCAGATTGGGGTAGGGAAGGGAAAATTCCTGCAAAGCTTAATAGAGAAGTTGACATTTGAGCTGGGTTCTAAAGGATGGGATTTCAACAGAATGACAGAGAACACAAAATTATATTTCCCCTTTTACAGTAACTTTCCCTGTTTGGACTTCAGATTCCTCATTTGTAAAATGAGGGAGTTACATGAGATCTAAACCTATGACATTATTATCATACATTAGGGCCTAAAGGTCACATAAATTACAAGTGATCCTAGTCTGTTAGCATTCACTAAAGAAATAGTCAGACTTCCTTTCTAGTCCCAGATCAGAAGGTATGCAATTCTTCATCCATTCAGACTTCTGACTCTAGGTGTTCCCTTAGATTCTATCCTAGACCCTCTTCTCTTCTATCTTTATGTACTTTTCTTAATGGTTCATCAGCTAACGATCATATCTATGGCAATGGCGCCACAGTCTTTAAATCCAGTCCTAATCTCTCCCCTGATTTCCAATGCCACCTCACCAACTGCCTACTGGATGTCCAAGAGGCCATCTCACCAACTGCCTACTGGATGTCCAAGAGGGAACTCCAACACAGTATGTCTAAAACAGAACTCACTATCTTTTCCCCTAAACCCATCCCTCCTCTGAATTTCCCAATTTCTATTGAGAGGATCACAATCTTTTCCCACCTAGTTTCACAACCTCAAAGTCATCCTTAGCTTTTCACTTTCCCTAGCCATTCATATCCAATCAATTGTTAACTTCTTGTCCATCCAAGTTCCACAACATCTCTCCCAAACAACCCTTCCTCTCTGGTCGCATGGTCATCATCCTAGATTAGGCTCCCATCACCTCTCAGTTATACTACAGCAGGAGATTCTTAATAGGTTTCTCAGCTTCTCTCTCCACTCTCCCATCCATCATCTACAGAGCTGCCAAAATAATCTTCCTAAGGCACAGATCTGACCTGGAATCAACAATCTGCAGTGGCTCCTTCTTGCCTTTAGAATCAAATGGAAAACTGCTCACTTTGGCATTCAATGTCTTTCACAGTCTGGCTTCAGCCTAACTTTCCAGACTGACTTCACATTATTCCCTTCATGTACTCTACATTCTAACCAAACAGGCTTATTTGCTATTCCCCAAACTTGGTATTCATTTCATCTCTTACCTTTGCACTCTGATGCCAAACTTTTCTCATCCTGCCAAGGATCCCTCCAGAGCCCACCATAGCAGTCAACAAATATCCACAAGTCAGCACTGTGTGCTCAGGACTGTAGTGAACACTGAATGCCCACAGTAGAAAGAGTTCTAGTCTAAACATCAGAAAATCGGGGTTTGGACCCCAGCTATCTCACTTCCTCAATGTCAGAACTGAGCTAATTGCTTCTCCTCTCTAGGCCTCAGTCACCTCATCAATAAAGGGGGATAGGGTGAAAAGGCCACTGGACTTGGATGTGGACTCTTCCACCTGCTAAATGTGTGACCTTGGGCAAATCATCTCTCCTCTCTGGGCCTGAGTTTTCTCATCTGTAAAATTCAATCATTCAACAAATATTTAAGCACCTACAATGTCACAGACACTGTGCACCAAATGAGAGGGCGAGGCTAGTTAAGCTAGTTAAGATCCCTCATAGCTCTAATATTCCAATTCTGTAGGCTTAATAATGCCTGACCTGCCTCTATACAGGGTTGTTGTAAGGATCAAAAGAGATAATATATGTGAACAAGTTTGATAAATGGTAAAGAACTCTATAAATATAAGAGAACATTACCACTAGTCTGTGTCCTTGAAACTACCAGATCTTTTTAAAATACGAAATCCTGAAGAAAAGCCTGCAGGCAGAAGCAAGCCATCCCAGTCACCTGAACAAGCCATGCACCAGGAGCACGGGGGGCTCATAATATTTAGCTTCAGGAGAACCTTTTATTTCTGGAAATGGATTTCAATTTACAAAAAAAAAAAAAAACAACACACTTTTTGAAAACAGAAAAAGGAAGATCATCCAAAGTAGGAGTTTGCCTTTTTGAGATAATCACATAAATTAGGGCCATTGGAGAAAGTCCATTAAGTGAGTAGTGAAGCAACGTGCAGGCATAAAAAGAACTATTTGATTATAAGTGAACAAGTACTCCTAGTCCCTTACGAGAAAAAAAATGGTTGCGTCATGCAGCAGCTGATAGGTTATCTCCAGGTAGCTGGAAGTAGAAGGAACATTAGAAGTACCATTTTTTCAAGCTACCAGAATTTCTGTACCTCTAGATTCCAAAGATAAAGCAGGTTTATAAAGATGCTTTAGAATTAAGTGAATTTAATTATCTTCTATTTCTTTGAAAATTATCAGCACATGCTGGGTATATATATATGTGTATTGACCTGCCCAGCTCCCTGTCCCTGCAAAACTGAGGTCCCCAAACTTCCACATGTAGATCTGGCCCTATACAAGATGCTAGTACCAACTTTCTCCCTGACCAGGAGGATTCCAAGAAAGCCTTAATTAGAAGTGGGCCTAAGCCATAGTTTCACTGAGGCCCTCCTCAATGGAACAGCCAGTAATGGAGCCACCCTTCAGTGATCTTAAGGCCAACTGTATCTCCTAGATCTTCATGAGGCTCAGCATCAGCTTCTCTATGTCTGTGAAGAACTTTGTGTTCTAAAGACCTCCTCCAGGCCAATGTTGTCTTTGGGAGGTATGTATTGAGGGCAGGGAGGAAAGGTGAACATAAGTACCCTCTGCCCTTCTCCAATCAATCAA
Source organism: Phascolarctos cinereus (assembly GCF_003287225.1). Lineage (NCBI taxonomy): Eukaryota > Metazoa > Chordata > Mammalia > Diprotodontia > Phascolarctidae > Phascolarctos > Phascolarctos cinereus. The sequence goes on from NW_027556291.1 coordinate 30,535,633, forward strand.
GTAGCAAGGGTTCACATTTAGGGTTTCCTAGGTGCCTAGCCTGGGATATACATACACACATATATATATACACATATATACACACATACATACATACATATGGTATGTGCATGTATATATATATATATATATATATATATACACATATATATATATATATGATCTATGTATGTGACTACCAGAAACTTTTTAACTGTCGAAACAGAAGACAGAAAATAATTTCATAAACCAAAACATTTCCTTCAATGATTGCTTGTCTAAAACTATAAAGCCCTTTCAAGGAGTCCTAAAACATACATTCAAGAATGACTCATCTTAGGTCATTGAAAGCACTCAGCTTTGCTTCCTGACCCTCAAACAGCCAAGGCCTGTTACTCTTAAGTGCCAAAGAGTACATTACAGTGTTTTTCTGGGGAAATGTACGTACAGAATGTTGTATAGAGGTCTCAGCCTTTCTACTTCCCATCTGATAGAATTCATGTAGCAGAATATGTATTTACCATAGTTACTCATCCAGGAAAGTTGTCATTTTCTGAATTGGTGGAGTTTGCTTTCCTGCCCCGACTTGAAATGCTATCACTTTTGCCACTAGAGGAACCTGGGGAGGAGGCCAAAAAGTTGCCAGCTAACAGAAACCAAAGAAATGTGAGACTCAGGAGAATACAGCAACCATAGGACTATACTATCCATTGCCTATATTGGCAAATGGAAGAGGTAGTAGGCAGCTGCACCCTCTAGGCCATGACTGTACTAAAGATTTCTTTTTTGCAGTTTACCTTTTCACTCTTCTCTCTGAGCCTTAGGACCAATGAAATTCCATAAAGCCAAATCCTGCTAAGTTTTATATTCTCCCTTAGTAAGAAAACCAGTGAGCTCAAATGGAATTATATGATACTATCCAAGAAAGGGAGGCAGCAAGATGGCTCAGTGGATAGAGTGCTGAGCCTGGAGTCAGGAAGACCTGAGTTCAAATCCAGCATCAGACACTAACTAGCTGCGTGTGTGTGTGACCCTGGGTAAGAGTCACTTAACCTCAGTTTGTCTTAATCCACTGCACAAGGAAATAACAAACCACTCCAGTATTTTTGCCAAGAAAACCTCATGGACGGTATGGTCCATGGGGTCACAAAGAACTAGACACAACAGAACTAATAACAACAACATCTAAGAAAAGAGGCTTTGCGAAGGAAATTAAGCACAAAAACAAAACTGGGACTGAGAAACAAAGCTAAACTCCCAAGGAAGGAGAATGTATGTGCAGAGGACCACTGAGGCGAGGGCACTGAGGCTCAACTATTCCCAGGAATCTTTGGGTCTCTGAGAGGGAGGCACATTCACCCAGCTGAACAAAGTCCAACTTGCTGGGTTTCTCAGGATCATCGATGTCTTTCCAAATCCCATTTGTTCAGACTGGTACCAGCTTGTTTGGGAACACTCACCATGGCAGTTGATCAAGAGCAGCTCCAGGTCCTCTCAAATCCCTCCACCATTAGGAGACTGAAGTAGTGGAATGAGTCCTGGAATGAGAGTCCGGAAAGATTTTGAGCTCAGTTTTGGACATGGTGAGTTTAAAATGTTTATGAGCTATCTCATTCCAGATGGCCAATAGGCAGCTGGAGAGTTGAGGTCACTTTTCCTCTCTGGTCCTCAGGTTTCTGATCTATAAACGAGGAGGGATGGACTATAATCTAGTCACTAGATCAGAGGGTCTTAACCTATTTCTGTCATGGACCTCCTTAGCAGTCCGGTAAAGCTTATGGATCCACGCCCAGAATAATATTTTGAAATAATTGAAGGGAACATAAATTCCAACTAGAGGTTAGCGAAAATAAAAATGCAATTTTCCCCCACTTAAGTTCCTGGACCTCCTGAAATCTAGCCACATATTCCCAAGGGTTAAGAAGCCCTGTACTAGACTTCAAAGGTGCCTTCCAGATCTGCATTCTATGATCCTAAAATCTTTCCTAATTTTGTACAGAACAACTAGGTGCAACAGTAAAGAGAACTTGGAGTCTGGAAGACTTGAGCTTCAATCTTGCTTCAGTCACTTACAGCCACTGCTAGGAGGGCCAACATCTAACATCTGTCTGCCTCAGTTTTCTCATCCGTAAAATGGGGATAATAATAGCATCTACCTCACAGGGTTACTGGGAGGAACAAAGGGGATAATATAGGTAAAGAGCTTCGCAAAACTTTAAAACACTATATAATACTAGCTATTAGTATTAGTATTATTAAGAAGCCTCTACTCAGGGTCTTATGGGTGATGTTGCCACCTAGTGGAAAATGGTCGCAATAGGCAGTGAAGACAACAACAGTAAAGAACAGGGAATTCAAATAAACAATTAAAAAAAAATACACAGGAAGACAAAGACTGTAGGAAACATTACAAAAATGGTGACAGCAAGTCAAGGATGAAACCGCCCTAGAACTTGTTTCCAAATTTCAACGGCTGACAATAATACGGTTTGTTAGGAATTAATATGCATTAATGTAGTGGGTCACCTTCATTCATGTGGGGAAGTTTGATAGCCCACATCTGCTTCTAAAAAGCCATGAAGCAGCATACTTTCCTGCTTCCCTATCTTCGTTCATGCTGTTCCTTCCTCCTAGATGCCATCCCCTTTCCCCAACTGTCAAAATCTTATCCATACTTCTCTAACACTTCTCTAATAGAACTCACCATGTTTCGCCTGGTAATGACAAAAAACAATAACAATAGTTGTCATTTATAGAGCACTTTAAGGTTTACAAAACACTTTACATATGTTATCTCACTTGATTCTCACAATAACACCTTGAGGTAGGTACTACGATTATTCCCATTTTACAGATCAGGAAACTGAGGCTGAGATGGGTTAAGTGATTTGCCAGAGGCCAAATCTCATGCAGGATTCAAACTCAGATCTTCCTGACCCCAAGTCCAGCATTCCATTCATTGCACCACTTGATTACATAGTATATCCCTTACCTATTAGAACTGATAGAACCTTAAAGTTGGAAGAAAACCTAAGAGATAATTTTCCAGAAGAAGAAAACAGGCCAATTGCCCAAGGCCACAGAGCTAGGCAGCCACAGCATGACTCAAATCTACATCTCCTGATTTCTGGTACACTGATGTTTACATTATACCCCATATTATCTCCACCTAGACTGAAAGTTTCTTGAAATCAATCAGAGCATGTTAGGGCAGTGGAAAGGAAGGTCCCAGGAAGCAGGCACTGGTTTTCACTGGATCTCTGTACCCACAATGCCTCATTCACAACAGGAGCTTCATAAATGCCTGTTAGAGCAGATAGAGCGGTAAGAAACCTTGGAAATCATATAATCCAAATGCTGTATTTTACATACATGGCGCCTGCAGGCCAGAGAAGGGAAGTGATTTGCCCACGGTCAAAGAACTCGTTTGTGACAGAGACAAGACAAGCATCCAAGTCTCCTCCCACTCTGCTCTGTATCTCCTAGGAGCCAGAACAACATTTTACACATAGTTATTAAATGTCAACTCTTTCTTGGATAAAGAAAACAATGAATTATTTATTTAATTTTGTCTAGATACCTTTGGAAATTTTATGACACTCTACCATTGTGATGTGAGTATTCCCTCAGTTCAGTGGCACAGATCAAAACCTGCCTGCACCCTCTCATGCTGTATGACTCTCGCCTACACTCTTCCAGAAAGTCTCCAGAAAAGAGCCATTATAAAATTATTTCAACTAATGGTGTCCTAGATTATTTCAATGAAGCATTTCTACTATAAATGCATACTGCAAAATTTCTTTTCTTTATACATTTTGTTCTGACGTGACATTTCCCAAGTAATTCCCAAAGAAACCCCCTCCCACAACAAAATTATATCCCCCCAAAAAAAAATCAAGCAAAACTGCTTCAGAGCAATTGCCAACATCATCAGTGTAAGTTGGTGTCCCAGAGATGTCTGAATTGTATTTCTATACACAGCCTCTTTTTTACAAAGGTTATCACTAACAAAGGCACTAGGTGGCGCAGTGGATACAGCATCGGGCCTGGAGTCAACAAGACCTGGTTTCAGACACTAGCTGAGTGACCCTGGGTAAGTCACTTAACCCCGTTTGCCTCAGTTTCCTCATCTGTAAAATGAGCTGCAGAAGGAAATGGCAAAACACTCCAGGATCTTTGCCAAGAAAACCCCAAAAGGGCCATAAAGAGCTGGACACGAGTGAAACAACTGAACAAAACAATCACTAACAAAGGCTGTATGCTATTTGGGGACCAGCCTACCAAAGTTTAGAGAATTCATCAGCTGAGGGTTGGCAACTGGGAGCCAAATTTTAGGAAGGGTACTAATAAGCTAGAAATTGACCAGGGAAGAACAGGACAGTGAAGGTACACGCCCTAAGAGAACTGGGTGAAGACACTAGGGACATTTAGCCTGAATAAGAGAAGATTTAAGGGAGGTATATATATTGTGGAAGAGGGATTTAACTCATTTTAATTGGCCCCAGAGGGCAGAAGTGGGAGTTATGGGTGGAAATTTCAGAGGCAAATGGGAATGGACTGCTTAGGAGGTAGTGGATTTCTCCTCACTTGAGATCCTCAAGAACAGGTTAGATGCCACCTGTCAAATATGCCATAAAAGGGACGAACTAGATGGTCTTTCTGTGATTCTGCACATTTTTTTCAGCTATGAGACCTGAGGAATAATAATAGATAACATTCCCCCTTACATAGGGTTTTATACTGAAGTTTGCAAAAACCTTCACATATATTATCTTCTTTAGGGCTCACAACAACCTTGTGAGGTAGGTACTACAGGTACCTTATTCCCATGACTATTTATAAGCCAACAAACATCTTAAGTGCCTACTATGTGCCAGACACTGCTCTAAGGGCAAAGAGATTAAAATCTACATTGCTGGAGGCAGCATCCAAGCTGATGAAGGAGCCTTTGAAAAACCATTATTAAATCATTATTAACAAATGTAAAATCATAAGGAAAGTGTTCTTCCAATTTCCGTTTGACAATCTCCAGGGACAGAGAGCTCACAACTTTCCTAAGACAGCTTATTACACTGAGCCACTATCGACCTCCCTGGAACTTTTTATCTGTTGGTCTTTGTTCTGGTCTCTGAAATCACACAAAACAAATCAAACTCATCTTTCACACATCAGCTATGATGGCTGTCCCCCCCTCCCCCAATCTTCTCTTCTCCAGGCTGAGAATTCTTAGTTCCTTTACTTGATCGTTATAAGGCACAGTTTTAAAATCTATACTAGTGGAACACAAACTCTGACTGATCCTGTCAAGGTGGAAAGACTTTGGGGGTGGGCCTGGTGGCAAACTGTCATTTAAGAACTAGTCTAGTTAAGTTTAGAAAGGCACAGCATCAGGGGGCCCTCAGGCTGATGAATTTTTCAGTCACAGCCACTCTGGCAAACCATTTACCAGGTACCAATTAATCAGATCCTTGAAGGTGCAGGGGGGTGGGGGTAAGGAACTGGGCAAACAGTAAGCATCCTCCATCAACACACTTAACAACCTTCATTAATTTCAAGCCACTTTTACTAAAATGACAAAGGTAATTTGAATCTCTATTTCCTAAAAGTCCTCTCTTTCTTCAGTAATTTCCCCAGAAAAGTGCCGCTTAGAGAATGAGAGGGAGATGATTTTGAAGTGATTGAAGGTGTTTGATTATTTGTTTTCTTTTCATCCCAAAGCTTATGATTTCTTATTTGAGGGGGCTAGAGAAAAAGAATTAGGAGTGAACAAGCAACTTAAATCGCTATTAGAGAATCATGTGACTTGGGGAACAAATTGCCATTTACATGGAAAGCTTAAAACTTTGCAGATAAGCAGGGGATCTGATGAGAATTTAGCTTTTGTGGCACAATTATTAAGTCAGATGGTACTTAGTAAGATGACAAAAATCAACAAAATCACAATTTGGAGGAGGTGGGGTGCTACGGGAGTGGCACACTAATGCATGGTTCATGGCACTGTGAATTGGCCCAGCCATTCTGGAAAACACTTTGCTCAACTCTGCCCATAAAGTCACTCAACTGTGTATAACCTTTGATCTAGTGACACCACTGCTAGGCTTATACCCCAAAGAGACCAGAAAAAGAAGTATAAAATTAGCTCTTTTTGTTATGGGACCTTAGGTAGTTCTAAAGAATCTGGTTTTTTGTGTATTGTATATACTTGAAAGCAGGGGTTCTGAACCTTTTTTTTGTCATGGATCTCTTGAGCAGTCTGGTGAAACTCACAGGTTCTCTTCTCAAAATGTCTTTTTTTTAATAATTGAAGGAAATATTAAATTTCAGTTAGAGGTTTGTGAAAATAAGGATGTAATTTTTTTTCCTATCCATGTTCACAGACCCCAGGTAAGTAACAACTACGACAGCAGCAGCTGACAGTTATAAAGTCATTTTTAAGATTTACAAAGCACTTGACATGGATTATCTCATTTGAACCCACCACCTCCAATCTCTCTGCTGATGCTCTTGCCAAGTGCTAAAAAAGAAGGCCAAATGGGATTGGGTAAATGCTTTAGGATCCCTAACAAAACCAGATTTTGTGACACGTAAAACCTTTGGATTTAAGTCAAACAGCCCTTCCTATAGCTAGACAGAAAATATGAATTGGACTATTGGCAAGAAAAGAAGCTGAGAGTCTTCTCCCTACTAAGCAAACCTAGAGACAGGAAAGACAAAGAAGGATCCAATCTTCCTACTTTCCAGACAGACCTGAAACCATTCAAGAATGGGCTGCATCAAGCATTGTACAGGCCTGGAGCTCAAAAGTAACCGACCACAAAAAACTGGAAACAAAGCAAATGCCCAGTGATTGGGGAAATGGCTAAACAAATTGTGGTCCAAGAATGGAATGGAATATTACTGAGCTGTAAGAAATGATGAGTGTCCTCTAGGGCTATATCCCAAAGAGATCAAACAAATGGGAAAAGGACCCACACGTACAAAAATATTCATAGCAGCTCTTTTTGTGGTGGCAAAGAATTGAAAATTGAGAGGATGCCCACCCATTGGGGAATGGCTGAGCAAGTTGTGGTATATGAATGTAATGGAATACTATTGTGCTCTAAGAAATGATGAACAGGCTGACTTTAGAAAAACCTGGAAAGACTTATATGGTCTGATGCTGAGTGAAGTGAGCAGAACCAAGAGGACTTTATACACAATAACAGCCACGTTATGCAATGACTAAGATTGTTAAACTGAACCTTTCTCAGCATTATGAGGAGCTAAGACATTTCCAGAGGCCTCGGGATGGATAATGCTGTCCACATCCAAAGAAAGAACTATGGAAGTCGAATCGCTCTCACTTATTTTTACCTTCTGTTGAGTTTTGTTTCATCTTTCTGATGGTTCCTCCTACTGGTCTTAATTTGTACTTACAACTTCACTGATGTGAAAATATGTTTAATGGGTATGTAAATGTAAAGCCTATATCGGATTGTGTGCCGTCTTGGGGGGGGGAGGAAAAGGGAGAAAAATTTTCAACTCAAAAGCATATGGAAAAAATAAAAAAATTTAAATTAAAAAAATAAAATAAAATAAAAAAAAGAAATGATGAGCGTGATGAACACTAAGATGCACGGAAAGACTTAAATGAACTGATGCAAAGTGAATTGAACAGGGCCAGGAAAATAATATACACAATGACAACAACAATGTAAATGGGAAGAAGAACCACTACCATACAACATTTGAAAATGAATGATACAAAATTATAAAGAACAAGCTTGGCTGGCAAAGAAGAGACATGAGAAGACACTTGCTCCCTGCTCTTTTGAGGTGAGTGGGGGTGGAATCCATGGTTGTGCAACATCACATGGAATGGCAGATTTTTTCAGGATATCAATCAGTTTTACTGGTGTTTTCCCCACGTTCTGCTTTTTTGTTATAAGGGATGGCTCTCACACAAGGAGAGGGGAACCTAAGAGACTTAAAAACATAAGACCTCAATAAAATCTATTTTTAAAAGGAATCTACCAGAGGCTTTGGTTCACCTGTGCCCCATTTTGCTTGCTGCCAGTGTAAGAGCTTGGAAGGCCTACACACCTCACAGCATTTTTATTCTATTAGAATATTGTTGAAGGTACCCAGTATGCATATGAAAGTCTTAACTGAAGCAGTTCACTATAAACTGTGACATACACTGCAATATGTTCACAGATCATAGATTTAAAGGGGTAAAGGATCTCAGAAGGCCCAGGTAGCACTAGAAACAAGATTTTTAACCCAGGTCCTCTGATTCCAGGGCAGCTAGGTGGGTCAGTGGATAGAGCGCTAGGCCTGGAGTCAAGAAGACTCATCTTCCTGAGTTCCAGTCAGGCCTCAGACACTTACTAGTTGTGTGACCCTGGGCAAGTCACTTCACTGTTTACCTCAGTTTCCTCATCTGTCAAATGAGCTGGAGAAGGAAATGGCAAACCACCCTAGGATCTTTGCCAAGAAAACCCCAAATGGGGTCACAAAGAGTCAAACACGACTGAAACAACTTAACAACAGCCTCTGACTCCAGAACCACATTAAATGATGTGATGTAATTTTTTAAAAATCTTAGGCTTTATGTTCTGGAAGGGACCTTGGAGAACCAGTCTAACCCCAGTATTTTGCAGATAAGAAAACTGAACTCTGGAAATAGCAACTTACCTAATCAAGCTCTGTTTTATTTTATACCTATAAAAGCTAATTTTTTCTGGCATAGTGTTTTGTTTTAGAAGGAGATTTTTTGTTGTTTTTTGTTTGCTTCTTTGTTTTGGAGAAGGAGGAGGGCAATCCCTATGATTTCACTACTGTAGGGAACTTCAGGTGTGGAAATCTGACTGCTACAGCATCTCACTGTAAGGCAGCATCTTGGAGAGTCACCTGGGGCACTGAGAGGCCAAGCAGCTAGGAGGAGGTCACACAGCCAGTAGGACTGAAAGGCGGGCCTTACACCTTAGTTTTCCTGACTCCAAGGTGAGGCCTTTAGACACTACAGCACTCTGCCTCTCACAGAGGTAACAGTCATCCACTAATACACCTTTAATCACTATAATAATAGGATCCAATGCTTTTAGGTTTAAGCTGACTTACTAGGACAATGCGCCCAATTTACAACTGGCTGGACATTAATATGAGGTCGCCCCCCTCCAAATGCATTAGATATTATCAAAGTACAAGAGCAGATTAAACAGATTAATATTATAAAACAGCTGGATTAGTTGGATTTTGGAAAAAACAAACCCCATTGGATATGATTAAATGTGCATTTGAGTGTGCTACCTTGAAGAGATTTGCACACAGCACATACATCTCTTGTTTCTGGCAGAGGGAACAGGAACAGACAAACTGGAAGGCAGCTCCTTTTCCCTCTTCCTGTAGTTGTTTCAGCCTTTGGGTAGATTACAATAAAGGCTATCCAGGGGGAGATGGGTACCCTAGTCCTCCTCCTTCCCTCCAGGAAACCTTCTACCCTGATCTAGACAGGAAGGAGAAGACCTCAGGATGCTTTCAGGCACTGCCAGGACTTGGGCCCCATAAGCCTAAAGGCTGAAGAAGTCCAGCCAATGCTGCCACATCCTTAACTCTTGGTGAGAACTGCCTTTCTTCTCTTGAGTAATAACAGTGCAGACTTTGGCTTTGTCCAGAAGGACTATGGGACCTGTAGGCCAGAGGCACATCTGCTTCATCCAAAGAGCCATTCAAGAAGGGCCTAAACTACCTGTTTTTATAAGAATCCAAGTGAAGACAAGAGTCTCTTTCGGCCAAAATATGTTGACTAGAACATGGCCACAAACCTAGCGCTGAGTGAAGAACAGGCTTTGACTCCTAGCTCATCTTAAAGCATATGCTGGATTATACTAGTCACACTTTTGATGTTCCCAGCATGGTTTATGTTTTAGAGGGCTGCTTACTGCCTCCTAGTTCTTCTCCTTGACCTCTAGTCACTGCCACCATGTGTGGTTTCTAGTTTGGTTAGTAAAACATGGTGGAAAAATGATCAAGAAGTGCAGGAACAGACCTCTCCACTATGCTATTCCCGAGTGTTAACTTTCTCTGAAAAAATATTTATTTAGAGCAGAGGTGCAGGGTTTACTCTGGGGTCTGTAAATGTGGGTTTTTTTAATATCTTGATATCTATATTTCAATACAATTGGCTTCCTTTGTAATTGTATTTTATTGTATGCATCAAAAACTTTATTCTGACAAAGGTTCCCTCAGCTTCACCAGACTGTCAAAGGGGTCCAGGACACAACAAAAGCTAAGAACCTTTGATTTAGAGCAACAAAACATAAGTAATAATATAACAAGCCACAAATAGCAAATGAGTCAAAAACGAAAAAACACTTCCAAGCACAAAGTATTATTTCTTACCAGTAATGAAATTCCCATATTAATATACTGGAGTAAGTTCAGATGACTCCTCAAGCAAAGCCCTACTCCAATGCCTCAGTGGGGCATGTGGCAACGACAGTTTCTTAAAGGCTATAACAACTGAGCACAGACTCCAAAGGCCCTACACCAAGCTAGGAAAGCTTCAAGGATGGGTCCAGGGATGCATTCTATGCCTGTCTTCTGAAGAACTAACTAAACTCAGTTCTAGTTTTCGAAAGAACTAACTAGACTCAGAAAGGCTCATCGCCATGTTGAAGCAGGATCATTTCAGTGACTACAACAATTCCCCCAAACCATCTTCTGAGCTTTAGGAGTAAAGGGGTTGCGATCTTACTTAGTGGAAGAAAGAGCCACACCAACAAAACCCACAGATACCTGAAGTATAATCCTACTTCTAAAGAGTCTCTCCAGAGATGCAGTGATAGTGAGGCAGATGCTGAGGAGGAATTGTCGTTCAGTCGTTTTAGTCACATCTGACTCTTCCTGACCCTATTTGGAGTTTTCTCGGCAGAGATACTGGAGCAGTTTGCATTTCCTTCTCCAGCTCATTTTACAGATGAGGAAACTGAGGTAAACGGGGTAAGGGACTTATCCAGGGTAATGCAGCTTGTAAGTGTCTGAGGCTGGATTTGAACTCATGATGATGAGTCTTCCTGACTCCAGGCTTACACTCTATCCACTGTAGCGCCACCTAACTGCCCAATGAGGCAGGAGGCCCTTGGTCAAAGTCCTGCCTCTGACAAACACTGGTCCTGTGACACTGAATGAATCACTTTAAGTCTTGGTTCCCTGGGTAACTTAACATTATAAATGGCAAAGCATGCACAGCTTTACACTGGTTTAGTTTCATCATTTGGGGTTCCCTATAATAATAATACGACAAGTCTAATTTTTTTTTAAAAAGTTGTTTTTTCTTAAGGCCTTTCCACTATTTTGGTCTTCTCTTCTTAGGCCGATACATAATAAGTCCTACTGCTTAAAAACAACCCAAGTCCCACAACCACCCACACCAGTGCTACCAGGCCACTCACTAGAAATTAAGATGGCTCAGCTAATTCATTTATACAATGAGCCACTTGGACCCAGATGGCCCTCAAAATCCTAAGAACTACAAAGGGTTTTCACAAAGATCGCTTTCTGATCCCACTCAGGGGTGTGCTGGTAAATGTTTAACAACAGCTGGGAGAGCAGGACATGTAGTTCACACTTTTAAGCTGTATCCATACTATCAACATTTTTTTCTATTGCTTTCTTAAGTGTAGACAATCAACAAATGAGTCAAGCTCTGATTTGTAGCATTTGCTGATTTGCAAGGTGTATGTGTGCTCATATTGAAAACTGAACAATCAGTTCTCCTTTTCAAGCTGGCTCCAGTACACCTGTGATTATACTATGTACAACTGATGTTTTGCAATCAAGTGTAGGGCTTTCCTTTTTATCCCTATTAAATTTCAGTTAGTTCAGTTGTTGTTCACTGTCGTTACCTACAGAGAGATTGTTGGATTTGGATACGACTTTTTAGTTCTCGTTGTCAGTTTCCTGTACCTATACACCTTTATCCAAGTCACTGATTAAAAAAAAAAAAGTTGATCAGAATTCTGAAGTACTCTAACATAGACTTTCCTCTAACTTGAAATTAATCTAGTAATCAAAACTCTTGCTATTGGGTCATTCAGTCCACCAGTTTGACCCACCTTCTGGTCCATATCTTGCTGTCTTATTAGGAGATTATCATTTTGCTAATGCTCAAATATAGTAAATACCTCTGAAATTCCTCTGATCTTGATGCAGGGGAAAGAACAGTGGGACTTAGAGTCAGAAGACCTGGGCTCAGTTCCCAGCTCTATCACTTTCTACCTATGTAACATTGGGAAATTCACATTATCTCTCTGAACCCCCAGTTTCTTCTTCTGTAAAATGAAAGAGTAGCACTAGATAGCCCTCTGAGGTCCTCTTCCAACTCAAAATCTAAATATAATCTTATGATTCTCAAACTAGAATCACAGGATTTTAGAACTGGAAAGGGATGTCATTTTACAGGGGAGGTAACTGAGATCTTGAGACAGGAAAATGACTGGCCCGAGGTCACACAGTAAACAGCAAAGGTGAGGCAGAGCATTAGGCTTTCCAACTCCAAATCCACAGCCAGAAATGAGAGGGGGAGGGGAGGGGAGGAAGCAGAGAGAGAGTTCAATGTCTGTCTGCTCCAGCTGTTTCTAATTTCTTTCCTTGCTGTCTCTGGTGAATGGCTCAGTGACTCAGCATGATTTGGTTACCTGACTTTTTAAAGGAACTGGATTATTTTGCCATCAAACCAAATATATATGGAAGTTACACCACTGAACATGACTCTATTCCAAACCAACTAAAATAACCTTAAATTTTTTTCACAACCGCAAGAAGCTTACCAACAGAAATTTTAAAAATAAGAGCAAGCCAAGTCTTGAGCACCTGTACTGACAGGGAAATCAAGAGACAGTATTAATACATATAATAGAAATCCACAAATTACTCCAAACTTCGTGTTTTACTCAGCAGTTCTGATTCTTTTCCCCAGCAGAATGTCTTACAAGTAGCTAAACTGTAAGGAAAGGGGTGGCACATTGGTTTGAAATACACTACTTACTGTCTTGAACATCTGGCAGCAGGCCCCTTGGCCTCCAAAGTGATCAGACATAAACCTCTTTAATTAAGGCCCTTCCTGGCTACTTAGCTATGGGCTCTGAAAAAGCAGACCCAAATCTGGGCTAATACATCAAACTATAACATACAGTCCTTTGAGTTACTAAGAAACTTAGGGGCCCCTGTGAGGAACTCTGGAACTTGTGCCCTAAGTTGTACCAGGTGCATGAAGTCTCCAAGGTAATGTGGTGAATACCTCAGTGGACCTGGCTTACCTTTTCTAGACTGAAGATTGTATTCCACAGATTACACTTAAAATCCTTTCTAACCACAGTGCAAAACTGTAATCTTAATGCAATGACCCTGTAACAGCCCTCCTGTCCTAATATCACAGAGAGTGTTAACTGTACTGAACTTTAACTATACTGCATCAATATTGTGAAATTGTCACTAGTGAAAATAGGACCTAACTGGATTTTCAGAGTGGATTTGTACCACAAAATAATTTTTACATGCTATCCCTATACAAAGATTATTATACTGACCCATTATCAGTAACATATGTACTTCTGAGTTGTTTTTCATTATAATCAACTAGCAGGTTGCAAGGTCTGTGAAGACAGACTATGTATGCTTTCTCTTTCTGTATTCAACAGCATCTAGAGTGAGTCCTGGCACATAGTAAACATTCACTAAATATTTGATGAAGGAATGAATTAATCAACAAACATTTCTTGGAGATTCTACTTCTGAAAGATACTGTGCTAGGCAATACCAGGATGACAGAGTACCTGCCCTTGAGGGCAATACAGCTGGGAATACTATACAGCTGAGGAGGAGGGGGAGCAGAACATACACATAAAATGAAGGAATATCTCTGAAAGGTTGAGTGGTCAAGAAAGACCAGAAGGAAGGTATCCTAGAAAGAAGAGTGCACTTTGATAAGTGCAAAGGAAGGAGATGAGCATTTAAGGTAGAGGGACTGGGGTGACCAAAGGCTCAGAAAACAGAAATTAGAAGGAAGCACAGGGAAATAGTGATCAAGAAGACTAGAGAGGGAAGTAGAGAGGTCAAATTATGGAGGACCCTGAATGCCAGACTAAGGTATTGGAGCTGTAGGCAACAAAGAGCTCTAGAAAGTTTCTAAGCAGAAGATAATCATATGCAAAATTGTGTTTTGAGAAAATTAATTGGGAATTGGTGTGTAGGGTGAACTGGAAGAAGAAGAGAATAAGGGCAGAAATACCAGTTAAGAGCCTAGTCTCCTTTGTAACTGAAAGGGGACCTGGCCAATAAGGGCTCCAATAAGTAAGCTGCTAAGTGGCCAAAACAAGCCTGTTCTCTCTTTCTGGCCTGACTGCATTCGAGTGAGGGAGATATGTTGTAAGCCTGTGGATAGGGAGAGGCCTCAGCCTCTCCCCACTCGGGCAACATGAGACCCATGGATATAGACCTCTATTCTTTGCCTTTCTTCATTTGTTTTTAAGTAAAGGAGCATTAGAGACAGCTGCAGCCTTGTGAGCCGTGAAAGTTGGGAATGGCAAGCCACCAGAGATCTGGGAGCCATTCTATGCCAGATTATGCAGCCAGCCAAGATGGCGAGGAGTGAATTCTTGAGTGACCGGTTTGACTCAGGACAGATGAAAGGTGGCCAAGAGAGAGCTATGGCCATTCATCCATCAGCTATGCCAAATTTTGAACTTAGTGAGATTAATGCTGTGTAGAGACCCCACTCTCAACACAAACCAATGACATAGAGGAGAGTGTGCCCAGAGATGTACTTCTGTTCTTGTTGTTTCTTTGTAGTGAATATCTCTTTGTAAAAGTTAATCAACATTAATTGGTTAAATTAATCACAAAGAGGTGGTCCTTCTCCTTGCCAAGGCCCGCTTCTCTACTTGGACCCTTGAACCCATTCCTTCTTCTCCGCTTGGGGAGCTTACCACTCTCTTCCTATGTACTGGATACCACCCCCCCCCCACCCCCATCCCTTTGCTCCAAAATTTCTTCTTCCTATTAAGGGCTCTACCATGCTCTCAGCCACTCAGGTTTCAGATTCACAACCTCAGAATCTTCCTGGACTCTTCACTATGCCTTCAATCTACACCCCCCTCCCATATCCAATCAATTGCCAGGCTTTATCCATTCTACCTCTACAACATCTCTCCCACTCATCCCTTCCTCCCCACTCAACACAAGTAATATCCTAATTCTGGCCCTTATCATCTCTCATCTATACTATTGCAATAACCTCCTAATTGTTTTCTCTGCTTTTAGTCTCTCTCCTCTGGGGAAGATGGATTCATCCTCCCCAGAGTTGCTGAAGCTCAGATCTGACCACATCACTCAGCCTGCAGGGTAAAACATTTAACCTCAGCCTGGCATTTAAATTCTTCCTTAGCATATCCAGCTGCCACGTCTCTTTCCATTCTTATTACCCATTCTTTCCCTACATACGCTACACTCCAACCAAACTGGCCTAGCAGCTGCTCTGAGAACTCAACACTCCATCTCCCCATCTCTGTGATCTCACACAGATCTCACCCCATGCTTTGAATGCATTCACATCTCATCTCTGCCTCTTAGAATCCTTGGCTTCCTCCAAGGTTCAGCTCTATGAGAAGTTCTTCTTTACTCTACCCCCAAGTGTTAGCAGTGTCATAGATTTAGGACTAGAAGGGATTTTTGAGGTCATGTTTTCTAACCCTATTTTGATAAATAAAGAAACTGAGACCGAGAGGTGAAATAACTTGCACAAGAATAACCCAGGTAGCAAACAGCATGGTCAAGATTCCAACCCAGGTCCTGTGACTCAACATAGCACTTTCCACTGTACCACAATGCCTCATTCTCTTAAATCCACAAATGATCAGATATTTCTTTATCTGTGTGTGCTTCCTGCATTCCTTCGTAGAACCTAAGTTCCTTTGGGACAGTCACCTTGCTTCCTTTTTGTCTTTGTATATCCAGAACCTTGTACATAAAAGTGCTTAATAAACTCTCTACAACTTGCTAAGGAATTCTTTCATCTTAGCATATATATGTCCTAATCTGAAACTCATAATAATATCTCATATGTTTATGGTAAATTAAGGTTTAGGATGCACTTTCCTCACCACAACCCCATGAAGTAGGTAGCGAAAGTGTTATTATACCCATTTGACAGATGAGAAAAACTGAGGCTCAGAGAGGTAAAGTGACTTGACCATGGTTAAACACAGTTAATAAATGTCAGAGCCAAGAATCTGAACCCAAGTCTTCTGGCTCCAAACCCAGGGTTTCTTTATTTTCTTTGTGTCCCCAGGACTTAGCATATTGCCTGGCACAGAGTAGGAGCTTAATAAATTCCAGTTGACTGACTGTTCTTTCCCCTATGCCACGCTGATAAAGGTGAATGTTAGAGGATGGAGGGGAGAAACCATACTTGTCAATGAAGTTTGTATCCTGAAGGCAAATAGTTTACTCTTATAGTGTTAAATGCCCTTCTCAAAGACTCTTCAAAAGGGGCAAGGGACTACTGCTACTGCCACACCTCATTTCTATCAAGCTTTAAAGGTCAAAGTGCTCACCTAATACGAGCCTTATGAGCCAGGAGACGTGGGCATTATTAGCCTCATCTTACAGAAGAGTGCCAGGATTGGGACTGGAAGAAATCATAGGGAAGGGGCTCTAAATTTCTTCATTTCATAGCACTTGAATAGAAAGGATGAAGGTCACTTGAGTGTTTCTTTCCAGTGTGTGCCATATGGCAATTATCAAGCAAGTATCTGGGGACAGACACTTGGTTTGAAAGCAAGCAACTAATTGCTTTTGCCTAGTAGCCTCTTTTAAAATTTCTTCCCTAATTCTCCTAAGTAGAATACCTGAGGATCTATATTATGCTGTAAACAAAATCAACAGCCTAAATGAACTCGAAGGTTCCTTAAAGTCCAGACCAGAATTCTAACCCTTCCAAGCTAGGTGAGCCTGGGCAAGGCATGTCACTTACCCCTCTCTGACTATTTCATTATGATCTGTAAATTGGGGATAATGACAGCATCTACCTTAGAGTTGTTCTGAAGTTCAAATAAGGTAATGCATATAATGCACTTTACAAAACCTTAGAATGATATATATGTGTATATGTATGCATATATACATATATAACATAGGTGAGATATATACATGTACAAAATAAATTTGAAACATGCAAAGTGATCTGTATATGTACACAAATACATATATATATGTATATGTATTGAATATATCATATCCAAGGTGATATATAGTTTATACATATATGTATCTGTATGTATGTGTGTGTACATATATACTAAGATAGATAGATAGACAGATAGATAGATAGATATCTTACCTTGCATGTTTTTAATATATTTTGTATATATCTACATATATATACACACTGTCTCTCCCAGCCAGACTGTAAGCTCTTTCAGGGCAGGGATTGTTTCATTCTTGCCTTTTGTCCCCAAACTCCAGCACATATAATAGATGCTTAATAAAATGCTTATTGATGGATTCAGTTATTGAGAAATATCAGCTAATATTATTTTTCTTCCTGCTCTAAACCCCATGATCCCATGTCAAGCTTTCTAATGTGAATTATACTGTTCTATAAAATCTTTTATAAATACTTCATACTGCCTTAGTTGGATAAGAATCAGCAGCCTCTCACCTCTTTTACATTATGGAAGGTCAATTTCTACATCCATATAATGAAGAATTTTGTCTTTAACAGTTACACATCCTATAGAAATCTTCAGTACATGCTCTGGTTACTCTGAATCATAGGGTCTGCAGAGTAGAGAATTTGGATGAAACTATAAACCTCTGGAAGTCAGTAGAGGTATGGACATCAGGAAAAAATATAGAAACATTAATGTTTTTCAATTGTTTTCTTCACCAAATGCAAAAGTGATTAAGAATCCTAAGTCACTGGCCACCATTGCAGGAGAATAATGTGTGCACAGGTAAATCCTGAACAGACGCAATCATCTACACCACTATCATCATATACTCTTAGCCTCCTAACTCCGAAGCTATTATCGAATCATGTTTTACCATTTTTTTTTTAGGCAATTAAGGTTAAGTGACTTGCCCAGGGTCACACAGCTAAGTAAGTGTTAAGTGTTTGGTCTGAGGCTGGATTTGAACTCAGGTCCTCCTGACTTCAGGGCCAATGCTTTATCCACTGCACCACCTAGCTGCCCCATGTTGTACCATTTTTAAAGAAAAGAAAAGGACATTCATTTAGTCAACAGCCAGAACTATGAGAAATAGGCCAGCACATGCACTCCATTCCAGTGCTTATCATTGTCTCTTAAGGACAAAGGAGTCCTCTTTTCGGGAGCACTTTACAGGTAACCATTTTCAGATTCCATAGGTTCAGAGCTGGAAGGGATCTTGGCAGCCACTGAGTCTAACCCTCTGATTTTACAGATGAGGAAAACAGGTTAAATGACTTGCCTGTCACAGGGTCACAGACATAATAAGTGCCTGGGGCAGGATTTGAACCCAAGGCTCCCTGTCCTCAAGTCCTTCACACTATGCTGCCTCTCATTTGGAGCACCCTACATCACAAAACTTAACAGTTGGAAAGGCCCTCCTCTTGCAGATGAGCAAACTGAGGTCCACAGTCACGAATTAAAGGACTTGGCAAGATCAACTAGTAAGTGGCAGAATCTGGATTTGAACCCAGGTCTACCGATTCCAAATCAAATGCTCTTTCTAGAGAGAATAAGCAAGATGCATCATCTTGTCTTTACCCCAAGAGAGGTGATTTTTCAGAGCCACACCAAGTTCATATTCCATCCAATTTCAGGCACCAGCATTTCTAAGTACAAAAATAATTTCCTTTGAAAGCTGTTAAACTCAGTCCTAGGCCTCTCCACAGTAATTGTAGAGACCACTCATTACAGTACCTATGCAAATTTACTCTGCTGTTAGGCTTGAAAATTAAAACAGCAAATTTATTGCATAATATTGAATTGCATTCACAAACATAACAAGTAAACATTTCATATTACTGAATTACTTACTATAACTTTTATTATAAAGGGTGAAAAACAGAAATACAGCAATCAAATTTTAGAAAACAAAAAGTCAAAATGAAAACCTACAAACTTTTGTTGAGATGTGCAAAGCTCATGTAATGTCACAGGGTTCACAAACACTGTAATTTATAAATAAATCTTTACTCTAGCTAGAAGGTATTTAAAATTATATTCATAATACCTAGTCTTTGACTATGAAGGATGCTTTTTCACGATAAAGAGGGGAATAGGATTGTATTCTTTGAAAAACATGCATTTTATTTAAGCACAGACCTCAAATCTCACTTGTAAACAAATATTTCAAACCTCATAAACAAAAGTTCCATAATAAAAAGTGTCTTTAAGTTTTCAGCATTTAGTGGAGAAGAAAAGAATGTTGAGTAGAAATGTTGCATTTTAAGAGAAATTTTTCATAGAAATTTTAGAAACATTAGAATCCAGGCCTCCATTGGAGAGAAGGAAGGGAAAGTTAAGGACAGAAAGGGATAGGGAAGAGGAGGAGGAGGAGGAGGAGGAGGAAGAAGAAAAAAGAAAAGAAGAGGAGGAGAAAGAATAAAATGGAAAGGGTTAGAAAAGTGGATTAGTCAAAGACTGATTAGAAATTTCAGACTGTCATATATGGTTTATTCTTTTGACTTTCTCCTGAAGCGAGACTCTTTAAAAACAGAAGAAGAAAAAAACACTTTCAAAGAAAGCAGAATCATGCAAAGAAAAGAAAAATCTGTCATTTTACATTGTGTCAGAGGGACATGCCTGAAAGGATGAAAAAATGAGGCTCAGCTGACACTTGGAGGTATTCTGCAAACCCTAAAGGAGAATGAGGAAGAGAAGTTGCTGTTCCTTCATGGACGCTCTTCTTTACCAAGGCTCGGTGTGACTTGTCCCAGCTAGCCCCAAGTGATGGGCACAAACCAAGCTCTCTGAAGCCATGAGACAACACTTATTTCCTCCTGTGGGTCAGAACAGTAGCAGGGGCTTTGGGACAAAGCTGCCCCAAAGCACTCGGGGAATTTCAAAAGCTTGCCAAGAGGAGGAACAAGTCCATGAAATCTTCTTGGATAAGAACAGACGGTCAAGAAAGGATCTCCCAGGGGTAGGTAGGTGGCGCAATGGATAGAGCACCGTCCCTGGAGTCAGGAGGACCTGAGTTTAAATCCAGCCTCAGACACATAACACTTACTAGCTGTGTGACCCTGAGCAAGTCACTTAACCCCATTGCCTAGCCAAAAAAAAAAAAAGAAAAGAAAAGAAAGGGTCTCCCAGAAGAACTAGAGAAGGGGGTAAGAAAGGAAGGTACAATTGTGAGGGAAGGTTCAGAGGGGGAGGATAGCTGATTGGGAACTGACAACTAGCAGATAACTAGAGTTTTAGCCAAGAACTGGCCAATCAATCTCAGTTAAGTGCAAGAAACAATTGGAATGCTACAGGCTAATTTCACAGGGGTTTTTTTAAAAGTTCCCAAACAAATGAATTCCCTATCCTTTGGATTTATTTTGATCTGAAGTCTGAGGACTCAGATTTTTTCCAGTTACTACCTATGTGACCTAGAGTATAGAAACTATAGAAAGGCAGATTTAGGATCACTACAAGGAAAAAACTTCCTAGGAGATTTAACCCAAAGTGTAAAGTAATAAATAGGATATTTGTAAAAACAGAGAGAGTGAACCAGAGGCAGTGTGGTATAGGGGAGTCAGAGTATTTGGGTTGAAATCTTGTCTCTGATGCTTAGTACCCATGTGACCTTGGGCAGGTCATGTAAACTCGATAGTCCTCAGTTTCCCTACCTGCAAAATAAGAGGGTTGAATTAGATGGCTTCTCAGGTCCTTTCCAACTCTATAGCTAGGATCCAATTCACAGGTTCCCCTTCACTAGAGATCTTCAAAGGCTGGATGACCACTTGTCAAGGAAGTCACAGAGCAAATCTGGGTTGAGATATGGGTTGAATTAAATGGCTTCAGATGTTCCTTTCAACTTGTAGATTCTGCACCTCAGTTCCCTCACAGGTAAAGTGAAGGCATTAGACCTAATGAATTCCAAGTCCCTTTTTCAGCCTGAAATCCTATGATCCTATGACATCCAAGAAACAGCTAACTCCCATGGTATCACAACAGAACAATGGTCATCTTCCATTATTGTTTTATTGTTGGGGCAGGTAGGTGGCGCAGTGGATAGAGCTCCAGCTCTGGAATCAGGAGGACCTGAGTTCAAATCTGACCTCAGACACTTGACACTTACTAGCTGTGTGACCTTGAGGCAAGTCACTTAACTCCAACTGCCTCACCAAAAAAAAAGGCAAAAACAAAAAGATACTATTGCTTTATTATCATTAGTATAATCTGAGTGATAAAGGCAATGTCCTCAAATACAATGCCACTTTGAGAAACTAATGAAACCTTGCAGATTAAACTGACTAGTTAAGAGTATAGAAGTCGCGTTTAGTCTCCTGAAGTCAAACACTAAAGTGCCAAAGAATGACTATACTAGAGACCATTTATTGGGAATGGAGAGACCTAGAACGGACTGAAACACGTAGGAGGTTTTATATGGAGAGATATAGAGATATACAGAAATATATTGCAAATTACAATACAAATATAAAATAAAATTCCTGCCTGTGTCCATACTTCAAGTAATCAAACAACAACATTTTTAAGGGTCTACTGTACACCAGGAATTGGGCCAAGCACTAGGGAACTAAAGACAAAAATTAAACAATTCCTGCTTTCAAGGAGCTTAAATGTCATCAGGGAGACAACATGTGCATATGGAAGAAATACAAAATAAATATAAGGTTGTAAAGAGAGGAAGGCCAGCAGTAGTGGGAGAGGGGGATCAGGAAAGGCTTGATGTGTGTGGCAGGGGGAAATCTGTGAACATAGGTGGGAAAAAATTCAGTTCAACAAATATTTTCCAAGTGGCTGCTATGAACTGTGCTTGGTGATAGGAATAGAAAGGAACTCACAACCTAATTGGAGGGCAGAGATAAAGATGTGTGGACAAGGCAGAATGTGATAAAAGAGCAAAAGAACAGTCCAGACAACGTACTCTGAGAAATGTATCTCAATAAGAAATAACCTCAATAAGCCTTTTGGGAAAATCATGGAACTGAGAGTCAGGAGACCAGGGTTCTAACTCTGGCTCTGCCACTAACTGGAATGATCCCCTTGGGCAAGGAATAATGATAGTGATAATAATAATAGCTAACATTGACATAGCAGCTATTATGTGCTAGACAGTATGCTAAGAGCTTTACAAGTATTATCTCATTTGGTCCTCATGACAAACTTGGGAGATACGCGCTTATTACGATCCCCTCTGGACAGATGATGAAATTGAGGCAAACAAGGGTTAAGTGACTTGCCCAGGGGTCACACAGCTAGTAAGTATCTGAGGTAGAATTTGAACTCAGGTGTTCCTAATTCCAGGCCTGCGCTCTATCCACTGCACAGCCAAGTTGCAAGTAAGTGATTTCCCCTCTCTGGGCCTCAATTCTAAGGTCCTTTATAGCTCTGAAATCCTTTATTTCTAGAACTGGATGGTGTTGGGGCAGCACAATTGTTAAAGAATGGGAGACAGTCAAAGATGTAAGCGTATGAGGCTGAGGACAGTGACATCATCAAGGGAAATAAAGACCTTGGGGGGGGGAATAGATTTTTGTGGGAAACATGGTTAATCCTGTTATGGACATGTTGCACCCCAAGTACCAGACATACACTCAGGCAGAAATATAGAACAAAAGTTCTTAGGGACACCTGGTGCCAAGACAGATGTAGAAGCCATTTACATAGAAATTACAATTGAATCCATCAAAAAAGATGAAAGCATCAAGAGGGTACTTGAAGAGGGGGAAAAAAAGGCCAAGGATACATTAAGGAAAGGAAAGGGGGTGGCAACTGGAGACAAACAGGTAGGAGAACAGAATTCAAGCACTGTCTACTAAGCATATAGATAATTGATAAAAAGGAAGTTTCCCACACACACACCCCAAGATATTTATCGCAACACTTTTTGTGGTAGCAAAGAACTGGAAAAAAGTAGATGCTCATCAATTGGAGAATGGTTAACAAATTGTGGTCCACAGATGAATTGGAATATTACTGTGCTGTTCGAAATAATGAGCATGGTGACTAGAGAGAAAAATGGAATTCTTAGATGATTGGATGCTAAGTGAATTAAGCAGAGCCAGGAGAACAACACAGAATATGACTCTGCAACAATGAAAAGGGAAAGAACAACCATCATAACACAGGGGAAACCAAATGTCTCCAGAACTCTAAAGAACAAACTTGGCCCCAAAGAAGAGATATGAGAACCCTCACCCCCAGAGGTCAGGCTCCACAGGTGTAGAGCATGGCACAGAACATCAGACTTTTTCTGATGTGTTAATTGGTTCAACTGAATTTTTGTTTCTCTCTGTTTCCTTTTTTTCCCCTTTCTTTAAAAAAATTCTTTGTTATAAAGAATGGCTCTTAGGGAGAGGGAAAGAAACGAGATGTAAGGGGAAATCTAGGTGATGTAAAAAATGAAGATATGAATAAAAATCTATTTTTAGAAAATTTCAATGCCATGGAAGCGAACGCAAGAAAAGGGAACTACTTAAAGTGACAGATGCTACACAGCAATCAAGGTGGACGAAACCATAAGCATCTGTAGCTTTTAATAAACTAAAGTGGGAAGAATGGGAAGGGAAATAAAAGTTGGGAAAATCCTTATAATGAAAGTGCTTTTCAGTGAGTAACATCATCACCATCAACGAGATATATATATTATATATATATACATATATACACATACATGCATAAATATATTTTTGAGGGCTCACTACCTTATTTGGAGGTATCTATGGCTAGTGGAATGATTACGAATGCCTCTGTTTGTTGTAAGGAACTTAAAAATGATCATGGGCAGAGTTTTAAAGACCTAGGCCACCTAAAATCATTTCTCCAAAGCCTTTCTTAATTCTAAAGCAGCAACAAAATTATTAAGGCAATAATTAATGCTTATTATAACAGCAAAATCATTTTTAATTCAAACTGATGAAGCAGCAGAGTTCTATTTCTATGTAACACAGGGAGCTTTACAGACACTGGGATCCATCTGTAAGCCATGTGTATTATATGTTTCTGTATATTTTATAGGAAATGGAGCATAATTTCACTATTTCAAATGATTACAGAGTTTTATGACTGCTAAATCTTTGATTTTATCAGAGCATTGGGTATATATGTGATTTATTTGATGAACAATCCTTAATCAGGCACTCTACTCCAAATTCTAACATTTCCAATGGGAAAACACAATCCTTTACCACCACTATGATAGGGCTTCCAGAATAGGTATTTCTCCAGGATTTTCACTCTCATTGTAAGATTAAAGATGTAATTTTCACATTGCTTGTGCCTGGAATTGTTAAAAATCAAATATTTAAAAAGAAGTTGGAGAATATTATGGCCTGGTATCAAATCTGCTGTAATAGCTTCTCATGAAAGCCTCAATAAGTGGTAGAGAAAGTCCTTTCCTAAATACCCTAGCACAAATTCTTGAAATGATCAGAATTCCATAAGACTATGTTAGCAGAAAAAAAGATCAGGGTTCTTTCACAGCTCGGACTAGTGGAAGAATTCTTATCTACACAAGGTATAGAGGCATCACAAAAGGCAAAGCAGATAATTTTGATTACAGGAAATTAAAAAGGTTTTATACAAACAAAATTGACAAACTAGGAGAAGAGAAGCTACAAAAAAGGGAAAACAATTTTTGCATGAAATATTTCTGATAAGAGCTTGGTATTCAAGATACATAGGGAACTAACATAAATATATAAGATGAGGCAAGTAGGTGGCACAATGGATAGAGCACCAGCCATAAAGTCAGGAGGATGTGAGTTCAAATGTGGCCTCGGACACTTAATATCTTTTTGACCCTGGGCAAGTCACTGAACCCTGATTGCCTCCCAAACAGATAGATAAATAAATAAGATGAGAAATCATTCTTTAATGGATAAATGGTCAAAAGATAGTAACAATCCACTCTCAAAAGAATTGCAAGCTGTTGCTAACCATATGAAAACATTGCTCTGAATCTCTAATAATGTCAAAACAAACAACTCTGAGTTTTTACCTCATACCCAGTAAACTGACAAAGATGGCTAAAGGTTTAAATAGTCAATGTCAAAGGAACTCTACAAAGACAAGCACACTAATACATTGTTGGTGGAGCTGTGAACTGGTCCAACCATTATGGGAAGTAATTTAGAGTTATACTAAGAAAGCGACTAAAATGTCCATATCTTTTGACCCAGAGATCCCACTGTTAGGCATACACCCCCAAGTAGGTCAAAGATTTTTTTGTAATTCCACAGAAGCCAAAATATTTATAGAAGCATTTTTTTGTAGTAGCAAAAAATTGGTTATAAAGCAGTTGTTTGTCAACAGAAGAATGGCTAAACAAACTAGACATGAATGAAATGGAACATTGCTGTGTTGTCAAAAATGATGAATGTGGTAAAGACAGAGAAGCATGGGAAGAACATGACCTGATGCAAAGTAAAATAATCTGGACTGGGAAAACAATCTACACAACAACGTAAATGGAAAGAACAAACAACAAAGTAAATGAAACTGAATCCCTACAATGATGAAGTTAGCCCCCCAAAAAATATGAAAAGACAACTTTCCCTCCCCAACCTTGTTTCTTTGCAGAGGTGGGAGTCCATCTAACTGCATTTAACATCAGGTTTTTTCATTGTGTTGACCAATTTTACAGAATTTTTTTCCTCTTCTTTTTTAAAAAAAGTTTTTGTCATAGGATATGACTCTATGGGAGGGGGAGGAATACAGGGGGAAATATCAACAATATAGAAAGAAAAGATCAATAAAATTCATTATTTAAAGGAAAAAGCGTATCATATATTCAACACATTACTTTCAAAACTGGGGGAAAATACACAACTACAGCAATGTAAGTGGCGAGAACAACAATGAGTCCTATGAGGGCCAAGCGTGGCCCCAAAGGAAAGAAATGAGAATGTGCCTTCCTTCTTTGCAGAAAGGGGGGGGAAATTATGGGTGTGGAACACTACATGTTGAACTTGGTGGAGATGTTGGTTAATTTTGCTCGAGTGGTTTTTTTCTCTTTTTTGATTCTTTGTAACAAGAGATGGAAGGGAAAAGAAGAGGGAAATAGTAGGAAATGTAGGTGACAAAAAAAAAAGACATCAATAAAAATTTTGTAAATTTATTTAAAAAATAAATGATCAGGAATGTTCCTTCATATATCATCAACAAACCTACTGCAAGTGAGACAATAGGGAAGTGAAAGTTGACAAAGAAAGTGCTTATGGACTTAGTGGTGACAAATATATAGTAAATTTGAAGGCTGCCACCAAATCAAAGGATAGTACAGTGCCTTGCACATAGTAGGCAGTTAACAAATGGCTTTTGTTTAGATGAAGATAATTTTCTTGGGGGCTATGAAGCCACTTGGGAGCAGGTTGTTTAGGTATTTAATTCAGTAACTTTCTCTCTCTCTCTCTCTCTCTCTCTCTCTCTCTCTCTCTCTCTCTCTCACACACACACACACACACACACACACACACACACTCTCACACACTCTACCTGGAGGTTATGTAGCTACACATCTTTCACACCACCTTTATAAAAAACAGGCAAATAATCCCAAAGCAAACTAATATCAGTGACTTCGTAGAGGAGGCAAGCTCCAGGATATCTCCTAGGACAACTAGCTGGAGTTGCTGTGACCCAAAACATTCATATCACTAGGTTTACCAACTTTCTACTCATGAAACTCTTTGAACCTAGTTAAGCTGATTATCAGATTAAAGACCCTTTTACAGTTGTTTGGGCCTGCCAGAGCTTATGGTCAGATGGCAGGGCTTTTGAGAATACAGGGTCACTTCTAAGCTACAAGAAACAATCAGAGGAGAACTTCAGTGAAGGTGTCACCATATTAATATGGAATAAACCCACAAGGCTGAAAAAAAAGGGATGTACCAAATCTTAGAATCACACAGGCCCAGATGAAAACAAAATCGAAACACTGGAACTAGGTCTAATAAAATACAAACATAATACCGTCTACTTAGTGTCAGGAAAGATGCTGGCTACTGGGCCAAAATGGAACACTACCAACCTGTTTATGCAGAACTCCCCCTTCATTTTCTTGGACTTTTCTTTTTGTGGGACTTTTCTTTTTGTTGCACTTTTCTTTGAAACCTTTCACTGTCTTCAAATATAAAGAAATGCTAAATAGGGAACAATAAACAGCCGCTAGAAGCAAGACTACTTCAGGATTGAAGAAGTTTGTTTTTTTTTTTAATGGCATCTAGTTTTAGGAGAACACTTATTAATTTGGCGAGATTTGCATATGCAGCAAACTAGTGGAAACCTGATGAAATGCAGCAAATTTTTTCTGCTATCATTCACTATACAGACCAAGGGAAATTGAGGAGAATTAGTCCATATTCTTTTGTAGTTCCTCAATGGATTAAAACTCCTGGATTTCTTGGCTTCTCTCCCTTCTCCCTTCCTCCCACCCATATCAAACCTCACAGAAGCCAGACCCTTGCTTTTCAACTTCCAGAAGGATAACAGTAGGAAGATGTTAATTTTTACAGTACTTCTCAGTATACAGTGTCACCTAATTTTCAAAAATATGTATCTAGTAGACACATAATTCTCCCAAACAACTGTATGAGGCATAAAAGGACTGGAGCCTGGGCCATTTCTAAAACACTGCAGTTTCCCAATTTTGAAGAATTAGTATTCAGAATCATAGGGTCACAAATCTAAAGCTAGAAGGGGAGTCAATGGCCATTCAGTCCAACTCCCTCCTTTTACAGATGAAGAAACTGAGATCTAGAAAGCTGGAGTGACTTGTCCAAGGTATCAATGGTCAAAAGCATCAAAAGTAGGATTTTGAACCTAGAGCTCTGTCCACAGTAGAAAGTGATACAGTTAAGTGAGGTAGGACCAGATCTTTTACAGTTGGCAATGACAATTCATAGCGAATGGCTTACACTGCGTGCACATGAATGCTCAAGTACCCAAGGCAAGGAGGAGACTATTTGGTACCTAATTTGAATCTCTGGGTGTTTTCTTACCTACCAGGCAACAGAATGTACTCTTTCCATCTCAACTCATCCACAGTTTGCCAGTGAACTTCAGTATGAATCCGACAGATAACAGGAACCTCTCACTAGGAGGAAAAAAGAGGCAATATCTTTTTGACCATATTAAGTCCTGTGGGTTACCCCCAAGGTTATTTTGTATTCCCTAGAATCATAGGTTTGGAGCCAGAAGGAACTGAACAGGCCATTGAGTGCAAT
Source organism: Phascolarctos cinereus (assembly GCF_003287225.1). NCBI lineage: Eukaryota > Metazoa > Chordata > Mammalia > Diprotodontia > Phascolarctidae > Phascolarctos > Phascolarctos cinereus. Next base: position 30,564,038 of record NW_027556291.1, read on the forward strand.
CACTTCATTGCACAGATGAAGAAACTGAGACAAACAGATGTGACTTGCCCAGGGTCACATAGCTAAAAAGTGTTGGAGACACAATTTGAACCCAGGTCTTTCTGATTATGAGCCCAGCTCCCTATTCATTCCACTAGCTAGATGCCTTTGTTTTACATGATAATGACATTAACAATAGCTAACATTTTAATAGTACTTTAAGGTGTGCAGAGAACTTTCCCAATACAGGGTGTCCCAAAAATCTTAGTCCATTAAAACTTTTAAGACTGCACAAAGACTTTTGGGACATGAAGAACAGGAACTGTTTTCCTTATGTGTCCATAACCCTGATGCCTAGAACAGTGCCTGGCATATAGTAGAAGCTTAATAAATGCTTGTGGATTGATTGGTTGAGATCCTCTGTCAGGGGATTCACATTTGATTCTGGCTCTGCTATTTGTTCCTAGCTGTGAGATTTGGGACAAGTCACTTTTATTTGTTCACTCAGCAAGCATTTTATTAAGTGCCTAATATGTATCAAGCACTGTACTAGGCACTGGGACTACAAAAACAAAATCAAGTCCTGTCCTCCAGGAGATTACATTTTAGGGATGGGGGTAAAGAGGAGAAAAAAAATATGCACACAAACACAAAATATATACAAAGTAAATCCAAAGTAATTTAAGGCCTAATGTCAGCAGTGGTACTCAAGGCCTCAGTTTCCTCATTTATTAATTGAAGGAGTTGGACTAGATGGCCTCTAAATTCCCTTCAAAATGCCAATGAATCAATCAATGATCTCATCATGGGCATTCCTTCCCCAGGTGCAAATCCTTACTCATCCAGGCCTGCCAGTGCTGTGTGACTCCTATTCACAGCTCAAACACTTTCCAGCTCTAAAGCTATGAGACTCTAGCCTGGGATTAAGGAAAGTGGAGGCCTGGTCCAAGTCCTGCTTGGGACCAGATAAGGATGTGGCCCTGGGCAAAAATCCCCTTCCTTGCCTAGACCTCTGGGAAATAAGGGAGCTGGTTGAGGTGAATTTTAATCCAACTCAGCCATTTTGTAACTCATTCCCAGCCCCCACCACACACAGACAACATACACGAATCACACACATAACATACAGAGGCATCTCTCTCTCACACACACACACACACACACACACACACGCATACAGATACCCCAAGTGGACACACACACACACACAAATACCACACAAAAAGCCACACTGACATAAGACAGAGAAATAACACTCAAAAAGTATACACACGGTCCAAATGGACTCTCACACACCCCCGACTCCTACACACCTACACCCGCACATCCACACCCACACCCTCGCGCGCGCGCACGCGGCACACACACACACACACACACACACACACACACACACACACCCCATACACACACTCCCAGACCCTCACGCGGGCACACACCACACACACACACCACACACACACACACACACACACACACACACACACACCCCGGCCCGAGGCTCCTCCCCAAGCTCCTCCTCCTCCTCCTCTTCCTCCTCCTTTCACCGCCCGGCCGGGCGGCCCACTGCTCCCCGCGGCTCGCCGCTGCCCTACCGCCGAGAGGCTCCGCTCTGCTCTCCTGCACTCCCTCTCTGTAAGCAAGCCCCGCTGCCCGCCGCCCGCCGCCCTCCCGGTGGGTTGCCGGGGCAGTAGGGGCGGGGCGGGCCGCCCTCTCTCCCCTGGGCCGCCAGCGCCTCCCCCTCCCCTCTCCTGACCCCCTCCCCCCCTTTCCTTCCCCCCGCCCTTCCTCCCTCCCTCCATGAGGTGTGCCCTTCGGCCGGCGGCCCGCAAACCCCCACGTCCCAACGCCCCCGTCCCGCTCGGGCTCCGGCCGGGGCCTCTGGAAAGCGGTAGGCCGCCTCTAGGCCCTTCCATCCTGTTCCTGCCGGCATCTGGCCCAGCGCGCTGCGTCCCTGGCCGGCTCCCCGTCAGGTCCCTGGGCTCTCCGAGCTGAAGGCACTGCGCCCCCAGGCGGCGGGCGGCGGCGGCTGCAGCGGCAGCAGCGACTGCGACTGCAGCTGAAGGCCCAAGACTTTCTCCTCCCCCCTCCCTTTTCCCTCCTTCCCCCTCCCTTTCCTTGCGCCCCCCTCCCCCTCCTTCCTAAGTCCGGGGCTAAGAAAATGCTGAACTGCCTGAGCCAGGCAGCCAGGGCCCCCCAGTTTAGAGCAGGGTATGGGTCACCAAGTCAAGGTTGATGGGAGTGGGCGGATAGATGCAGAAGGGGAAGCCTCCTGCAGTTCTGTGACGTAAGCTGTCCTTTCGAATCCCAGAGTTGCAGCTGTGACCTTGGGCAAGTCACAGCTCTATCGGGGCCATAGTTTTCTCTTCTGTAAAATGAGGGGGTTAGGCTAAGTGACTGAGGCGGGGCAGGGGAGGGGAGTCCCTTTCCAGTTCTAGATCTGTGATCTTGGGGACTTCCTATGGTACTGTCAGCATTCTCCAAATTTCAGTTGCCCTAGGGCCAAGCCAGGATTGCCCGACCTAGCAATGTCTCACCCAATCTACTTATCCAGCTTAAACCACAGAGCTCTGGACACTGGACACACAGCCAAAATGGAAGGCCCCCCTCCCCCCACAACTTCTGCTGAGATATGCCGTTGGCTTGTCTTAGAATGCTCCACCTGCTGAAATCCTAACTATGAGAGACTCGAGTTCAAATGGAGCCTCTTCCAGGATGTTTCCTGGCCATCCTCCTGTACCCCCAAGCCACGTGCTCCCTCACCCCTTCACCTAGACTGTTATCTCTATGAAGGCAGGGATCAGGTCTCATTTATCCAGGGTAGAGCAGGATCTGATTAGACGTGGACTGAATGAATGAATGAGAAAAAGTGGAAAAAAGAAGCAACCCATGTAAAATGATCTTTGTGCCAAACTCAGGGACACTGCTGTTGATTACCCTCCCAGGCATGTTCTGAGTAACATGCTTCTTCATCCTAAAAGCCCCAGCAAAGTGGGAGTTGTCATTCTTACCATAGTCAGATTTTCACCTGAAGCCCTCATTGCCTGTAGCATAGCATACTTTCCTATCAGTGGTCATGGTTCTGGCAAGTATTGCCAGCATTTGCTAACTACCTTCTTCAATCATAGCCACATAGATGATGCCTAAGTGATTGAGGAGGTGATTGAAAACTGGCTCCTGCCTTCCCCGTCCCTGCCTATGGTACTGACAGGCCTGTTGATAATATCATTCCCCAAATGTTCTTGATCCTTCTCCACTCCACTTTTGCTCTTCCATTTTATTTGTCTAAAGTGGTTACTGAGCCTCAGTCAAGGATTAAGATCCTAGGATTATCAATGCCATGATAGTCCCCCCTTACCTTGCACCATATATGGTATTTCATGTAGTAAGTGAATAGAAAGTAAGAACAGTCTTCAAGAATCAGGCTAAGACAAGACCAAAGCAAAAAGACAAGATGCCTAGGTCATATAGAACCATCCTAAAGATGGGCTTAACTATCTCAAGGAAACGTCCCCAAAAATACAGGATAGAAAAGATCTGGTTTGAAGGGAGTTCATGTGAAAAAGACCTGGAGTAGGGGGCAACTAGGTGGCGTAGTGGATAGAGCTCCAGCCTTGGAGTCAGGAAGACCTGAGTTCAAATGTGGCCTCAGACACTTGACACTTACTAGCTATGTGACCCTGGGCAAGTCACTTAACCCCAATTGCCTCACCAAAAAAAAAAAAACCTGGAGGACTTAGTTGACCACAAGCCTAGTATAAACCTACTAAGGTGCAGAACTCTATGAAGTCCAGCCCACAAATTATACCAATATTACCCATCTTCTACACTTAGTGCTTGGGCATTCAAAACCTGATAAGGAGACATGATGTTGACAATACCGAGAAAATAAGAGGTATTCAATAAATAGCAAGTAAGTGATTTTATATCTTCTAGCCTCACTTAATCTTTTGTGCCAAATGTAGCTCTTTCCTATTTTGTTGCTCAGTCGGGTCTGACTCTCCATCACCCCATTTGGGGTTTTCTTGGCAAAGATACTGAAGTAGCTTGCCATTTCCTTCCCAGCTTATCTTGGCAAAGATATTGGAGTGGTTTGCCATTTCCTTCTCCTGCTCATTGTACATAAGAGGAAACTGAGGCACACAGGGTGAAATGACTTGCCCAGGGTCACACACAGCTAGTAAGTGTCTGAGGCTGGATTTGAATTCAGGAAGTCTTCCTGACTCCAGGCTCAGTGTTCTATCCACTGAGCCACCTAGCAACCTATTTACTATCTTTTTAGTATCTAGAATAAAATAAATAGAAGGCCATTTAGTTCAGCTCCATTTTACAAATGAGGATACTGAGGCCCAAGGAAGTTAAGTGACTTGCTGTTTTACATCCTAAGTTCTTTACTGACTATGGGATAATAGTGATGAACATATTACTTGACAGGAGAGTTGAGGCTTTTGGGAGATTGGTAGCTACAAAAGAGACATGAAGTTGAAGGTGGAATCTAGTTCTCTAAAAGGCCTCATTCTTCTTTACAACATCCTAGATATTGAGTTCTCAACCTTCAAATTATGGGCCAGAAAGTATCATTTCTTTCTTTTTTTTTTTTAATTTTTAGGCAATTGGGGTTAAGTGACTTGCCCAGGGTCACACAGCTAGTATCAAGTGTTTGGTCTGAGGCTGGATTTGAACTTGGGTCCTCCTGACTTCAGGGCTGGTGCTATATCCACTGTGCCACCTCGATGCCCCCATTTATTTCTAATAATGCTGACAGATATTTAATGTGGTGCTTGACCCTACCAGGGACCATCGAGGGCAGCAAAAGAAAGAGGCAAGACTCAAAATCAGAGTTGGGAGACATCTCGCCCGTTGTGAATCTGGATAGAAATCCCTTCTATAAACAATTTCTCTGGCACAGTCATCCAGTGATAGGGAGTACATCTCACACTTTTACACAGTTTCCATTGCTAGAAAGTTTTCCTTTTTAACAGAGATTATTAAGCTGGTGTCCAATGAACTTGCAATTGTTTTTTTAAAAATATTTTAAAAACTATTTCAATATGCTGATTACCTTTATAATCCCATGTATTTTGTTTTATACCTTTAGAAGCCTTATTGTGAGAAGGGGTCCTTAGGCCTCACCAAACTTCCAAAGGGGTCCATGACACAAAAGCCGTTAAGACCCTCACAGCGGCTGTTGTCATTCTCAGTTCTGTCCTCTGGAAAAGGGAAAGCAGAAATTTTCCCACTCTTCCCCAGGCCAAAAATCCTCAGTTCCTTGGACAAGTCTCCTCTGGATAGCATGGTTTCCGATCATCTCCCTGTACTCCAGTTTGTCAGTGACTTTCCTGAAATGCACCCAAAATTGAACCAAATACTTTAGATGGTGTTTGGCCAGGGCAGAAATCAGTGGGGCTATCCTCTCCCTGGCCCTTGACACTCTGCCTCTGTTCAGACAAGCTAAGAATGGTTTCCTCAGCTTTTTATGGCTGTCAAGTCACCCAGCTGACTCATTTTTAGCTTACTGTTCACTAAAACCCCCAGATCTTTTTCAAATAAAATTGTTTACCCATACCTCCTATATCCTATTCTCATACAATGGATTCTAACTCTTTTGCTTCCATTGTCTAACTTTGAGGTCATTAGCTGGAATTGCTAATGAGTTGTATGTCCCATTTGCTGTTGAAACCTGATCTTCTAACTTGGCTCTCAGAGGTATTAATATTTATTGTGATGAGGACCTCTTTGGGGTGCATCGTAACCTCAGGATGCCATCAGCTAGCCCTCCCCTGCCTCTCTTTGTTTGGACTTGCTTTATAGACTTGATTATGTAGCTGCCATAAATATACTAAATAATGATAATTATATGATTTATTTCTATTTTGCAGATGAGAAAATTGAGTTAGATGAAGGGAAGTCACTTTCCTTAGGCTACATAGAATCAGAATTACAGTTTAGTACTTCTGGCCTGAAAGTTCTGTCAGTTAGGGAAGGAGAAGGGGGGAAGGGCATAAGCATTTATGTACCACATACTGTGTGCCAGGCACTGTGCTGGGTACTTTTATGAATATCTCATTTGGTTCTCACAATAACCCTTCTAGAGAGGTGTTGTTATTATTCCCATTTTACAGTTGAGGAAACTGAGGCAATCAGAGGTTAAGTGACTTGCTCAGGGTCACACAGAGAGTATCAAAGGCCAAATTTGAATTCAGGTCTTCCTGACTCCAAACCCAGCATTGTATCCACTGAGCCACTGTTAGATGGGATACATAAACTCACTTCACATTACAGTCAGATCTCATTCTTTGGGATTCCACTGGTTTAGAAACTGACTGTGCGGGGTGAAGATTACTTCTGTACTGCTGGAACTGCAAGGAGAAAAGGGATAGGGGCTTCCTAAGTAAGTTACAGTCATCCCTTCCACATCGTGGGGGCTAGGGGTGCAGTGCCCCCAGATCTGGAAAATCCATCCAAAATTCTTTGGCCCTTCTTTCGTACCAGAAAAGAGGCCTGATTTTTTTTTCTTTTATGGGGTGTTTACAGTACCTTATTGTAAAATTTGGGTTGATATTATACAATACTATGCAAATGTTTTATGCATTTCTGAGTTTCAGAACTTTTTCTGCATCATCTGTGGCTTCCGCAAAACTCCCCCCAAATTCCCATTTAATTTTTTATGCCAACCGGTGACATATCAAAACTGAGATGGGGAAAGTCAGGATGTGGAAGGTATAACTGTAATGAATTGAATAAACGAGGAAATTGTTTAGCCTAGTTTAGAGTGAAGGCAAATGCCATATTCAAAATCCCACTTTATTGCAGCATTTGCTTTCAAATAATGCATGTGCTAATTAGAATTATTTAATTAGGCACTTAGAGTGATATATAGGTATGTGTATAACGATATGTATATATAGACAAGTAGACAGAGGTATACAAATATAGGCATGGATTGATTGATTGATTGATTGGATAGAGCCATTTGGAGAGAGGGCTGGTCTTGGAGTTAGGAAGACTTAAGTTTGACTATTATTAGTTAAGTGACCCTGGGCATATACTTTAAGTTCCATATTCCTCTGGTACTTTTCTCCTACAGTTTTGGCTTTAATATGCTTTGGTGGACAGAGTTCCCCACACTGATCACAGATCCTTTTTGAATTCCTATTTGCTTAAAGTACAGGTAGGATTCTCTAAGGCACAGCTTTGAGCTCTTTGTCCCTTTTTCCTTCAGCAGAATTATAGACTTGAATGTAAGAAAGCTGCATTCTTTAAAAAATGCTTTATAATATAATGTTTCCCCCAGTTAGTGTGGGTAAAGTGTTTCTGCTTGTGATAGTTGCCAGAGAGTCAGGGGCATTGTCTAATGGGCATGGGGGAGGGGGATTTGGATGATACTTTGTGCTCTGATGGTTCATTTACTCTTTTTTTTTTAACTTCAAATAGGGTGAAATGATAAATGAATCAGAGGCTTGAGAAAGATGAAATTTGGTTGTCTTTCCTTCCGGCAGCCTTATGCTGGGCTGGTCCTAAATGGAGTCAAAACCCTAGAGACTCGTTGGCGTCCTTTGCTGGCAAACCAGCACAGCTGCACCATTGCTATTCACATCGCTCAAAAAGACTGGGAAGAACAATCCTGGAAGTATATCCTGGTGGAGAGGCTTGGGATGACAAGCACTCAACTTCAGGCGCTATTGGACGAAGGGGAGAAATTTGGTCGAGGAGTTATTGCTGGTGCGTGATCTTTAACCTGGGGCATATTAGGGGCTTAATAAAGGCTGCTCAAGTGAATTGAATAGAATAACTAAAAAATCCCAGATACACAGGCTCTTCCTCCCTTGAAAGACACACACACACACACACACACACACACACACACAAATTTACCCTGCAGTCATTGTGGGCTAGTAGAAACATCATGGAATTTCAAGTCTGCAGTGCTGGATTCATTTCCTACCTGTGTCCACTAACTGCATTATGGGGGGATATTTATATAGCCCCCTCCAAAGACCAGAGAAAGTGGCTTTTTCCTGAACCCTCCCAGAAGAACCATAGCCCTACATGGCAAACATCTGATATAATACATAGATATATAATTCCAAGCTCAATAAGCTTTGAAATTAGGAGAGTAGAGAAGTAATCACCCAGCCATAGCTGTCCTCCTAATCCCCCAAATAGGGAGAACTCTAGTCTCCCCAAAACAGTGAGGGGGACGTTGCAGATCTACCTAGGAATAAGGGTTACGTACAGGCCTCGCAGGACTTGGTTATGTGGTGGGGAAAGGAAAAGGCATTTATTAAGCACCTACTATGTGCCAGGCACTGTGCTAAAGTGCTTTACAGATATTTCATTTGATGAGATATTATACCATTTACAGGGTACTTTGTTGATAGATAGGCATCTTTGCTTTACATAGTTCCTATTATTAACATAGTGTGTATACATATGCATACCCCCTACTGATACTTTAGCCTACTCAGGACAAGGCCTTAGGTTTTCAAAGGTGCAAGGGCCTAGCAAGCTAAAAAAGTCTCAAGGATTGGGCCAGCAACAGAATGTCATGTGAGACCCAACCCAGCTAAGCACAGAGGGGCTTATTGCTGGAGGGTTAGACACCAAGGAATGAATTTTTAGGCCTCAATTTTTGACAAAGAAAATGCTACTCAAGTGTGGTGGCATGAGGGAGTGACAATAATGTTTGTTGTTTTTTAGTTGTTTTCACATGTGTCCGACTCTTTGTGACCCTTTTATTGCAGAGGGGGATGGGGGTTTCTTGGCAAAGATCCTGGGGTGGTTTGCCATTTCATTCTGCAGCTCACTATACAGATGAGGAAACTGAGGCAAACAGGGAGAAGTGACTTACCCAGGATCACACAGCTAGTAAGTGTCTGAGGCCACATTTGAATTCAGGTCTTCCTGACTGCAGGCCCAGCACGCTATCCACTGCAAAGCCACCTAGCTGCTGAGTGACAATAATAGCTGATACATGTATGAGGTTTTAAGGTTTACAAAGTTCTTCACACACCTTATCTCTTTTAATCCGCACAGTAACCCTTAGAGGACGGTACCATTTCTATCCTCTTTTTTTTCCACATGTTAAAACTGTGACTGAGACATTAAACGACTTGCCAAAGGTCATGTAGGTCATCTAAGGCAGAATTTGAACACAGGGCTTCCTGACTTCCTAGGTCCAAACTTCACAGACCAATACCATCAATAATCTTTGACTTCTCATTTTTCTCATAAAACTCTAACAGTATAGAGAGGGGGTTGGCTATAGTCTGTAACATCTTTTTTTTGGGTAATTTCATATTCTTCCTGTTGTTCATTTTTCACATAGACAGCTGTGTTCTTTTAATAAATGAATTATTTCGTATGTAAAAGGAACAGAAACATTCTTACTCAATCAAGGGAAAAAACCCTTCGTGTGTGCTTCTTTCCTTCCATCCAGGGCTTGTGGATATTGGGGAAACATTGCAGTGTCCTAGAAATCTGACTCTGGAGAAGTTGGTGGACCTGGAAAACAAAGCCGTGCTGACTGATTTGAAACAAAAGTACCTGACAAGTCTTTCAAACCCGAGATGGCTGTTAAAACCAATACTTGCTAAGGGCGGAAAGGATATATTTCAAGTTGAGATCCCCAAAGAACTGATCCCTTTGGAGCAGGGAAATTTTATCATGGCTTCCCAAAAATAAAATTGCAGACAACTGAGCCAAACATCTTTAATGGATACAGTTCCCATATGAGTCAAACTGTAAATTCTTTTTATTGTATTAATTGTGCTAGGCATGCTGTACAGGAAAAAAACAAACCAACCAACCAACCATCATTTCTCAAAACCAGATTGGTGGGAATCATGATTTTCAAGCTAAAGCATCCGTGACGTATGTATCTTTTTCACCTATTGACAATACTGTTTCAGATCATTAGATCTAATGCAGACAGTGACATCAGCCAATAAATGTCATCGTGTTGCTATTTTATCCCATTTTGGTTCTGTTCATTTCAAGACTGTAATAAGGCATTTTTGAAAGAAGGTTTTCTTTTGTTGGGCTTGGTTTTATGTGCTTTCCTATGTTAATTCTAGTAAAAATGGCATTATATGTCTTACCCAAGGCTATTGCTCAAATCAGGCTCAGTCAAAACAGATATTGACTGGGAAAGCATTATTCAAGACATAAACAATGCCAAGATTTAAACTAATTTTAGAAAAAAATGGTATTGATCCCTCTTTCTTTTGATATCATAGATGTTTCCTGATAGAGCCTTCCTTCTCACTTCTCCCTCCCCTACCCCCCTCCATCCCATGGAATCCTTCCTTGTCGTAAAGAAAAGTAACTGACATAGCAACAGTCTGATGGGAAAGGAGAGAGGCCTTCAACTAATCCATCTGTGTACCATCAACATGTTAAAAAATAACTTTTATCCTATCAAAAAAAATTTCTTCCCCCCCCCCCCGCCACACCCCAGTCATTCTTCAGTTGGTAAAAATTACCATCCTCTGACTTTCCCCCTTTTTCCAAACTTTAGGATACAATGATCTATGATAGTAAACTCTCTCACTGGCCACGTAGTCCTTAACTCCCTTCTAATCTGGTTTCCATCCCCCACTTTATCAATCCTATTTTCCCTAAGGTCACCAATTACCAGAATTTGAAAATCCTTGCTAAGTGGCTTTAAAAGTAAAAATTTTCTGGATACCTTTTGCTTTCACATCGCAGTTATTACCAGATCGACATATATACCTCTCCTCCGAGTCCTTGTCATAACCCTGCCACCCAGTGAGCCTTCCCTTGGGAAAAAAGAAAAACAATTAGAAAATCAATCAATGGAGGACATTTCTTGTCAGCATGTGCAGAAACCTGCAGCTGTAGTGGCCTTCCATCTCTCCGAGAAAAAGAGAGAGGGGCAGTTAATGGCCTTTTAAAAGTCTTTATCCTTCTGGTTTCCTGATTCTCCTTCCACCTCTCATGTATTCTCTATTCTCTTGCCCGGGAATGTAGAGAACCCAGAGCCTTCTGTCCTCAGCCGCCTTCTCTTTACGATCTCTCTTGGAGCTTTTTAATCTGTTCCTATGGCTTTAACACCTTCTTCACTAATCCTTCCTCTATTCCTCCCCTTCAAAACCCTACCACACCCCTCCCCCCAGCCTCCCTAGGGTCACCCTCCCTAGGACCCCACCCGCTAGCACTTAATACCTCTCTTTAAGTGAGTAATGTGAGTAGCTAGGCGGCACGGGGAATGGAAGACGGGAAGATCTGAGTTTAAATTCTGCCTTAGACACACTCCTGTGTGATCTAGGGTAACCTCAGTTTCCTCCCTGGTAAAGGGATAATAATAGCACCCATCACCCAGAGTTATAGTGAGGATCAAATGAGGACCTTTCTGAAAAGCAGGATATAGATGCTGCCATTTATGCTTGGTATTAAGGTTGCGTTTACATACTTGAACTATCCCCCCTACTAAATGATCATTTTGATCTTCGAACCCCCTGCAGTGCCAAGCACACAGTGTTATACAGACTAGGCCCAGTAGATACGTGCCGAATGAATGGACAAAATCCCAACTAAGGAACCTTAAGACAGATCTCCTCAATTCAATGTTTTATTTTAGGAGTAAACACCCTTGAAAAGAACGCTCCCACATTCATCCTGACAGGCCCATAAAGTGTAAGGTGTTGAGAAAAAAAAAAAAGCAGAGAGAAAATGCTGGTTAGATTTTTTAAATACTTTAATTTGTGTAGATTTTTTGTAAAGACAAAAATGGGATCATTGTATTCATTACAAAATTGTAATCGTTTTAGTCAGAACTCTGTGGACTCTGGGATGTTGCTCACCTGGCTGATGGCTCGCTGTTGTAACAATTGCGAGGCTGGGCTGAGGAAGAAATCTGTTGTTCCCTGGGCTCTGAGAAACGGACAGTTGAAGCCCCAGCCCTGCACATAGGAAACCATAGGTTATACAAAGATATTAAACTCATGATTTGAGCATTTAGAGACATAAAGTAATGGTAGAGTGAAGGTGTCACTAGACCCATGATGGCAATGTCAATTGACGTAGGTGGTTCTTGGGGTATAAAAGGATTTAACCCAATGCTGTTTTGGACTTCCCTGGGGCGAACTTGGGGTAGGTTTTGTCTGGAACGGCTAGCGGAATTCTCTAAAGGCCATGTCAGGGGAGCATGGTAATCATCGCTCCTCTTTTTCTGGGTATGCTGAGATTTCTTCAGCACCTTCTTTTTTTCCTTCTTGGATATGACCCCCTTGCTATAGTGAGCCATTCTTGACCCCCTAACAGAAATCTGTTCTTTGGGGGCCCCGACTCGCTTTCTTTTTGGAAAAGGAGAGGCAGAGCTTGACAGAGCCCTACTCCTAATGCCCACTCTTCTTCTCATTCTTTCAATCAGGAAAGGGCAGTCTCTTCTAAAGTTGGAATTGCGATAGGCCTACAAAGAAATGAAACACACTTTAGCCATTTGCAATTAGCTATAAGCCCACAAGGATCTCATTTTAAGCTTTCAGTTGCTACTCTTCAGTTTGCAGGTTTTAAAAAAGCTATCATCTTACTATCATTTCATCCTGTGTTATGAGATTAATTCAATTTTATTGAGCAGTGAAAAGCCCTGCATATTTCAGTTAAGTTTCTATGTTAAAAACTTTCATATCATAAAAATGTTCCACTGATAATAAGTGACTATCCTTTTAAAAATAAACTAAACTCTTGGGGAGTTTTAGGTAATTGAAAATATCAAGAATTACACTTTAAGTCATAAGACATTGTCAGAGCCTTTCTTGTCCCCTGTCCATCAAAAGTCTTACCTGCTCTGAGATACAACCTTTTCGAGTATGTACTTCCTGTTTGCTTGCCATTAAATCCTTCACTTGTCATAACAGTAAAATAAAACTAACTATAACGCAAAGAAATTACTTCAGCATAAGAACTAATTTAGTACTTTACCATTATTTTTTTTGTCCCCTGATGAAAGCGAATTGAAAGCCAATTTATATGAATTTTAGAGAATCCATAAAGATTAAGCTGTCGAATGAAACTTTTCAGTCTGGATGTTTCAAAAATCCTTATTAGCCCTTTCCTATCCCAAACTTCTCTTTGGAAAAACTCTTCTTCAGTGACCACACAGTCTCCATCATCATTCCAACTAATAGACTTAAAGTGGTCACTTTCTACCATTTTCCAAAGCTTCTTAGGAAAGGAGAGATAGAGAAGGTCACAAATTTCTGCCAAACCCAGGGAAGACCCATTAAGCTCCCCTGCTGGGAAAGTGAGTTCTCTATTCATGGCTTGGGAAGCATGCAACACTTCCACAAATGCCAGGAAATTTTTGACCCTTTCTGGTCAGTTAAAGAAAAGGGAGTAAGTAACCCTTTGAATTGACTCCTCAGAATTCAATACACCTACTGAGGTTTCAATTTTAACTCTGACTTTGCCCTCACTGGAATTATTTGCCATAAAACTAAGCTCTCTTCTGAACCATTTTAACCTGTTATATCCACCAATCTGTCTAGTCTAAAATGACTTCAGCCGCAGAAGAGGCATTCATTTAATACTGATGGCAAAAATCTAGAATCCAGCACAACCATGGTGATGTTTCTTAGGTGAGTGATGCCATACATTCAAGCCCCCTGATTGGTGGGAAGTGCAGATGGTAAGTTAATAACACTTTTGAAAAGCATCTCTGCCAAGCCATTCTTGTCAATTTAACTTTCTTTTTAATGAAACCCAATTAAAGGCAACAAATTGGCCATCAATTTGTAGTAGAAAGTAAATGGGGGGGGGAGAAAAGAAGAAAGTAAATGTGGGAGAAAGTGGCTGAAAAATAAATAAAACATTTCCAATTCCATATGGGCTCTGAAAGACAGAATACCAATAAGAATTGTGTTTCACAGTTTTTAGGAGAATATTTTCTCTGGCCTTTTGCCAAACTCTTCCCCTTCTAACCACTTTATAAATAAAGCAAGTACTTCTAGATAATTGCTTATTAAGTCCACAGGAGTGGAACTTCAAGGAAGAGAATGGGGGGGGGGGCGCAACAAGGGACCAACACTTGGACCAGCCTTCTAGAAAGGACCTGGAGGAAGGTACTTCCTCATTGCTCTTTCTCACAAGATTAGGAAGTTTGGAGAGGTAAGAGGATCTTCAGGGTCCTAAGGGTGGGAGCAAGTGGGCAGGCTGGCAGTTGTATGTGTATGGAGTTCGAGCACGGGGCAGTGGTCAGGGGGCCACAGTTTGCTGGCTGTCTGGGTGCTAAAGGGTTTGGCTGGAGCCAGTTTGGTTGTAAGCCTGGGTAGCACTGGTATGGTGTCTTGCTGTGAAACACGGTATTGCCAAAGGAGATGAACCGCTATTTTCTGTGAAAAAGATCAAAGTGACTGTGTTTCTGAGGACAGAGGCAGCTGAGTGCTCTGTGTATCCATGACCCTCCTCCCCAGACCCTTCCTTTTTTTCCGATGACCTACTGCTTATCCCTTTTGGAGGTGATGAAGCCATTTGGAAATCCGAGGTCTGCACCCCTAAAACCAAAGGTCCCTAGGCCAACCAACACTGGGGCAGAGATCTCACTAAGCTGAAGGGAGGCAGAGCTCCTGAAAAAAGCTACCCTAAGGAATCCCCTAGCACTAGAACAGCACCAAGATAGCTTGTAGGTATGTATCATGAAAGACACTAGATTTAGGTTTGAGAAGCCTGTGTCCTAAGCATAGCTCTGACACCTGCTAACTAGCTGTGTGGCATCAGGCCAAGTCACTTAATCTGAATGGACTTTATTCACTGAACAGTACTCATTAAGTGCCTACTCTGTGCAAGGCACCTCAGTTTCTTCATTTATATAATGAAAGGATTGGACTGACTTTCCAACTGTCATCAGAGATGACCTATGATCTCCCTTCCAACTCATAGAATCAGAGAATGCCAAAGTTGGAAGGGAGCTCAGAGTCATCGAGGCCATGTGAACACAAATACCGTCTACTCTACCCCATCCTCAACAAGTAGTCACTTGGCCTTCAAACAAAGACCTCCAATATGTTATGAATCTATTTCTAAGTTATTTTTCATATAAGCAGAGTTGGTAGGGACGTTAGAGATCCTTTCATCCAACCCTCTCATTTTATGAGGAAACTGAGGCTCAGAGGTTAAGTGGCTTGTAAGTTACAATTGCAGTGAAGATATTTTATTACAACGTTTTATATTACTACATATGTATATACATGTATATGTATGTCTTTATATGTATATGTATACATACATACATGTGTATATGTATGTATGTGTGTACGCCTATTCTGGAGCTCTCTACATTGGTAGAGTAAGTTTCTTTGCCAGGTGTGAAGGGCAATGGGGCTAAGTACAGTCTCACATAGTTTCGCCTACTTGCTCACAAAAAATTCAGACGCATTTAGTTTCTTACTAAAGCATTCACAAAGTACCTGTTCACCATTTTCAGTCAATCTCATTTGCTATCCAGTGATATTGATCAGTATCACTGCCTTTACATATGAGAAAATTAGTCCACCGGTCTGTTAAACAGATTGAGGTGACAGGCCTCATGATTTCAGACCCTGGAGTGTGCCAAATCTGAGAAAACCCCTGGGCCTGAAGTATGGAGGATCCCAGCCTGGCTATCAGGACAAGGTTCCTAGGAGTCAGACTGTGAAGGGACCTTAGAGACCATTTAGCACCTGAGGCATTCATATTCATTCATTTATTCATTCATTCCTTTATTCAAGAGCCTAAGTCCAAAGCCATGAGTTCAACTTTTTCTTTGGAGCTTTTGAATATTTCCTGTGTACCTTGCAACTATTAAGTATTCAATAAGCTCCAGCTAAGATTTTGAAAGACCGGATCTAATCAGATCAAATTTAAAAGTGAGAATGTGGATTTAAAATTTCTACTAGGTATAAGATGGAGGAAACATGGCTAAGAGGAAATTCTAAGCAAACTGTCAAATTCATTTTTCTGGCCCAGTTGGTTTACTCTTGAAAAAGTCTTTTCCATGTGAAAAACATGTCAAGGTTTTATTAGAATGTGAGAGAGAGTAGGGGAGAGAGACAGAGACACAGACAGACAGTGACAGACAAAGAGAGACATACAGACAGAGACGAGACAGAGAGACAAAGAAAGACAGAAGCGGGAGGGAGGGGGAGAGAAAGAAACAGACACAGAGAGAGAAAGGTCATAGATTTCAGGCTGGAGGAGGTCTTAGAGGCTGTCCAATCCATCCCTTCACTGGTCTAGGCAGTCTCCTGTACCTAGGCCTGGCCTTCCAGAAGCTTGTATTCTACTTACAAACATCTAAGTTTTCAGTCACTTTCCAAAAGGTTTTAAAGTTTTGGGGGATTTTGTTTGCTTAAGGAAGTAATGGCTTCATTCCTAGAGAGTTACCAGGAGAAAGCTTCTGAGCCACTAAGTGGTGGGGGGGGGAAGGGGGGGCAGAGAAAAGAGGACTAGGATGATTGAGGGTGCCTGGATGTGAGGACTTCTCAAGAGCAAGTAACCACTCCATTGGAAAAGCACAATCCTATCCAGATCATACATGCTGTGAGTTTAATGGTGGGAGTCTGTAGCAAAACATGGAAGTCAGGGTAGAAGCGTCCATTTTTGTTGTTTATTGTTCTAGCCAGGATATTTAACCCTCTCCCTAATATAAGTATTTATCTAGTTGGTCAAAGGAAGGGACAGTCTATTAATCCAACGCTGTGCAAATGTCATCACCGATTGCCCTGGGGAAAAGGGATGAGGCAGCACCCTGGAGAGGAGGGGGGGAGGGGGCTGTGGGGGCCCTAATGTTGCACATGCTGTTAGGTCCTGGGGCGTTTAGTACGGTGGGGCTTTTCTGTTAGCTAGCCACAGTAGCTCATGGTGGGTAGGGGTAGGTCAACAAATGCATGAATAAAACTTTAGAAAAAAGGGGAGGAAAAGCAGTGGGCAGATGGGTCTACATCAGTTTGTATTTCTTTTCTTGGTGCCTAGGGCAATGGGATTCCAAAGTTCCATTTTGGATTATGTTGATTTTACAGCCCTGAAATTAGTCATTAGTTAAATTAAATACCTAGGAAAGACCCCAAATTTGGCTTTCAGGAGGAAAATGTCTGCTACTAATTAACGTTACTTAAAAAATTGCTAGTATTTATCAATCTTATCCATTGAAAATTGATGACCTTAGTGTCCAATCCTAAAAGACCACAGCAGCACGTCACTGATCAGTCTATTTTTATTACTGCTTTGCTTTCCTTAAATTATGACCATTTCCTGATATTTAAGGATCCCAAAGTCCTAGTCTTAAAAAGGGTAAAAAAAAAAATCCTCCTCCAAATCTTCCATCAAGATCCTGTGGTGATTCCCAGAAAACACATTCAAATCTAATTTTAGTAATTTTATCCAATATAGAGGGGAGGGCTAAGGCAGGTAACAACATTGAAAATGACATAAAATTGGGGCAGCTAGGTGGCACAGTGGATAGAGCACCTGCCCTGAAGTCGGGAGGACCTGAGTTCAAATCCCGCCTCAGACCAAACACTTGACACTTACTAGCTGTGTGACCCTGGGCAAGTCACTTAACCCTAATTGCCCTAAAAAAAAAAAAAAGAAAATGACATAAAATCAAAGCCGGATTCCCCCCACCCCCCCTTCAAAAAAAAAAAAAAACTCAGCACAACAGCTCAGAGCCTCAACGTTTTAGAACCTTGACACTCCGAAGCGAAGTCTCTTACCTGTTCTGGACCCGCGGTTGCCCATTTGTTTTTTCTCCTGACTGTTGCTCTTTCTTACAATTGAAGGTTCTATTAACCTGGGGGGTGGGGGGTTGTTGCTCTCATAGCCGCTGTGGTTACAAAAACCAAAAGGCGTCTCCAAATGATTAAAAAAAGTTTGTTTTTTGTTTTTAAAAGAAAGTTTGTATTTCAAGTGGGGGTGGAGAATAAGCATTTATTTTCGTTTTGGGGGGGGGTGGTTTCAAGGCAATCGGGGTTAAATGACTTTGCCCAGGGTCACACAGCTAGTGAGTGTCATGTGTCTGAGGCCATATTTGAACTCAGGACCTGCTGACTCCATGGCTGGAGCTCTATCCACTGCCACCTAGCTGCCCCCCACTGCGCCATCTAGCCGCCCCGCGAATAAGCATTTATTAAGCACCTACTATGTGCCAGGCACTGTGCTAAATGCTTTACAACTACTATTTCATTAGATCCTCACATCAACCCCAAGGGATGGGCACTAATATTATCCTTATTTTACAGTTGAGGAAGCTGTGGGGCAGCTAGCTGGCACAGTGGATAGAGTGTAGGACGCAGCGGGGGGTGGGGGTGGGGTGGCCCTGAAGTAGAAAGACCTGAGTTCAAATTCGGCCTCGGACACACTATGTGACCCTGGGCAAGTCGCTTCGCCTTGTTTGTCTCAGTTTCCTCATCTGTAAAAATGAACTCGAGAAGGAAATGACAAACCGCTCCAGCGGCTTTGCCAAGAAAACCCCAAATAGGGTCACGAAGAGTCGGATGTGGCTGGAAAATGACAACAGTTGAGGAAACTGAGGAAGACGATGTACAACTATCTAAAGTAGGATTTGAACTCGGGTCGATCCACAGCACCACCGTCGGCGAACGGTTTCGGGACCTGGTTTGCCGCCTTGGGGTCAAGGGCTTTGAGTACGCAGGGCACAGTTCCTCTGCCAAGTGGGGTCAGGGCGGAGGGAGGGGCTGCTGCTGGTCCCTGCCCCCCGCCTCCGGCTAAGAAAGTCGGAAACAATGACAACGAAGCAGAGGAAACACACCTTCTTCCTCCCGTGGGAGGGAGAGGTAGGGGCTTCGGGGACGCTGGCCCGATTCCCAAGTAGAGGATTGCGGTGAGGCACTGGGGGAGGACGCGCGTTCAGTGGAAACGCCTACTTTTTGAAAAGGGACAACATTCTTCAAAAAACAAGAAGGGAAGCAGGGGCTATATACGCAGTACATTTTCATACGATGGACATCACATGGCAAATTGAAAAAATGTTGGAGCGCTTAAAGAGAGAAGCTTCGGTTGGTTGTCCTAGAAAATGCGCTTTTAAAAATATTTTTCATTGCAGTTTTAAAATGCCTTTTTAAAAATACCAGTCACTTCCCAGCATATTCCTCGTCTCCCACCGGGAACTCTTATTAAATGTTACCAGAGAGAGTCAGGCCAATCCAAGGGACAGGCTCACCCCGGGCCTAGACAGGACTAGAAGGGTTGGGGCGTCTCATAACCTGTTCTCTGGGACCACGTTTGATCATTACAGTTAATCCGAATTGTCCGAGTAGAGTTTTTTGTTTTCACAATTGTAGTCTGTGTATATGTTGTTTTTATGCTAGAAAATTTCACTTGGCCGACCATTCCCCAACAATTCGGGATCACCATTATGCGTAATACCACTGGTGTGTGCTGTGGTTGCCACCCTCCACCCTCATCCGGAGGAGGGAACTTGGTCCTGGACTGGTAAGGAATCGGCCTGTCTTTACTCCAGGGTCCCTTTTTTCATATTCTTTCTTAAATGCCCTGCTGTTCAGAGACTGTTTCTGTCCAGTGATTTCACTAAATTATGTTACAGAGTAATTGGGAATGTTTGGATAACTAACTCCCCTCCAAATCCAGATTCAGAGCTATGACAACATACAAATAATGTTGTCCTGAGGCTATGCAGATATCTGCTCATTAAACAGATGTCTGAGAACATCTGGAAAAAATCAGAGGCTTGGGGTGGGGGTGGGGGATCCTCTATTTGAGGAGGACATCCAGGGCTTGTGACCTCGTCATTTCCCACCCACCTGCTCTCTTGGACTTCAGGATTTCCAGAAACTCATCATTGTATAAGATGAAATCAAAGGTATTAATAATGTTCTCAAATAATGTCTACTGATGCTTGCACTCATTGTATCCCCACCTAACATTCATCAGTACATGTAGTTTTGCTCCCAACTGGAATTCACTCTATGGGGGCAGAGAGAAAGGGTTCAAGGCTTCCCAAAGAGAATCACTAACAGAGCAGAAGTGATTTTTCCATTCAGTCACAGGCAGCGAGCTCAAAGCTACCTTTCATGATCTTGCCAACCTGTTGCCAGAACTGAAAACCCAGAGAGAAAAACTTTCCACATTCTAGGGGCCTTCTTCTTTTTCCACAGTCATTTGAGTCATAATTCTTATAATTCTCTTTCATTGCATAGTCCCTTTAAAAATCTTTCCAAGCAAATAATCACTCCAATTTATATCTTGCGAATTCAGAGTTTCATATACTACTGGTTTGCTTTAAGTAAGGTACACTGATGTTCCAAAGAGTTCTAATCTGAAAAGCGCTTAAAGAGCATACTAATAAAATTATTTATTTTGCGTTCATTGATTCAATTAAAGATTGCAGGGCACCTGGAAACACAATATAAAATATTACTTTGGTCTTTTAAGAATCCTTATTATTCAGGATGATGAGCTCAAGGAGCCATGAATACTAGAAAAGTAAATTATCCTCATGTCATAGATGGAGAATGGGCTGCAAAGCTAAGCTATAGATTGTGGCTTGACTTTGGATTTTATACTTCTTTGCTTTTTCAAATATGTCTTCAGGCCCTGTTCTAACAGGGAGCCTTTTAAAAATAAAACGAGGCCAGTGGGCCTTTCTGGATTTGGGTTTGTTTGGGGTTTTTTTTTTAAAAAAAAAAGTTTCTTTTTTTTCGCAGTGTGATGTGGAAGGGCTTTTACCTCTATCCACAAACACCTGCCATGAACTGGTAAGCTTATTCATAATGGCATTTGACATGAATCACCCTCTCTAAACAGATTTCATCTATTACAACACACACAAGTCAAATAGCCCATGTGACTCTATTAGAAGAAAAGGTCAGCATAAATAAATAAAATGGTTCACTTGACAGAGCTGAATCTTGGAACTAACAAAACTATCCTAAACCCAGAAACAACTGAACAAAATGGACGAGTAGCAAGTTGTCTCAAATTCTGTGTGCCACAGAAAACCTCACAGAATGACAAGACTGAAACAAATCTCAAGGGCTTTTAATCTTCCGATCTGTAAAATGAGAATATTATTACAATAAGGCAGAATGCTGCCTATGAGATAAATAAAAATCTGAATGACTAGGAGAAATGTCACCGTGTTCTTCCTAAGCCGTGGCTTACACTTCAGTGCTTGGTTTTTATTTACATGAGGCACTGTCAAAGCTGCCCGATCTCTAATAACTAAACTCAAGAGGTCAAAGGGTCCCAAATGTATGGTTAGCACTGTACTAGGCATGAATGGTGTTATTAATGCTAATTCTTTACCCCCTCCCCCACCCCCACCTCCCAACACACATATGCTGTAGGTGACCGGAAAGAGGGAGAAAACACAGGAGTGAAGCAATTACTTTTATTGTTCAAATAAAATAACCTGAATCATCTTTGGTTTTTAGTGCCTTGCCTCTTTAAAAAGAAAATGAAAAAAGGGGTGGGGTTGCTTTCAGTAGTGGTAACCTGGATATCAGTCGCCCCTTGGATCCCCTTCGGAACACTGCCCCTTGTTTGGAGAGGTGCAGCTGCAACTGGGACAATGCTGATACTGAGAGGATGGTCGATCTTCCGGAGGCATGGCCATTGAGGAAGCAGAGGTAGTGGCCACCATAGGCATTGGGTAGCATGGGCCACAAAAAGGCAGAAGGCTGGCCACGTGGGCCTGTATGGCTGTCAACTCGGAGTACATTGCTGGGTATGCCACACACCTAAACGAACCATTCCAGATGGCATGATAGAGAGATGCAGTAGCTGCAATTCCGTCTGTACCATGCATATTCAATTGAGGATGGTCTCCCAGATGAGCCATATGGAAAGGAGTGAATTGGTTCAGTCTAGCATGAGGAGTTCCTCCCAAGAGTGAGGAAGTGGAGAAGCTGCTTCTGCAAACTGGGCTGCTGGCAGATTTCTTTTCACTGAAATGTCTGCTTTCCACACTTTCTGGCCCCTTCTCTCTTGAAGTTGAAGAAGAAGAAGAAGAAGTAGAAGGAGGAGGAGAAGAAGGAGAAGGAGAAGAAGGAGAAGAAACAGAAGCAGCAGCAGAAGAAGAGAGAAAAGAAGACAGGAAAGAAGAAAAAGAAGAAGAAGAAGAGGCAGGGGCAGAGGCAGAGGGAGAGGCAGAAGCCGAAGCAGAAGCAGAAGCAGAGGAAGCAGCAGCAAAAGCAGAACATTTCTCAGCAGGCCTGCCAGTCAAAGCAAATTTCTGGTCTTCTAAATGATAGTAATCCCCTTTTAAGAAATTGTTGCTAACATTTTGACTTGTCAATAAAAGATGGTTAGTTTTATTTTTCACACCCACTCTTCTCTTCAATCTTGAGACCAGGTGAGGGTAGCCTCTTTTAAAATTGGGATTATAGTACAACTGTAACTAAAAAACCAAAAGAAAAAAAATGTACTTAAAATCAGAGAGGAACAGGCAGAAGTTTCTAGAAACAACAACAACAACAACAACAACTCTGTCTTCCTTTGGAATCATAGATTTTTGGAGCTAGTTAAGCCTTAGTCCTGACCCTTAGAGATCACCTTTGGCCAACCCCTTCATCTCACACACTAGAGAATCGTCACACTCAAATGATTCATAACTTAGCAGATTTAGCCTCAAAATGCTAAGTGGAAATTTCTTTTTACAAGTGTTTGCAAAGGCATGGTAAACTTTAAAAAAATACACAAGATTCATTCATTTATGATTGGGAGACCCTTGAAAAAACGACAAAACTCTGCTAATTCGTCAGTCAGCCACCAAAAAGTGCTGATACTTATTAATTAATTATAATAATTATATTAATCATATTAATTACAATATTAATTACATACTATTTCAATATGATATTACTCTACATTTCACATAATTTAAAGTACCATTTTATTATACTGAAGAACTTGCTCTAATATTAACCCCCCTAACGTAGGTACTCTACCAATGCTAATGGGCTAATTTTAATTAAAACACTAAAAGAAAGGCATTTATCAAAATCCAAAGGAGTTCAAAAGCAATGGAGTTTAGCCAAAACAAAGAAACTCACCTTTAATATCATTATTATATTTAAATCAGAATTGTCTTACCTATATCAAAGGGCCATTATCTACTGATAAAAATAAACTGCCTTTTTACATTTGAAACATAGCAGATAAGACTAAGGTCTTTCTTGAAATCAGTTAAATTTAGTTTTGTACAATCATATGCTATTATTTAAGTTACCTTGCTTGATGGAAAAGTTTCTTTTTCTTCCATTAAAAAACTGTCAAGGGAGGCAGATCTTTCCAACTCTTGTCGAATCTTGCTGAAGCCATAGAGATTAAGCTGGCGGATGAAACTCTTCATACAATCAGTTTCAAATATCCTCATAGGCCTCTTCTTTTCCAAAATCTCTTCTTTAAACTGCTCCTCGTTGATTACTATGTGAGTTCCATCTTCACTCCACCAAATTGACTTAAATCGGTCACTTTCAACTATTTTCCAAAGCTTTCTAGGAAAGGTGAGGGAGAAAAATTCATTTTCTTCCATTATCAGACTTTCATCGGGAAACGTAAAACGGGCTCTTTTTGTCAAAGTCCCTCCAATCAAAGCCTGAAAAGCATTTTCTTCAACCAGAGCCGGCAGGTCAGCATCCATAACTGGTGTCTCACCTCTCTCCAGAGGTACAGAATAAAAAGTAGAATTATTGCTGTGCTCTGTATCCGTGGGTCCACCTCGAGGAGAATTTTCTTGCGGCTCTGATTTACCAGAATCCATTTCTAATCTTTCAGTCTTCTGTGTTTTTCTCAGTTATAGCCATTATATCTGCTCAGTCTTGGTGCCTTTAAGCAAGTGAGCAGGTTAAGATACAGTTTACAACAAACTTTCAAGTAAGCCTAGGACATCATAATGGTGGCTCCAGTTTCACGTCTGTGACATCACAGGATGATTTTGGTTTCCTAGCAAGCAGCACAATCATGATTAGGCTACATAAGTTACTGAGATGAGGACTGCTCACAGCCACCTGTCAGCTCTGAAAATTCCATTCAGAATGTTCTCATCAGTGTTTTGAAAAAATGGAAGTTTTTAACCTAACTGTAATTTTATATAATTAATGGCTAGAGTTCTAATGGATAGTAACATTGTAATTGAGCTCTTATCTCCAGTTGGCTCCAAGTCAACGGGACTAGCGCAGGAGGGAAGCTAACTGACCTTCTGCCTTCTCACTGAGCTATAGATATACAAAGCATCTTGTTCCCTAAACCTAGTAGTCTTTACATTGCTCAACAGAAGGGACTTCATGTGACATCACAGGATAATTTTGGTTTCCTCACAAGCACCACAATCATGATTAGGCTACATAAGTTCCTGAGATAAGGACTCCTCACAGCCACCTGTCAGCTCTGATGTTCCATTTGGAATGTCCTCATCGGTGCTGTGAAAAACGGAAGTTTTTATATAAGCATAATTTCATATAATTAACAGATAGAATTCTAATGGACAAGAGTTGTAATGGATAGTTAATATAGTTACTGAGCTCTCATCTCTAGAGTTGGCTCTGTGTCAACCGGATTAGCACAGGAGGGAAGCTTACTTTACTCTTTGCCTTCTCACTGAGCTATACATTTCAAGCAGTTTATTTCCTAATGCTAGTAGTCTTTATACTACTCAACAAAAGGAATTTCATGTTCAAAAAGACTCTACAAAATGACCCAAGATGTTATACAGGGCACATTTTGGGGGCACACACTTCTTGAAAAAGGGGGGAAAAATCACATACTCAATAAGCTTTGCAAATTGGCCCACTAACAGCCACATTCAGTAAAGGTCAGGCAAAAGTCACGGGACCGTAGATGTACAGCTGGAAGGGAGCTTAGATGCCATCCAGTCCGACTGCCTCCCTTTGTACATGAAGAAATTTGAGACCCAGAGACAGAGAGTGACTTGCCTAAGGTCGCAAAGATAAGTGGAAGAGGTAGGATTTGGACCTAGGTGCCCTAAAGCCAAATTCAACACTCTTTGCACTGTTATTTGCTTCATTCAATTACTTGGCTTGCTAAAAATCACACAGGATCTGTCCACTGGGCCTAAACAAAATGGATCAATTAGTTTTGAAAAGAAAACAAAAAGGCACCAAGGAGTAACAAAATAGGGTATTAAGTTCCCATATTCAGTAGACTGCCCACATTCCCATGGGGAATGGTGTCAGCAAATTTTTCCCATCAACATTCAACAAAAATCCTTATTTCTGGGGCAGCTAGGTGGCGCAGTGGATAGAACACCAGCCCCGAAGTCAGGAGGACCTGAGTTCAAATCCCGCCTCAGACCAAACACTTGACATGTACTAGCTGTGTGACCCTGGGTAAGTCACTTAACCCTGATTGCCTAAAATTAAAAAAATCCTTCTGTCTAAATCCTGTGACAGGTGTCAAAGAGTAACATATCTTGGTTCTCACCCCAGGATTTTAACATGACTACTATGGAAATGTTTTTGCATAACTGCACATGTATAGCCTCTATTGAGTTGCTTGCCTTTTCAGTGAGGGTGGGTGGGGAGGGAGGAAGGGAGAAAACTTGGAGCCGAAAGTTTTAAAAACACATGTTTTAAAAAAATGCTTTCACATGCAACTGGGAAATAAGAAATACAGGAAATGAGGTACAGAAATCTATCCTGACCTACAGGAAAGTAGAAGGGGAAGGGGATAAGAGAAGAGGGGGAGAGATAGAAGAGAGGGCAGACTAGGGGAAGGGGTATTCAGAATGCATGACATCTTGGGGTGGGGAGAGGGGGGAGATGGGGTGAAAATTTGGAACTCAAAATCTTGTGGAAGTGAATGTTGAAAAAAAGAAAACTAAAACTAAATAAATTTATATTTAAAAAAAGTAACAGCTCTTCCACCTCCTCAACTGCCCAAATGAAAGAAAACAGAACAGCTAAATCCTAGATTTAGAGCTGGAAGGGACGTTAAAAGCCACCAAATCTAGCCCTCTCTCTTACAGCTGAGGAAACCGACGTTCAGGGAGGTCACACAACTAGAAGTGTCTCAGTCAGAATTGGAACTCAGGTCTTCTGTGACTTTTTCTCCCCCATGCCCTGCTCACAACTTTCACTTAAGAGCTTACAAAAGGTGTGACTTTCTCTTGACTTCCTAGAGAAAATGTATTTAATTGTTCCGGTTAACTTAGTGGGAATGTATAGTTCTCCTTTTGAATTGTGAAAACCACTAATTCTAACTTACCCCATTAATGTCAAGGGCTTGACGGTTCCTCCTCCAGATGGACTGCAACCCACTTCTGTCTTGTAATCTCAGTTGCCTGAGACTGGGAGTTTTAAGTGATTTGGATGGGGCCATAGTGTTTCAGAAGCAGGATTGAAATGGAAGTTTTACTGATTTCAAGAAGGGCAGCCCTCTAACCATGACACCCCACTGTTTCTAAGAGAACTCTCACTTAGTGAATTTCTTCCTGTAGTGTTTGGAATAGCTAGAAGGAGACAAGGTATACTTATTTTATTTGCTGTGACTTGCTTTGTTGTGAGGTACCTTAAAGAGAGTGACTCCTGGGCAACCACAGCAAAAATCCAACAGTTACAAACTGAATTAGCAAATCACTATGGATGTTTTAAGACAGTTCTGTACTTTTCTCTGTACAATATTATTGAAAGTTTATTGAAGGGTATAAGAAGTGTTCGCTGACGTCTAGAAATCAGAAGTGTTCATGTAGCAGGCGCACAAATTCTTTGACACTAGATAAAAATGCACCAAGTTTCATTGACCCCGGAATCTCACAGTGGGCAAGGACCTTCTGGGGCTTACGCTAGTTTGGTAATTCCTCATTTTTCATGTGCAGCAACTTTACTATAGTCAGTTCAGTCACTTGTTGACAATAAGCCTTTTTCTGTTTTTAAATTACACTTGTTCTATCTAACGCCACAAGGAAAAATTAAGAACACTATCTGAAAGTTTTGAAGAGGCAGATTTAGGCTCCTTAGATGAGACAATGGTGGAGTGATGAGACAGCATGCTGGCCTCAAAGTCAGGCAGATCTGGGTTCAGATTTTGCCTCAGACACTACCACCTGAGTGATGTAAGTCACTTAAACTTTCTAAGTCTCAGTGTGCTTATCTGTAAAATGAGAATAATAGCATGGACCTCACAGCATTGAGGATCTAGTAAGTCAAATAAGATAACATGTGCTTTATAAACCTTAAGGTCAGCTGTCAGGTAAGGAAGAAACTTCCTAACAATTAGAGCTCTCCCAAAGTGGGATGGGATCTCCAGATGGACTGAGGTCAACAGCTGAGTGAACCACCTACAGTGAAGGGGCTGCTTTGTTTGACTTCCAACATCAGGTTCTCCAACATACGATGTAGGGTGAGGGAGGGTGGCCACTTTGTTGATTACCCTCCAGCTTCTGAGATGGACTGAAACAGGTCTGGGGGATTGTATGCAGCAAGGGACATGCAATTATTTGAGGCCAGCTGAAGACTTACTACACTTAGGGAGGATGTTGACTTAGACGAGGTCAGTCATAACCCCTAACATGACAGTGTCACCCCAGTGGCTCCTCCCTATCCTCTTGTACTGAACAGGTTTACTATGGCAACATCACATTGGGAGGGTAAAACTAATGTTTTTTAATGAGCATCACACAAAACAAGTTACACAATGTGCACAGGAAAAATGAGGAACCAGTTTATTGAACAGCTATGTAGAGGGAAAAAATAGTGAATTTTAGCTCAAGTTTTTACACACAAAACTGGAAAATCTATGTTCCCACCCACCCCACCCCACCCCCAAACAGAACATATCTGTCCCTAGGCCAGTGCAAAGGTTTTAGTTATTTACATAATTTACATCAAACAGAATTTAGACAATTAAAAAAAGTTGCCTATATAGTCAAATCAAACACCTTCAGATCTGTCCTGATGAAAGGTATCAAAGGGTTCTTCTCAGTTTTAGTCAAAAGGTGGTTATGCTGGAGGAATCTGACTTCTTACCTCCTCAGCACTGGGATAATACTAACAAATTACTTTTCAATTCGTTCGTAAAAGCATCTGAACTGGTATAACATTACTTATCACCACTAATTCATTTCAGACCCTAAAAGAAGCAATTCTGATGTATGTTTACTCCTCCCAACTCCCACCTTCGTCAATTCTCAGTATTCCAATGAGAATGAATGCTTTCTAGTATCCATTAACTGTGATTCCAAGCCTTTTAGAAATGGACATACCATTTATTTCTAATTTTCAGTGTTCTAAGATCAGACCTGCTGCAGATGTGGCGAATGAAAGTGATAAATAAAAGAGCTGTATGGTCTGGTATTGCATCAACAAGACAGGAACACCATATGCAAATGAAAGCTAAAACTGCCTGTTTCCAAGTAGAATTGGTACCTAAATCTGGTTACTGATAATGTGATATATCAAGCTTTGAAACTGCCTTCGCTGACTGATTAGTATAGACCTAAATATACAAAAACCAGAACTTCAAATCAACACGATTTGCAGTCTCTGTGGTCAAGTCAACTATTTTTAATAAGTTCCCATACCCAACAGACACACATTAATATTTTTAAAAGACTTGAAAGGACTTCTTCTATAATAGAACATATGTCTTCATATATAGGCTTTTAAAAATACTTTAACATAATATAATTATACTGTACAGAACTAGAATTTTAATAGAATATATTACACATTGCTAAAACGTTCATATAAATACTATACAGGCATGGAGTCACTCCATTAGAAAGGTTCACCAGTTAGACCATTAAAGATGGCTATGAGCATGCCCAAAGAAAATCTTAACAGGAGCAACACTAAAAATAATGCATATGATGCTTTGAAACAAGTAGTGGAATAGAGAAATATTTACGCTGGTTGTAGATTATGTTTCACCACTGAGACTAGTACTACTTTTGAAAGGCATGGTAGCATTTAAAAAATAGCTAGGCAAGTACCCCATTGGTCAATCTTATGAAATCAATTTAACTTGCTGATAGAAACTTTTTAAGTGTCGATCTTGAAAGCTTTCTCACACACAGACATATATTAAAATAACTGTCAATATCTATATATTACATACTGATGGTTCACTAGTGGCTGTGATATTTATTCAAAGCATGAGATGAAAAGATTTGACTCTATTTCCAGTTCCAGTTTAGAATGTAGGCAAAGTAACGTAGAAGATATTTGTCTTGTGTATCTTTTATGCCACACATACTGTCCATCCAATTCCTTGAATTTCAACTTAATCTGGCATATCTATATTTAATTTTGGAGGTGGGAGGACATATTTTCCAGGGCTCTGTGTAATAACTACTCGAGTCTTCTTTCGGAACATAGGAGCAATTTTTGGAGGTTCCGGGACTGGTGTTTCTTCGGTTTCCTCACTGTCTTCATGATGCAGATCATACGAAATATTTCCATATTCTCTTAGAAAAGGGAAAATTTCCAGCAGAAACTGACAGAAATCTTTACGAATTCCGAACCACCCTGAAAAGAAGAGTTCAATTGAAAAAAAAATTAGGTTTTAGGTCAAGTAAAATTCATTTTTTTTGAATAAGTTTATAGTGATGCAGTCTACTAAAAAGGTATTTATGCATTTTTTGGATTTTCTAATGGAAAATTAGAAAGACGAACACAAGGATAAATAAAAGATTCATTTGGTCTCAAGACATGTTGAAATGTCTTCTTTCTACACATCCTTCTACTTAACTCTTTATTCCTTTAAAGTGAGGATAAGATGTATGTTTCAAATGAATCAAAGGGTTTCTCCCAACTGAATTTTTTAAATACACTTTTTCCACTGACACAGTTAGTTGTGACACAATAGGTACCACCCAGTCCCTCCAATAAAGCCACCCCAGAGTACAGTCCCTGAAAAATTAAGCAGAAACACCTTGCAAAGTGGCTGAGATGGATGGAGAGCATGCCACTTGCCACTTTGAGGGTTTCCTCATCTGTCAAATTCCCAAGTCACACAAGCATTACTGTAACATGTCTTATTTCACACCTGACCACACAAGGCATTTAAATATCTAAGATAGAAAATGAAAAACTCTTCCTGTCTATCAGGGACTAAGCCTTTTTGGTGTTATGAGACTCCTCAGGAAGTCTGATGAAGCCTACAGACCCCTTCTTGTAATCACATTTTTAAATGCAAAAAATAAAACACGTAGCATTACAACGTAAAGTAATTATATCGAAATGCAAAAAATAAAACACATAGCATTACAACGTAAAGTAATTATATTGAAATGTAGTTATCAAAACATTTAGGATAAAATAACCCAGTTCATGGACCACAGGGTAAGAACCTGTGCCCTAAATACACAACTTTAAACCTATTTTAAAAGAAAAGATCCAGAGCTACTATTCGGAGGCTCTGGAAACTGAGGAAGAGTGATTCCTTGTCAGCTTATCCTTGGCTCCTGCCTGGGTGGCTCAGAAAGTGGTGCTTCCTGGGATATGGGACTGTATACATCACCCCCTAGATAGATCTCAGCCATGTGCAATTTCCAGAAGGACATGCAAAAATGGAAGCTAAAAGTTTTGGGTTTTTTTTTAAAGTTCCTTGACTTAACAAAAAATCCTGCTAATTCCTAACCACCAATGAGAACTTGCTTCGTCCTTCATATTTGAAATTCCCATTTTTTTCCCCTCACAAGGTTATAGCCCTTTTAAACAGGGACAGAGACAAGATTTGTGATTTCATTGGTAGAAGAACCTTTCAGATGAGGCTATTTACTCCACCAATGCAGATTGGCACCTTCTATGCAACTTGTAATCTTAATAGAGTTACCTAGCTCAGCGGTGTCAAACTCAAATAGAGGCCAGAGGTGGGTGGGTGGGTGGGGGGGCGGGCGGGCTGAGGAATGACGATGACACTAATCCCCACATAAGGATTCCTGAAGATGTTATGTTATATTTTTACTTATTTCATTCAATATTTTCTAATGACATTTTGAACTGGTTCCACTGCCACCCTTAGGAGTGTTGTGGGTCACGTGTTTGACACCTCTGGCCCTGTTCTATGTCACTCAGCCAGTATGTATTAAAGGCAGGACTTGAACCCAGGTATTCTTGGCTCCAAGGCTGACTCTCTCTCCACTATGCCATGTCGCCTCTCACGTTTTTAAATGGCACAGTTAAAGTTGTCATTTAAACAGCCGATTGAAATTTAAAACCCAAGATATTTCCAAGATATTGACTTACAGTGATTGCCTCCTTTCTGTCCAAATGTCGTTGCCATTAGAGTTATTAAGGAAAGCCAAAGTGGAACAAATATAGGCACACATGAGAATGCATTATGGCCATCCAGTTTGTGAACTAGCAGAATCTAAAAGAGAAAGTTTTCAACATAATCTGTTCAGAAACATTGAAAGAAGGCAGAAGAAGTCAGAAGCAAGAGATCTGTTAAGCAATGTCAAGTCTAGCATTATTAACAGTGGTGGTGGGGAAGGGGACAATCGGAACCCTGTCTACCTTTAAGAAAAACCACCCTTTTTCATTTCTCTATCTACCTCTCGGCTGCCTACACAAAGCTAAAAATACTGTTTGTCAGAGTTATTTTTGTATTTCAAAAATCTGTGACTTCATCAATGCACACGTTCAATTGATGATCACGGACACTGATGCAGATCCAAAGTCTCCATAACTTAGTATGTTGCCATGAGTTGCTATGGCCCAAAACCATTCATCACCTGTTGGCCAACCATTTGGTGATGGGGCTTTCTGAACTCAGCTAGGTTGGTCCTCAGATAACAGACCTACAAAGTGGAGTTGGGCCAGTACTTAAAGCCTTTCTACATCAGCAGAAGTTGACAGAGCTTACACTGACCTAGCCTCTGAGATGGCAGAGTCACCTTCCGTACCATGGTTTGGCAATGAGAGGACTTCAGTGGAAGTTGCCAAATTTTAAGTTTTAAACGCTAGCATTTTCCACAGAAACATATCCCTCTTGTTCTCATAAGTCCACAGTGAAAAGAACACCACTTTTCCATTTTTATAGGCTGCCATCAGAAAACAGAATATCTGACTTTCTGGATCACAACAGATCCCTAAGAAACACCAGCACAGGGAGGAAGGTGAGGAATGACTACCTCAAACGTAAGTAGTGGAACAACAATTGTCATCCAGCTGATGGCCATCGTTATATGTGTTCTCCTTTGTTCGGCAATCACATCCATGGAGCGTAAGAACAAGACGGACCAAACGATGTAATACAGTACAACCAAGCACAAGAAGGACATCAAAATCCACAGAGGAACACAAACAACCTAGAGAAAAAGGAAGAAAAGACCTCTTTACTGATGAAGTATTTTTGTGGTAGGCCTAGGGAAAAGCTTGTGTCTCAAGTTATCATTAGAAGGGTTAAAAAAAATGATAATGTGTACTTATATCATAGTGTTCTCACACAACATCATTATTAAAACCTTGTCAGGTAGGCAGATGACCCCCTGAGCATAAATAATTAGACTTCATCCTGGTTTAATTCTAACATGCCCTTTTCCAAGCAATGTTCCCATAGGGCTTGTGTTCTTCAGCCTTTGTGCGTGAAATGATTCTTCAGAACCTCTGACTATTGCGTGGGTTTTTAACCTGGGGTCTGGGAACTTTAAAAAATTGGTACTTTTATAATCCTAAGTGTATTTTACTTCACACATCGAAAAACATTATTGCGTCTATAGTACAAGAAACTGTTAAAAACCCTTCTGTATTAAACAAACTTTCTGAGAGGACATTGAAACGGACATATTCCCCCTTATGATGAATTCAGGATGAGGTGAGTCTGTCTTTAGACTGTGCTAAAAGTACCTTGTTAACAAATGCTTAGCCCAGCCCCTGGCATGAAGAGAGAGTGCCACAGCAGGGGTCCAGTATGGGACTAGCATTTGCCCTCAATGACTTGTCCTCTACTCTTGAGAGTTAATTTTGTCACATAGTTTTGGCACTGCCTTCTCTAGCTATTCTGTTTATCGATGCCCTTATTGATTCTTGTGTGGATTTAAAAAAAAATTAGTTAATTTTGATTTATCAACAATCACTGCCATATGCTTTTGAGTTTAAAATTTTTCTCCCCCTTCCTCCCCACCACCCTCCCCCAAGACGGCACACAATCTGATATAGGCTATATAGATGCATTCTTATTAAACATATTTTCAGATTAGTGATGTTGTAAGTAAGAATTAGAGCCCATAGGAGGAACCACCAGAAAGAGGAAACAAAACTCAACAGAAGAGAAAAAAAAATAGCAAATAGTATGCTTCGATCTGCATTCAAATTCCATAGTTCTTTCTTTGGATGTGGGATAGCATTTTCTATCACGAGGCCTTTGGAGATATCTTAGATCCTTGTATTCCTGGGAAGGGTTAAGTCTATCAATAATAGTCATCGCACAACGTGGCTGTTATTGTGTACAACATTCTCTTGGTTCTGCTCACTTCACTCAGCATCAGACCATACAAGTCTTTCCAGGTTCTTCTGAAGTCAGCATCCTCATCATTTCTTATAGCACAATAGTATTCCATCACAATCATATACCACAACTTGCTCAGCCACTCCCCAATGGATGGGCATCCCCTCAATGTCCAATTCTTTGCCACCACAAAAAGAGCTGCTATGAATATTTTTGTACATGTGGGTCCTTTTCCCATTTTTATGATCTCTTTGATATACAGCCCTAGGAGTGCTATTGCTGGGTCAAAGGGTATGTATATTTTTATAGCCCTTTGGGCATAGTTCCAAATTGCTCCTCCAAAACGGTTGGATCATTTCACAACTCTACCAACAATGCATTAGTGTTCCAATTTTCCACATCTTCTTCAACATTTATCATTTTCCTGTTTTGTCACGTTGGCGAATCTGATAGGTGTGATGTGGTACCTCAGAGTTGTCTTGATTTGCGTTTCTCTAATCAATAGTGATTTAGAGCATTTTTTCATATAACTATAGATGGCTTTAATTTCTTGAGCTGAGAACTGCCTGTTCATATCCTTTGACCATTTATCAAATGGGGAATGACTCGTATTCTTATAAAGTTAATGTAATTCTCTATATAGCTTAGAAATGAGGCCCTTATCAGAGAGACTGGTCGTAAAAATTCTTTCCCAATTTTCTACCTTCCTTCTAACCTTAGTTGCATTGGCTTTGTTTGTGCAAAAACTTTCAATTTAATGTAATCAAAGTTATCCATTTTGCTTCTCATAATGTTCTCTGTCTCCTGTTTGGTCATCAATTCTTCTGTTCTCCATAGATCTGATAGGTAAACTATTCCTTGCCCTCCCAGTTTGCTTATAGTATCAGCCTTTATATCTAAATCATGAACCCATTTTGACTTTATTTTGGTATATGGTGTGAGATTTTGGTCTATGCCTAGTTTCTGCCATACTCTTTTCCAGTTTTCCCAGCAGTTTTTTTCAAAGAGTTGGTTCTTATCCCAGAAGCTGGGGTCTTTGGGTTTATCAAATAATAGATTACTGTAGTCACTGACTACTGTGTCTTGAATACTTAACCTGTTCCACTGATCCACCACTCTATTTCTTAGCCAGTACCAAGCAGTTCTGATGATTGCTGCTTTATAATACAACTTAAGATCTGGAATGGCTAGGCCACCTTCCTCCCCTGCATTTCTTTTCACTAGTTCCTTTGGTATTCTGGACCTTTTGTTCTTCCAAATGAATCTTGTTATTGATGTTTTTCCAATTATTTAGATCTGACTTTATTTGTGTGAAAAGTGTTTTGTAATTGTGTTCATATAGTTCCCGGGTCTGTTTCGGGAGGTAGACTCCTAAATATTTTATAATGTCTACAGTAGTATGCAGTCTACAGTAGCACAGTCTTTAGACTGTGCTAAAAGTACCTTGTTAACAAATGCTTAGCCCAGCCCCCGGCATGAAGAGCGAGTGCCACAGCAGGGGTCCAGTATGGGACTAGCATTTGCCCTCAATGACTTGTCCTCTACTCTCAAGAGTTAATTTTGGTGCACAGTTTTGGCACTGCCTTCTCTAGGTACTTTGTTTATAGATGCCCTTATTGATTCTTGTGTGGATTTTTAATAGATATGATTAATATTTCCCCCTACTGCTTGCTCTTCCCTAGGATCACAGATATGGAACTGGAAGAGACTTCAGAAGCCATCTTGTTCACTCTGCCCCTACTCATTTTAGAGATGAGGGAACTGAGACCCAGGGAGCTTAAGTGACTTGCCCAAGATCACATAGGTAGTAATCAATCAATCAACACAATTTTTACACACTTACTTAGTGTTCAGCACTGGGGACACAAAGAAAACCATGTTTTTCATGGTCCCTACCCTCAAGGAGTTTACATATTAATGAGTGAGACAACATGTACATTAACAGACATATGTAAGATACACACAGAGTAGAAGGAAGATAAAATGATCAGGATCAAGATTTGATCTCTCCTCTGACTCCAAGGCCAGGCATACACATGATCAGGGCTTGAAAATCTACCCACCCACTCATAACTGAATTGTATTTTAGGGCTCTGCCTCTTACTAGAAGTCCCTTCCCCTCTCTGGGTCTCAGTTTCTTCATCTGTAAAATGAAAAGGTTGGATTAGACGACCTCTAAGGTCTCTTTTAGCTATAATAAGTCTATGATCACAGAATAAGGAATAAATTGGAAACCTGACCTTCACACAATTAATTCTGAATCACCAATCACTTTTTCTTGTTGGTGTCTAAGACTAGAAATTCTATGTTGTCATATTTTCTGCATCACTCATGACCCAACACGCCCCTAACCCTAATGTTGCTTTTACACAAAGAGCACCTAGAAGTGGGCACCAGATAGAAACCAGCGCTCGAGAATGGATTCCAATGAGGGAATCAACACCAAAGAATTTAAACGAAGCCTATGAAGCTCACCTTTACTCAGGATAGTTGTGACTCATTTTCCCTTCCTTCCTTCCTTCCTTTTGACTAAGTGAATAGGGAATTACAAATAAACTTTACACCTATTAATTGAGGCAAGAGTTTAAAAAGCAGTTACCAGAAAGAGACAAGGTACATACTAGCCAGGGCCAATGGATGATCTTGTCCAGTCTTAAGGCAATGAATATAAACTGAAGAATGTTGACGGAGCACAGGATCTCTAACTAAGAATGAAGAAGAAAAATGTTATTTCACAACAAAGCTGGAAAATATTGCTATTTCTAAATTAGCATACTACCTAGTCAATAATGCAAACTGTAATGACATTTTACCTAAAGGAGTTCAAAAATTCAGCCCCACAGTTAAGTCCTGATTATCAGTGTTAATGGAGAGCAAGGATAGACAGCAACAAGATGGGGCTAATCGACACTCGCTCGTTTGCTTCATCACTCAGTCACTCAGACACTGGCATTCTCCTCACTGCCCAGGTTGAAATCAAAGCAGGCAGCAGAGAGGTGGTGTGCTGCAACAACTCCATCTGACACACAATTCTATCCTGCAAATTCCCTCCATTTCTTGGAATCAGTTCTTCAGCCTTTTATTCCCTGGGCCAGGCGCTACAGACTGCATGAATACACCATGTCATTTAATTTAGTTGAAGGAAAGGAATAAATTGAGAGAATGTAATTTCAGTAGATAGGTGGGCAGACACCAATGTTCTCTGAGATAAAATAGGCTGAAGGCGATCCCAGGACCTAGGCCATGAAGATACTCTGTCTGGAAAATCCAAGTCATGATGCCTATCAATCTTCTCTTCTAGGTCTCCTTGGACATGATACTACAATGAATAAAACCTGGCTCCAGAAATTTCATGACTGCACATGTGATGAGGCTATAGGACAAAGATGCACATGTATGAGCATGAGTCTATGTGTAGGTCCCAGGATAAGGGGGGGGGGCAGTGCTCATAACAGTAGATTTTTCAAATTTTGCTCTAATTGTATTTTTCTTAGTGAAAGTGGTATGGCAGCTACCTTCAAGAACATGCAGAATTAGAGAAGGAGGTAGATGTTTCACATGACAAAGTATAATGTGTAAAATACACGTAACTCAAGAGCTACATGTCTGATGTTCAGAGATCTGAAGAAAGGCTTTCAGCACAGTGTGCACATCTTCGATCTGTAAATCTGCAATTTAAAGGGTGATACGCACAAGAAATGAAAAAAGATGAGAAGGCATGGACGGGCTGTGCTGTCTATCACAGAAGGAGTACCCAAGTTGATGGGGATTACAGGTCTAGTGAAAGATTTGTTTATTTAGGCTTTTCAAGTCAGCCATTTGGCAATTGAGAACTGAGGAGCTTCCAGTATAGTTTGCATTTTGAAAATGTTAACATAATGAAAGAGAGGCAGGATGGTATAATGGCTAGAGGGCTAGCCTTCAGGCCAGGAAGCCCTACATCCAAGTCCTATCTCTGAATTATACTATGTGACCCCTTAGTGCCCTAGGCCAGGGCTTCTTAAAGTTTTTCCCCTCACAACCCCTTCAGTGCTTCTTAAACTGTGGGTCTCTACTTCTGACTAAGTAACAGAAGAGCTACCAATCAATCTGCATGGGTGGAAGGAATTTCCACATCAAGATTCACTCCTCCCCCACTTCCCCATCACCATGAAATCTCAGGTCCAGACCCCTCCTTATCCCTAACCCCCAAAGAGCCAAAAGCATACAGCATCTATGAACAGCAAAAAAAATTGCAATCAATGTAAGTGGCATCATGACATTGTATATCTTATACAAATACTTGGCAGTATTTTTGAGAGCACTTTCTTAAAAAGATAAATTTAGCCAATCTTCTTAACAGACTATATAGAGTCTAAGCTAAATTATTATGAAGACAAAATAGTCAATCAAAAACAGATACTTAATATCTCAACTGTCTTCCATGTTTTTCTTTTTTTCTAGCCTATCCATTCTCAACCAATCAATATTAATTAGCATTAATTATCAATTAGCATTAAGTGCCTACTATGTACCAGGCTCTGTGCTAGGCACTTGAGACACATCTACAAAAGATCAAACAATCCCTATTTGCAACGGACTTACATTTTAAAGAGGGATATAGCAAATACATATATAAGCATAGAAAGCACAAATATAAAGTGAATAAATACAAATATATATGAAGTAGTTAAATACAAGGGAGTTTTGGAGGGAGGGCATGAGATCAGGAAAGCCTCCATGTGGATGATGCCCGAGTTTTGTCATAAAGGGAGAGGAACTCTATGACGTGCAGAAAGGCACCGCATTCTAGGCACGAGGGACATTCAGTGCAAAGGCACAATGTTAGCAGGTAGTATATCGTGTGGGGGAAACTGAGAGATGACCACTTTGGCTGGATGGAAGGGGAAATATAATGTCAAATGAGGCTGCAGGAAGCCATTGAAGGTGACTGAGTAGGGGAGAATCACATGGTCAGATCTGTGCTTAGGGAAAATGACTTTGGCAGCAGTGTGCAGGATGGACTGCAGTAGAGAGAGAGAGCTGAGGCAAGGAGACCAATAAGGAGGCCAATGCGGTGGTCCAGATGAGGGGTGATGAGGGTCTGCATTAAGTCTATGTGAACGGAGAGAAGGCGTTGCCTCTCAGAGATGCTGAGAAAGATTTTTGAAAGTCGACCGGACACGTGGGAGAGTGAAGACTCCAGGACGACAGTAACTCTAGGAACTTGGACACTGGAAGGACTGTGGTCCCTTTCCCTTGGGAAGAGGGGAGGGCTTAGGGGGAAAGATGATGAGTTCAGTTTTAGATGTGTGGAAGTTAAGATAACCCTAGGACATCCAGTTTGAAATGCCCAAAAGGCAATTGGCAAGGTGGGACTGAAGGTCAGGAGAGAGACAGTGGCTAGATATACAGATCTGGGAGTTGTCCACGTGACAGTTAAACCAATGGCAACGATGAGGTTACTGAGGGAAAGGGAAGAGAGAAGAGGGTCCAGGGCAGAAGTCTGGGGAACACCCCCACCCCATGCCATGAATGGCATGATATGGATGATGAGCCAGCAAAGAACCTTCAGGAGGAGCAGTCAGATGGGGGGAAAACCAGAGAGAGTCACATCACGAAAACCCAGAGAAGAGAGAGTATTCAGAAGGAGAGGGTGGTCAGTAGATAGATGGAGAAGGATGAGGACTGAGAAAAAAATCATCATATCGCTATTTAAGAGATCAATGGTAACTTTGGAGAGAGCTGTTTCAGGTGTGTCATGAGGTTGGCAGTCAGATCTGAAAAGGATGAGGAGTGAGTGAGTGGGAAGACAGGAAGTGGAGGTAGCAAATGTAGATGATTTCTTTTCAAGGACTTTGGCTCAGAAAGGGAGGAGGGATATGGGATGATAGTTTTGAGGGGATGGTATGATCAAGGGGGGGAATTTTAAGGATGTGGTAGACTTGTGCATGTTTGAAGGCAGTAAGGAAGGAACCCACTGATAAGCAGAGGTTGAAGACTGGAGAGGGAGGGGATGAGTGAGGATGCAACCTGTGGGAGAAGATGGGAGGGGATGAGATCAAGTGCCCATGGAGAGGTGGGCTGGCCTTGGGAAGGTTGGCCTTTGCTAGGGACTGGAGAAAAAGAGACAGTGGGAGATGACATCAAAGGATTTTGAGATGAAGAGAATGGGAGAAGAGGGAGCTGATGTGGATTGGCTTTCTTTTTCTCAGTAAATTAAGAAGCAAGGGCCTCGGCTGAGATAGCGAGTGGTGAGGGGCTTGAGGAGGGAGGAGAATACCTTTGGAATAGCTCCTGTTGGGAGTGAGACAGAGAATCAGTTATGTAGGAATGAAAAGGGCTACCTTGCTGCAATGAGGAGGATGGATAACATGAACTGGTAATGGACCAAATCAGGATGGTTGTGAGACATTCTAGTTAGAACGCAGCAAGTTTAACTGAAGGCTTTTGCCTCTAAATCTTTTAGGACTTAACTAAAAAAAAAAAAGACTTTTCCTGCACAGAGAAATGGAAGTATAAACTTTGCATTGCTAATGGTACAGTGTTTTGTCTCTCATATCTTGTTCGGCTTACACACCAGGAAAAAGAGTTCATATGTAGTTGGTTTGCTTGTTTTTGGAGGGAGGTGATTAATCCAGGCCAGGTTCCCTATCCCTGGTCCAGGCTGTACCATGAAGGAAATGAATGCTGCCATTCTAAGTAAAAGAGGCCTTGGCATGTGCTTCTCTAGTCTGGTGAGAACTCCTGCCAATGGTAGAACAGTTGATGGTAGAATCAACTAGCAGAACACAAAACACGACAAAATGGTGATAAAGGAACTGTACAAGCAGCTAGTCTCACCTCCATGTCTGGCTAGCAAGCCCCTTTTTCATAACACAGTGGCATTTTCTTTATCAAAGTTCTATCCTAATATTCCAAATACTACAATGATAGGCACGAATAAAGCAAACACACAAGTAAAAGACAAGCAGGTTTCGCCATGTCTTCCTCCTAGTAGGCAGGGCTGCCCAGACGGTGGCTCTGAAAAGGTTTTCCTCTAACTCAGAAGTTGGAAATAAATGTTCAATGTGCAACACCACTAGCATTTGTATGTACATTTAGTTTTTCAAAGACAATACCAAAATTTCATTTTGAAGTCTGCAAACTATCGTCCAATGAGTTTGACCTCAAGTTTTGACAAAATTCTAAAACACATTATTCAAAAGAATGGTTAGGTAACATCTCAAAAAGGAAACAGCGATCACAAAGAGCCAGAAGGGCTTCAATAAGAACAGGTCATTCTAGAATAACATAATTTGCTCCTCTGACAGCTTTACTGGACCAGTGGATGATCAGGGAATGAGGAAGTTATAGTTTACTTAGACATAAGCAAAGTGTTTGACAAAGACTCCTATGCTTTTCTCATGAACAAGATGAAGAAACATGGGCTAGAAGATAGTATAGTTTGCTGGCTCTGGAACTTGGTGAATAGCCAGGTGGCAAGAATCCTCATTAATGGTTCACTGTCAACTTGGCCCAGGGGATCTGCGCTTGGCCCCGGTGCTATTTCTCATTTTTATCAACGACTTGGACAAAGACTTATCTGCAAATTCAAAAGGTATGCCACCCAACACAAAGTTAGATGGGATAATTAACACACTGGATGACGACATCAGGATCCAAAAAGATCTGAGCAGGCTTAAACTATTTTGGCTAAATCTCATAAGTTGACATTTATTAGAGACAAATGGAAAGCGTTATACTTAGGTTAAAAAAAATAACCCGACAATCTTACTAGTACAAAATAGGAAGAGTTGTGAAAAGGTTTCTCTCTACCTTTGAAAAAAGAGGAGGAAGAATTACAGTCTAAAAGCTCAAGGAGTTGACATGTGGTATGACCGACAAAAAAAAAGCTCACATAATCTTAGCAGACATTAAGAAAGGCATGGTTGTGAGAAGTGTGGAGGTAAAATTTGTGTTATACTTTTGCCCTGGTCAGACCATATCTAGAGTACTTTGTTCAATTCTGAGCTCCACGTTTTAGGAAAAGACACTGATATAACCTTAGAGCATCGAGAGAAGGAAGCAGGATAGCGAAAAGCCTTTAGAACATGCCATCAGAGGACTGGATGAAGGGAACGAGGAAGTTTAGCTTAAAGAAAAGGAGATTGGTGGGGGTAGGCCATGGCACGAGAGCTAATTTCAAGCAGTTGAAGGACTGTTACATACAAGAGGTATACTTGCTTGGCCTCAGAGGTAGGATCAATGTGTAAATAGTGGAAAGAGAAAAATTCAGGTTTGATATAAGGAAAAAAATTTCCAACAATTAGAATTATCTAAAAATGGAACAGACAGCCTTAGACAGTCATCAGAAGATAGTGGATTTCCCCTCATCAGAGGCCTTCAAGCAGAGGCTAAATAAGCCCTTTGTCAGGTACATTGTAGTAGGGCTTCCTATTATAGTAGGGGTTAGATTCTCATTCCCAAAGTTTTTCTCCACCACTTTCAAACAGTGCCTATTGACATTTACTCTTGGGGCAGCTAGGTGGCGCAGTGGATAAAGCACCAGCCCTGGAGTCAGGAGGACCCAAGTTCAAATGCAGCCTCAGACACTTGACACTTAACTAGCTGTGTGACCCTGGGCAAATCACTTACTTATCCCCATTGCCTAGCCAAAAAAAAAAAAAATTACTCTTTACATAGTCAAGAAGGAAGTTCAAAGGGACTAATAGAAACTTAGCCAATTTGATGAATATATAATATTTTAAAATGCTAGAGGTAAAGGTCAAATAAACAACTTTAGATATAAAAATCAGTATAATTTTGTGATGGACTACTTCATTTGTGTACACTTTTTTTTTTTAAAGAGAAGCAACTGAGGTTAAGTGACTTGCCCACAGTCACACAGCTAGGACGTATTATATGTCTGAGGTTGGATTTGAATTCAGGTGCTCTTGACTGCAGGGCCACTGCTCTACCCACTGCACCACCTAGCTGCCCCTTGTACACTTTTTTAAATGTAAGAAAAGGATACTATTATTGCTACCTTCTTGTGTTCCTACACACACACACACAACACACACACACACACACACACACACACTCAACTACATTAAAATGAGTAGAGGGAAATTCATGATAAAAGAAGTAACCAAAGGTTTTGCTGTAAAACATTCACTTTTAGTTTATGAAATTTTACCTCAAGTGACCTGTCATGTCGGAATCCCCACACACAGGCTGCAACAGATACTGGGGAGACAAAGAACAGCGGCATGAAGACCAGAAGCCAAAAGTGGCTTCCCCTCTCAATCCTGTCACAGACCAGAACCTCAAACATCAACAGGAGCAGGTGGATGCCCACAGCAATTAACATGGCTTTAAACTCCACACAGGTTTCTCCTTCTGCTCTAAAAATGGTCATGAGGAAAAGAAAAAAGAAAACACCAAATATCTCAGTTCAAATTTCTGTTAGAAATAAGTGTTCTAAGCAATTTAGAAAACTTTTACAGCCTTATGTGCAAAACAGTACTCATATATTCATGTAAAGAAAAGTAAGAAAGATTTAACGAAACTTAGTTTCTTAAATAGAATCTTAAAAATGTAAAGGACCCACCCCACATGGAATCAAATGACAGCTGAGAGAACCAAACTAAACTGTCCCACCTTGTAACGTGATTTATTTTATTTTGAATTTTTTGGGGTCTGGGGCTGTGATTGCATTGGTATGGGGATTTCATGGTGAGGAACTCCCTCTGCCAATGAAGAATGTAAGAAGACTCATAAGTAAAACATCAGCAGATGCTTCTCTGTCCAGTGAACCTCAGAAGATGAAAGATGACATTACTATACCAAGTCTAAATGCT
The DNA here is from genome assembly GCF_003287225.1 of Phascolarctos cinereus. Taxonomy (NCBI): domain Eukaryota; kingdom Metazoa; phylum Chordata; class Mammalia; order Diprotodontia; family Phascolarctidae; genus Phascolarctos; species Phascolarctos cinereus. Next base: position 30,607,228 of record NW_027556291.1, read on the forward strand.
GCCATTGGTATGTTTGCATACAACTTGAAATTCAAGTGTAACTTTCTTTTCCAGGTTTATTACCACAGCCTCATACCCTTTTATATATCTTAGGAGCAGAGTTTTAGAGCTGGAAGGACCTTAAAAGCCCAACTACCACAAGTGCTAGAGGGAGAAACTGAGGCCTGGAGAGGTTAAGTGACTTGCTCAGAGTCACACAGGTGGCAGCAGCTGTTGGCAGAGTTGAGATTCGAACCCAGTTCTCTGACTTTAAATCAAGCATTCTTTCCACTGTGCCACAGTGAGTTTATCAGTAAATAAGAAACTCTGGAAATGACAGTCTATTCTAATACAATTTAAAAGCCTCTACTCTCTCTAGAAAAGCTGAGCAAGTACCAGAGAAGGGGTGGAGAGAAGGAATAGCTGGATAACTCACAAATGCTGCCCACTCTTGAACTGAGAACTGCTTAGAAAGTATTTTTTTTTCTAAAACCTTAGAGAAGTCAAATAGCAAGTAGAATTAATTATTCTCACTTTAATCAAAAAAATAAACAAGAAAACACAGAGGCAGTTCAGTGTAGTGGAACAACACTGGACTGAGAGGCAAGAGCCTGGGTTCTAGCCCCGGTTCAGCCATTTCATCCCTCTAGGCCTCAGTTTTCTCACCTGCAAGATGGGAGGATTTAACTAGAAGATGTCTAAGATCCATTTCAGCCGCAACATTCTATTACTCTATGATTCAAAAAAATAGAAAAAAAAAACACTCCAGGTTTATGCTCAGATGACTATCCCATTTTTTCCCCTCTACAAGTCACATGCTCTGTATCAAAAATATATTTTTTAAAAATGCAGCTCAGTACCTCATGTGAAGAAAAAAGAACTCACATAAAATTATGATATACTTTTATAGCACAACCTTGCCAACAACCATTATATTTACATATACAAAACAGGGTTTCTCACTAAATTTTAAAATCATTCACATATCTATGACATGCAGTTATCTCTGCTAAACTTATCAGAATCTAATCACACATTCTCTCTGATAAAGCAATCTTACCGATACTGGGGGTTACGTGCCCAGACTCCAGTTCCAACTGAGGCGCCAACGATGACCATTAATTTCCACAGCCATATTGGAGCAAAGACAGCCCAGTAACTCCACTGAATAATGCCATCTAGCCGAAGGGCCAGCAGCACGGAAAACAGCAGCAGGCAAGCATAGATGAGGAATTTACTTAAAAAAAAAAAAAAAGAGTGAGCGAGAGAGAGAGAGAGAGAGAGAGAGAGAGAGAGAGAGAGAGAGAGAGAAACAATTGAAAAGAATTTTCTTTGGCAAAGCATGATTGGCATTGTGAGAGAGAAAACTTAGGTTCCTTGAAGCATAAAAACATTCTCTACCCAGGGCTGTGGAGACTAGTCATTTAGTCATCCTGACTTTAATTACTTGTGATCTAAATTTTTCACAACAAAAACAATAACAAAAAGAAAAAGGAAAAAAAAATCATACAATACGTTAATTCTAAAAAGAGGTCTTACTAAGTCCTGGACCTATATGTATAATCATACTGGTGATTTCCCCCAAGCACAAAAAAATCCTGCAGAATCAGATTCACTTGGAGGCTAGGACATTTCCTATGATTTTTAAACGCAAAGGTTGCCAATGAAATTGCTAAAAGGGGTTTAATTTCATCTTGGAAAAAAAACGAACTATATCCTCCAGTGTCACCAAATGGTAGTGGTATTGACCTCTGGGCATAAGTCAGGCGTTTTGGGTTCAAATCCTAGGTCTGACATTTGCTGTTTATTTGTGTGACTTGGGACAAATCTGTTCACCTTTCTAAGCTTCAAGCTTCCTACTCTGTAAAATGGAGCTAAAGTTTGCATTAATTTACTCGTTGAGTTGATGTGAAGAAAGCAATCTGTAAAGCTTACAGGGCTATATAAATGTGTCAGTATTATAAGGCTTCTGCTCAGGTCTCTACTTCCTAGCTCTTCCTCTTCACCGGTGAATAGAATGAAAAGACTAAGAACAGTCAGAGGAAGAAACAGTCAGCAGTCAGTAATACCTTTTGGGAAGCAAACAGAGCCTTGGTCAAAATACAAAAGCTCTTGTGTCTGTTCTTCCTCTTCTCCTCCAGGGAAGAGTAGTCTTCTCACCCCCAACTACTATCTCAAGCAGAATTGGGGGAAAAAAAATACAATGAATGCTTCTTTTCTCCCTTGCATTTTGTAAACTAATACATTTTGTTTTAATGCAGTTGATAGATACAGACAAACCAGCATACTTAGTATCTGCAATGTGTATTCCTCCATGCCATACTCTGCCCTGGTCAGACTTCCTTGATGCCAGAAAGCTGGGTGGGCTTCCCATATATCTCTGACACATCCTGGCTGTGTGACCCTGGGGAAGTCCTGGCACCAATTCCTCAGTGTTTCAGCCAATTCTCTAAAACTCTTAGGGGCAGAGAAGGTGCTGCCCAGCATTAGAAGAGAAGTTCCTTTACCTAGGAGTTCTATCTACCAGTGAAATCCCAGGTCCAGTTCCTAACACCATCCCTATTTTTGTGTGCAAGTGATCCTTTGTTAAAAACACAGGAGGTGGGGCAGCAAGGTGGAGCAGTAGATAGAGCACCCGGCCTGAAGTCAGGAGGACCTGAGTACAAATCTGGCCTCAGACCAAACACTTGACACAAACTAGCTGTGTGACCTTGGGAAGTCACTTAACCCCAATTACCTAAAACAAAAAAACAAAAACAAAAACAAAACCACAGGCAGCACTGCTTCAGTCTGCTGTGTTGAATCTAAGCAGGAGGGGCCCCATCCCAGCTTGCCTTCCTTTACTTACCTGTAGTCGGTGCATAGATTAGGATATACTTGCTTCACTTTACATCTCTGCCTACAATTTTTTCCTCATATTTCTTCATATTCTTTGTTCCTTGTTGAGGTGCTCACAATTTACATACAACAATCAATTTGTACATCATCCGTAGATACTAGATACTAGAGTTGTTAGGAACTTCCTAGGCTTGACAATGCAGTTTCAATGACAAATTGTATTATTTAGAGGGACATTTCTAGCCTTGACATGAGCAGAACCTTGTGAATAGTAAACAAAATAGAAATTTCAACTGGTTTAATTCCAGATGCAAAAGAGTACTATATACTAATAAGGAAGTATACCAAACCATTGGTGTCAAATTCAAAGAGAAATAGATCCCTGTGAGAGACATAGATTTAGAAAACCCAAAATTAATATTATCTGTATTGTTATTACATTTTTTTTAAGGCAACTGGGGTTAAGTGACTTGCCCAGGGTCACACAGCTAGTAAGTGTCAAGTGTTTGGTTTGAGGGCGGATTTGAACTGAGGTCCTCCTGACTTCAGGGCTGGTGCTCTATCCACTGTGCCACCTAGCTGCCCCTGTTATCGCATTTTTATTTACTTTGTTAAACCTTTCCCAATGATACTTTTATCTGGTTAAGCAGGCTTTTAGTGAGGATAATACCTCTGTATCAAACCATACCATAAAAACAAAATTAATGTGGTTCACAACACACCTAGAACACGAGAGCTGACAAAATTAAAAGACTATCTGTGTAACTGAATTAACTACTGGGAAACACAATTACTAACATTATTAACAAAAGGGAAATGTTTTTACCCATATTTTATACTCTGAGCATAAACAGCCAAAACTGAGTAACAAATGGCCCAGCTTAAGGAACACATACTCTGAATTACCATTTGGAGTAGTACATCTGGTTTTAGAATTTAATTCAAGGTTTTGATTTGATTTGATGAATATTTCCCAAGTCCAAATGTCCCATATATCGTTGCTCTACCTGTGATCACTTAGGGCAAATGAAAATGCTAAGCTCTCAGACTAGGAAACCTAATTCTGGGAATTTTAAGACACTTCTAAAATGCTTCCTTCATCTCTTTGACCCTGCCAGCCCTGCACTCATTCTTCAAGAGCACAGGAATGCTCATATTTAAGAAAAGTATAAATACTCTGCTCAAGCTTAACATTCAAGGAGTAACTGTCAAGCCACTTGGTTCCTTTATGGTTTCCTATCCAGGCTCGGGGTTATTTCCAAAGAAGATTTTCAAAAAGGTTTTGAGCAATGGGAGCATCACTGAACTAAGTGTACATTCAACATCCCAAGGGGACTTCTTTAAGGGCCAACAGTCGTTTGGATTTATGTACCTTCATCTGCGTGTGGTTTTCTGGCCTGTAGAATCAAGGTTCCAATCAAAGCACCTCTTTAAATGAAAGTTCCTCATGACATAAAGTGGTTACTTGCTTCTGGGTTAACTTCTAGAAGTGATCAGGTTGACTGCAATGAAATATAACTAAGGTTGTTATAGGGAAGTCTTGAGTTTTTAGAGATGGTTTGAGATAAGAGATTAAAAAAAACCCACCACATGGAAGGGTAGGGTAGGAGTGATCTCTCAACCAAATGAACAGCTGGCTAAGAAGATGGTATCTGAGAACAGGATTTGGATTTCTGAATCACAACTTAAAATATAGCGGTAATGGGCTCCTGGCCAGGGAGATATTAGGGATGGTAAGATTCTACTTGTTGAGAGTCTTGCAAATCTAATTAGAAGAATTTTAAATTGAAAAGGAAGGGGGATGGAGAAAACTGCCTCCAGATCTACACCAAACTAGATACCATAAAGGGTAGCTGCAATGTGGGAAGAATAGCAATAGAGATGCCTAGCAATTCAGAAGACAAAATCCAATAAAATCACCAGCAAGAGAAAAACCATGGCCTCAGATGTCTGCACGTAAATAAAAAGCAAGCCAAACAACAGATCTGAATGCAATGAGACAAATGTGCAATCGTTACAAAGTGGCTCTGGAAGGACATACCTTCATCAAAAGAAATACCCACTGACCCTGGGCCTGATCTCTGAGGCCAAGGACAACAAGTCTGATCTTTCACATGACAGCCCCTCAGGAATTTGCATAACACTTCAAGAGTTTCCTAACAATTCAAATACTAGGTTTTTGATGATAGATTTTTGTTGTTCAGTCATTTTTCAGTCATGTCTGACTCTCTGTGACCCCATTCGGGGTTTTCTTGGCAAAGATACTGGCGTGGTTTGCCATTTCCTTCTCTAGCTCATTTTACAGATGAGGAAACTGAGGCAAACAGGGTGAAATGACTTGTCCAGGGTGTCAAACCTAGTAAGTGTCTGAAGCTAGATTTGAAGAGAAATCTATCCATTGCACCACCTAGCTGTCCCATTGATGACAGACAGCATATATGATTTTTATTTCTCAGGATGCATATTTTTCACATAATATTCACAAAGTAAAATTAAGAGGTGTCCTTACTTCTTACCAAGGCTAACCCCTCTACCTGCTTAAGTGATCCCATTCCATCCTCTCTCCTGTACCAGATAACTTTTTATCATCCCCACTCTATCACTTGTTTTCAATCTCTTCCTTTCTACTGGCTCCTTCCCTACTACCTATAAATTTACCCATTTCTCCCTCGTCCTCAAAAAATCCTAACTTGATCCTTTCATCCCTGATAAACTATCTTTTCTACCCTTTGTGGCTAAGCTTGCCTCAAAAAGGCCTTCTATAATAGGTACCTCCAGTTTCCCTCCTTTCATTCACTTCTTAACTTTCTATATTTTGGCTCCCAACCTCATCATTCCACTGAAACTGCAGGTTACCAATGACTTCTTAATTCACCAAATCCAATGGCCTTTTCTCAATCCATATTCTCCTCGACCTCTCTTCAGCTTTTGACACTGTTGATCACTCCCCCGCTCCGTGATACTTTCTTCTTTCTAGGTTATTGGCACACCCCTCTCTCCTGGTTCTCCTCCCACCTATCTGACCACTGCTTCTCAGTCTCTTTGCCAGATCCTCATCCAGATCACCCTCAGGATTCTGTCCTGGGTCCTCTTCTCTTCTCTCTTTCTCTATTGTTTCATTTGGTAATCTCAAAACCCCCATGGATTTAATTACCATCTCTATGCTGATGATTCTCAAATCTACCTATTTTGCCTGACTTCTCAGCTGACTTCCAATCCTGCATCTCCAACTGTCTTTCAGAACATCTTGAACTGGATGTCAAATAGATACCTTAAACACAACTTGTCAGAAACTGATTCTATCTCTCCCCCTAAGCCTCCCCCTTCCTATTACTGTAGAACACCATCCTTCTAGTCCTCCACTCAAAACTGAGGTGTCATCCTCCACTCCTCACTATCTCTCCCCCTCTCTTACCCCCTATATCCAATCTGTTGCCTGATACTGCCACCACCTTGAGGCAGGCCTCTATTCAGCCACCAAAGTGATTTTTCTAAAGCATAGATCCAACCACGTCACCCCAAACTCTTACTCAATAAACTTTTAACGGCTCCCCTATTGCCTCCAAGAGCAAATACCAAATCCTTTGTATAGAGTTCAAAGTCCTTCATAACCTAGCCTCTTACACCTTACTCTCTGACATAAACTCTCTGCTCCAGTGATACTGTCCTCCTGGCTGTTCCATGACCAAGATACCCCCCCTCTCAGCTCCCAGCATTGTTCTCCATCCTCATTTTACCCACTGTCTTCCCTGGCTTTCTTCAAGTACCAGTCAAAACCCCAGCTTCTCCGAGAAGCCTTTCCCAACCTCTATTAAGTTTAGTACCTTCCTGCTCTTAATTATTTCCTATTTACCCTGTCTATAGCTTGTTTGTATATATTTGTTTACTTATTATCTCCCTCACTAGGTTGTGAGCTCCTTAGGGTGAGGACTATCTTTTGTATGTTTTTGTATCCCCAGAGCTTAGTACAGTGCCTAGCACATAGTAGGTGCTAATGTTTACAGACTGAATGACTGGAGAAAGAAATACTATACCCAATTCAGCCAGTATAGTTGATGCTCAAGAAGTAGATGACAGAGGCCTATTTATTCAATATGTTTTATATTACAATTCCTCCAAATGAATTTTACTGAGTAACAAAGCCACTGCTTATCCACATAGGTTCAAGATATACTTAAAACTTTTAAAATGTAGAACATGAAACCAACCTGATTTCTTCTCTGATCTACTCCTAATGCTAGGGATGGGAGGGGGGGCAGGCTTGGCAGTGGGTTGCAGTGAAAAGAATGCTGAATTTTGAGTCCGAGAACCTGAGTTCAAATCTGGGCTCTGTCATTTACTACCTATGGCACCTTGGGCAAGTTACTTTACCTTTATGGGCATCAGTTTCCTCAGCTACAAAATGAGGAGAGTAGAATAGATCCAATGATTTATGACTCAATCTTCTCAACAGTTTTTTTTTTTACAAACAATCATGGAGAAATAATTACATTTATAGTCATTTAATTCTAGCTACACCATTAAAAAAATCAGCCAATATAAATATTTTGATGACACCTATTAAAGTTCAGCCATAATCCTGCTGCTATTTATTTATACTGACATGGCTTTATTAATGTGGCTTTAAAAGATGTAACATACTGACTTTTTAAAACGACTAGTTGATGAGTCCTCTCCTTTCCTTCCCTCTCTTCTTACCTTGCCTCCCTTCCCCCTCAGCTTCATTTAACAATCCATGCTGGAAGGATGCTGACCCCAGACTCTAATTTGTAGAAAAGGATGCCAAGATCTCAGTTCTATCTTAGAGTTTACATGCTTCGGAAGATGGCTCTTAGGCCACAGATATTGGGCAGCCTTTTTTATCCCCTGCAGTATCTCTGAAGTGGTAAGGAATCTCCAGCTTTCATGACTCTAGAAAAGGATTAAAGTAGTCACACTGATGCTCTGGATACATGTAAACCAGCAGCTACTCTGAATTGAGGTTTAAAAATCCCATGACTAGGGTGCCCCAGTCATTAGAAAGCCTCATTCATGCAGGTAATGACTGCTGATGAAGCAAACATATCTGATTCAGCAGGTCTTAACTTGCTGTGAAACTAGACAGTAATTGTGAAAAGAATTTCATGATGCTGGAAATAGGCTCACAGCTGTTACCTGGTAACCCAGCCTGTCCATTTGAGTGCTGAGAAATCAGCATCAGCCCTAACCTGAAAAAAACATCCTGGTCACTTCAACTCCTATAGCATGGGGGGAAAAGGCTATCCTAGACTCAGAAGGCTGGAATGATCCAGGTCCACTGTTGAGTTTAGGAACCTGCCACAGCTTTGGGCCTCTCCCATGAGAAATAATGACGATTTGTTTTTGATGGGGGGGTGTGAGGGGTAGGTATGGGATACCCATACTTCAGGACTCCATGGAAGTAGTAGTTGAAAATAACAGCATGAGGTTTCCCCTAAAGGCTTCTAGATTGTAGGATTCTCTAGGGAGCATGAGACTACCACTGCTTCTTAGAATCTTGGAGCCAGGGAGGGGCCTTATTGATCATCTAGTTCAGAGGTTCTTAACCTTTTTTGGGGTCTTGGATCCCTTAGGCCAGGGGTGGGGAACCTGTGGCCTCAACTTGTGAAGTTTGGATTCAGTCAAAGGGCTGCACTTGAGGACCTAGAGGCCACAGGTTCCCTACTGCTGTCTTGGGCCATCAGTCTGGTGAAACCCATGGACCCCTTCTCAGAATGTTTTAAAATGCATAAAATAAAATAAAATACCTGAATTTACAAAGGAAATCAACTATGCAAAAATATAGCTATCTATCCATCTATCTATATTTTAAAAGTACATGGAATCCGGGTTAAGAATCCCTGATCTAATCAAATATTATTGTTTTACAATTCTAAGTCCAAAGAGTGACTCAATTATTATCAACGGCAAATTTCACAGAACCGAACCAGTTATTCTTTCTTTTTTTATGTAAATAGTATTTTATTTTTTCCAATGACATGTAAAACCAATTTTCAACATCCATTTTTAATGAGATTTTGAGTTCTAAATTTTTCTCCCTCCATCTCTCCCTTTCCCCCTCCCCAAGAAGGCAAGCAATCTGATAGCCCAGTAATCTTTCTATTACATGTATAGTGCCTTTTAAAAAGGGAGCATTATAAGGCAGGGACCCACACTCTCTAGCACAGGTTGTCTCCCTAATTCAACATTGGATAATAAGTCACCTGAAGGAAAGGGCACAGAATGTGTGTGCTTTTTCATTTTTCTGTACCTAGCACAATACTCGCCAGCTCAGAGTGGGAAACTCCAGTCAAGGCAGACATCTATTAAGTCATGGACAGGGTTCCTGGGGAATTGTCTGAGGTTAAGCAACTTGCCCGAGGTCACTAGGCCACTCTATCCTGGTGGTATTGAACTGAGGTCTTCCTTACTCAAAGCCTAGAATTCTATTCACTGTACCAGATTACTGCTATGCCTGGAACACGGGGCCTAATGTTTGTTGAATTGATGTTGAATAGCACCAAGTGTGTGTCCCAAGGACCCTTCTTAACATGCAAAAAGGAAAAGATTCCATAAAGGCAAGTCTATTGTGCAAAACATATCAAATTCTTCAACAGTGCCAACTACAGCCTTTCTATCCCTTCTAATCCCACTAAACTGATGTAAAACTCTGATTTGTTAACATTACCAATCAACAGTCTTTAGTTTCAAGAGAAAAAAAAACACATCTCTTGGAATCTCTACAATCCAGTTCATTCTTAATGACTTCAAAGTGTGCCAATACAAAAATACAATACAAAAGATAGTTAAACTACAATACAAAAGACAGTTTAACTTTTCAAGTATATGTAGCTTGTAGTAGAATTAAAATAATAAGTTGATAATTATCAAATGCCTGTTTTGGGATACAAAATTTTCTTATACTGATCTCAGAAGAAACGCAACATACCAAAAATGTTAGAAAACAAAAACAAAAAAACTCTTGCTAATGTTTTTGTAGCTGCAACAGCAAAGTTCTCCTTGCCAAACCCTTAGTCAGAGGGTCACAGATTGGGAGTTGGAAGGGACCTTGGAGATCATCTAGATCCCAGGTCATCTGACTCCAAATCCAGTGTTATACCATGGGTAATTACTTCCAATTCCTTTTGAATTTTGAATTGTTTGATTATCCAACAAATTTGGAACACTTTTTGGCAGGGAAGTGCTGTACAATCACTGTCACATTTCTCGTGAGAGATCCAACTCTCTTCACCGCTAAGACAAACAGACCAGTGGTCCCAGGCCACACAGCAGGTTCCTAACATCATAGCTCTAGATCAGAATAGGGCCCCAGAGCTTATCTAGTCCAAGTCCCTCATTTAACTGATTAGGAAGAAAACAGAGGTCCCAGGAGATTAAATGATTTGCCCAAGATAACAGAGGATTTGAATTTAGATCCTCAACTCCGGAACTAGTGTTTTCTCCACTGTACCACAAGTTCAGTTTTTAATAAGTTTTCTCATTCTCTTCATTAAAGAAACTCTCTTTTTTTTGGCACTTTATTTCTAATTCCACCCCCTTCAATCCATTCTTCGCATTGCCAAAACTCTTAATGTTTGCCTGCATACATTTCAGCATGCCACTCCTCAAACACCCTGATTGGTTTTCTACTGCCTACCAAATCAGGGTCAAACTCCTCTTTCTGGCATCCATGGGCCCCCACAATCCTATGTCATACAACTTCATTTTACTTCTCTTCAGGCATCATGTGCTGTCCTCAAGAAAACTGAGCTATTCTCTCTGTTCTCCTTCAAACCCCTAACTCAACCTGCACCTCTTCCTCATGTATACCTCTGCTCACAGTATTCCACAGGTCTGGAGGTCCACCCCCTCAACCTTTCTTATCTTAAGTTTCTACCCCATCCTTTAGAGTCCACTTCACACATCACCTTCTCCAAGAAGTCCTTCCTCATCCCCTTTATTATTTTGAAATTCTCTAATGAACCTATCATGTAATGTATGTTTTATACCAGTTCTACCCCCCCCCCCATATAGCACTTTGGTAGATCTACTTAGACAGAACCTATGTTTTATTTAGACTTTATATACTCTTCCCCTCCCCCTTAGCACAATGCTCTGCAAACAACAGGCACTTAACACGTTTGGTGAATGAATGCAGATCAACCATTAGCTCTTAGTGGCATCTGCTGTGGTAGTGGAAAACCCATTTCTGAAGCATTGAAAAAGTTCTCCATTCCCCATACAACATACCTATAAGGCTAACAATGATGCAGCCTATTTCTATCACACACACACACATATACACACCCCACTACAATGTATGCCTCTATATTACAAAACTTCCAGTGACCTTTTTCCTGACCCAGGATTTTTGCCTAGAATATGGAGTGTAGGTTCCACAGAGGCATTGCTGTATACAGGATGACAATTATAGCCTGGTTCAACACTAATGTGATGAGGAAAATCATGACTCTCTGCCTCAGTTTTTCCATCTGTGAAATAAGGAACCCAATTCTTGATTCAGTCAGTCAGTCACCAAGCATTTATTAAGCCCATGTTATGTGCCAGGTATTGTGCCAAGCTCTGGGATACAAAAAAGGGCAAAATTACAGTCTGTTCTCAAAGAGCTCACAGTTTAATGAGAGAGAAAAGGTTCAAACAATCGTATATATAATATATATATTATATATATATAATATATATATTATATATATATAATATATATATATAATATATATATATTATATATATATATATACATATTTATATTCACACATACAGCATAAATGGGAGGTAATCACAAAGGGATGGCTGTAGCAGTACCTACCAAGCTGTACAGTGAAATAAGAAGGTGGAAAATTCTAAGTTTCTCATTAAAAGATGCTATGTAAGGCAAGTACCAATATATGTTGCCATCAACTCTAGGCTGGGTTCCAGGTACAAATTCAGCAAAATAAACAAACAAACAAATAAATAGATAAAAGAAAAATCAAGGGAGATCAAAGCACAGGGTTGCTAAATCAAGGAAAACCTGAGGGGTTTAGAGTAGTAGGGCCAGAGAGCAGTGTACTAACACAAGGGTTAGAGAAATGAAAGAGGTCTGATGCTAAGCCCTGCAGGGCAGAGGGGGTGGGAGAAAGAGCAAGGGAAGGAGAAGGAAGTGGTGAAAACAATGAAGGGGGGGAGGGAGTGGAAGCGGTCCCTTGGTTGGGGGTGGGGGTGTGTGGGGGTGTGTGAGAGAGAGAGAGAGAGAGAGAGAGAGAGAGAGAGAGAGAGAGAGAGAGAGAGAGAGAGTGTGTGTGTGTGTGTGTGTGTGTGTGTGTGTGTGTGTGTGTGTGTGTGTGTGAACTGACAACTTGAAAGCAGACAGTCAACGTTTGGCCTAGGAGGGGTGAGGGGAACTGATGATAATGTCATGGGAGGAGAAGAATGAAGGAGAGAACAAGGGTCGTTTACAGGAAAGGACCTTTAAATAGGAAAAGAGAAAGCAGAGGGGCCCACAGATCGAGCCTCAGGATCTCTTTCCTGGTTCCCCGAAGCTGCTCTCGCTGCTTCCCCCCACCTCCTGCTTCTTCCCTCCCGGTGTCTCTGGCCCTTCCCTTCCCGGGGGGCGCTGCGCGGCCTCACCTTGGGTTAAAGTCCTGGAAGAGGCCCCTCAGGTTCATGGCGAAGAACTCCGCTGCTTACTCCTCTCCTTCCTCCCCGACACCGCTCTAGTCGCGCGTCACAACGGATTCATGGTGCTACCCGTCCCGCCGTTGCTTCGGGTCCGTGTCTTTCCTCTTTTGCCTTAGCCTCCTCCTCCTCCTCCCCCTTCTCCTCCTCCCGAGGCCCTAGAGGCCGCCTCCTCTTCCCCCCCACCCCCAACTCCTCCCTAACCGGCTTCCGTAAAGGGACTGAGCATGCGCTCCGAACCCTGACGAAACCTTCGGGCTCTAACCAAAGGGAGGGGGGATGAGCAGAGTCGGGTGGGGCTCCGTTGAAGCCCACTGAGCATGCGCTCACAGGCGGAGCGTCCCGAGGCGGAGGTAGTCTGTGAGTAGTGTGTAGAGGGAAAGTTCGCTCGACTTTTCTCAGCGTGGGAGGCGAGTTGGGCTGAGAGAGAAGGCGATGGCCTGGGTCGGGAGTAGAGGAGCTGGGGAAGGAGAGGAAGGGAAGGGGAGGGGGGTTGCAGAGAGAAAGCCTAGAGGAAGGAAAAAAGCGGCCAGTTGAGTTGGGGAGGAAGAGACCAGCCAGATTGAGGGAAGACGGGGGGGGGGGGAAAAGGGCGGGAAGGCGGGGGGGGGGAAAAGGGCGGGAAGGCGGCTTCCAACCTAGAGAGACAGCGTGCCTCGCTAGTCTTAGCAATTTTCCCGCCGTTACACCCTCTGGGAAGACTTGGTTTTCAAACCCTTTCCCGCCCCTCCCACTCGTCCTCCCCTGCAAACTTGCCCTCCCCTTTTTTAAAGTCCCACCCTCTTAGCCCCTGCCAGATTGGAAGGGCGACCCCGTGGCAGGAGGATTAGGCTTGTGGTCGTGGTCTGGGAGGGCATTCGCGTGCTGGGCTCTGTGGGAGGAAGGGCGGACGTCTTAGCCGTCGTTCCCCCGAAGGAGCCAACCCGGGACGTAGCCGAATGCCCCTCGAGGAGCAGGCCTTCAGGCTATGGGCCTGGGCGATCGATGCCCTGTGGCCTTTTTGGTGGAAGGAAAGGGCAGAGCAGAGCCCCGGCTGCCGTTGCAGGAGAATGTGAGTGTCCCTTCGCTCCCCACCCACCCATCCCTCTCCGGCGTTATATTGAGATTTTTAAAAATTTGATGCCCTGTCGTCTTTTACTAGGCTTTTTACCGTGTTGGACAGTTAGTGGAGGACGCTTTATTCAGCTAGGTGGGGAGCGGGGCAGGGCGTTGGGGGGGGTATAGCGGGGCAGAATTTGGAGTAATGGTGTTTAGGCTCGATGTAAAGAAATTAGGAAAAATTAACGAAGTTATGTCGAGGCGGAAGAGGCTGGCTAGGAGAGGAAAATTGCCTTCTCCCTGGAGGACTTCAGGCAAGGGCAGGTGTTTTTTTACTTTGTGTAGATGCCGTCTCCCCCCCCTTACCCCCCCCCCACGAGGCAATGGGGTTAAGTGACTTTCCCAGGGTCACACAACTAGTTAAGGTAGACGCCATCTTAAATGGCTTTTAAAAGATAATAAGGGTTACTCCTAGGAGGAAGACTAAAGTGATTTCGGCTTGATTGCGGAATGCAAATCTAGGAGCCCAGGGATTTGAGCTTGATGTAAAAAAAAAAAGCCTAGGGACTTGAGTTCGATATAAAAAAATAAGGTAAAATTCCTAATACCCAGAAAGAAAATAAGCGGCCTTTAAAAGTGGTGGGTTCCGCCTTGCTATGGGTATTCTAGCAAAGGTGTCTGCGTCATTGCCTTCGGCCATTTTGTGTAGTGTGGTGAATAATGGCGGAATAGGGTGGAGCTAGAAGAGGGGAAGGATAGACCGCGAGGCAATCCGGAAGTTAAGGGAAAATGAGTTCTATAATTGCAAGATGGCTTAATACTGAAATGTAAGGTAATAATGGAATTGATCCCCAGAAAGGCAACTGACTTATTCAAGCTAGATATCCTCACCGCCCTCTGTTAAGTATTCTTTTTTCGTGTTTTCCCTGAAGCATCTTATTTATTCTCAAAACATGAAGACCATTCTGTAGATCCTAATTATGAGCTTAACTGTTAATATTCTTACCAAGGGTAGGTGAGGAAGAGAAAATTTAAGTAGTTTTTCTTTATTCTTTAAATATTTGACTAGTCAGTGATAATAAGTTAAACGCCCAAATGAGGATCTGAGGCTATTTATATTTCAGGCATTGTAGATAGGGTACACTCTCTTTTCTCTCTAGTGTCTTGATTCCTAACCTCGATTCCCCAAGAGGGCTTTAGTCCCCAAGTGTCCTAAATATGATTTAAAATTCAAATTGATTTTTCAGTTCACTGTTATCTTCTTAAAAAAAAAGATAAACGGTATTCAGCATTTGGAGATTTAACTCTATCCGCGCAGCCCCAGTTTGTATACTAGACACCCCAACTCTACTTTTGTGAACATAAAGGTGTCTGTCCAGTTCTGCTACAGTTTCTGTGTTCTCCCCTCATTCCTCATCCCTTCCTCCTTCCATCCCATACTACTACTACCACCCCTGATGCTGTGATGAAACCATAGAAAGGAAACCAAAGAGTAACCACAAATGGTCTGTGGTCACCTCTATAGGATTATCAAACGATCATCTCAGAGAATGAAAATCTCACTGGTGCCATTGGTCTGTTATGTGTAATTCATTGACTTCTACCAGATTTTCTGTATGCAGCTATCTGTCACCACTCCAGACTTGGTACACTCTCCTCAACTGTTGATCAATCATCTCCTCTATGGCTTATTTAGCGGCTGTTCTTGTTTTTTCCTCAGCTGAGTTGTATGAATTCAGGTGGTGCTATTTGCTAATGCTACTGAAAGGGGAGGAGTCTGAGTTCATTCGTTTAACATTTATTAAGTACCTGCTGTGTGTAAGACATTTTGCTATGTCTAGTATCTGAGGCTGTTTCCTGGAAATGATGGGCCTGGTGTCTAAAGCTCTGGTCCTTGAGGTGAGGGTCTGGTGTCTGAGCCTGTGGGTTTGGTCGAGGTCTTGAAGGTGAAGGAAGTGGTGTCTAAGGCTCTCATTCTGTAGATAAGAAACCTGATGCCTGAGGTTCAATACCTATAAGATTAGAGGCCTGGTGTTTGAGGTTCTGGTCCAGGCAGTATCAAGGAGGTGTAAAAGAGTGTGTGTGTGTGTGTGTATGTAAAATGCACAGAGTAAAGAAGGTAACTGGAGGGAGAAGTACTCAAAGCCAGAGGTAATAGGGAGTCATCTCACATGGAATATGGTTCTTGAACCGTTTTAAATGAAGGTAGGGTTTCTGATAGGCAAAGGGAGAGAGGGAATACTTTTCAGGCATGAAATAGCCATGCATGTATCTGTGCTTGTACAAAAGCAAGGCTGTGGGAGATGAAGTATATTGTATGTGAGGAACAGTAGGAAGGCCAGTTTGACTGGAGCAGAGGTGAGCCTACAGTACTGCCAAGAGTAGCCCAAAGCACATTAAAATGTGTTGGGGAAATATTTAACAAAATAAAAATAAAATACAAGCTAATGTGTGGTTTTCTAAGTCAATATGCGGCTTGTGGGGATCCTTACCTATGGTTTAGTGGCTCTCATCTCTCTTTGAGCTTGACACCACTGGGCTGGATTATAGGGTTCTTGAAAGGGGAATAATGAATAATCTGCAAAGGTAGGTAAAAGTTTTTAGATGCCAGCTATAGTTTTATTTGATCCTAGAGGTAATAGCCATTGGAAGTTACTGAGCAGAGGAGTGACGTGGTTGGGCCCTGTGCGTTAGGAATATTACTTTGGCAGGTGTGTGGAGTATAGATTAGATGGAAAGAGCCTTGACATAGGGTGACCATTTGGGAGGCTTTTGGATTAGTCCAGATGAAGAGTGATGACAGCCTGAATTAGGGTTGTGGCCATGTGAGTAGAGAGGGAGGGGATGGATGTGGGAGATATTGTAAAGGTAAAATCAATAAGACTTGGCAACTGCGTAGCTTTATGGAGTGAGTTGAAGCTATCTCTGACATTTTGAAACCTGGGTATGTGAAAGGATAGTGGTACCCTTGAAAGAAAAATAGGGAAGTTCAGAAGAACTTTGGTATATGGTGAGTTTGATGTGTTCAGTAATCAGTTGGTAATGTGGAACTGGAGCTCGGGAGAAAGGTGAGGGTCTAGTTATCAGGGAGTCATCTTCATAGAGATGATAACTGGATCCATGGGATCTGATGAGATCAGAAAGAGTGTAGTAACCTGTATCAAATAGCTTGCCTTCTCAGTGGGGGATGGGGAGGAAGGGAGAGAATTTGGAACCTAGTTTTAAAAATGAATGTTGAAAATTGTTTTTACATGTAATTGGGGGAAATCACAAAATACTAAATCACAAAAAAAGAATGTAGAAAAGAATTTTGGGGCATGATAGCTATGATGATTCAGCAAAGAAGATAGAAGGAAAGGTCAGACAGGTAGGAGGGTAGCCAAGAGAGAGCAGTGTCATGAAAACACATAGAGGAAAGTAAGTGGGTCAGCTGTTTAAAGTTGTGAAGAGATCAAGAAGAATAACAATTAAAATGTGTTAAGAGATCATTTGGTGCAAAACAAAACAAAAAAACCCAAAATGGTTATTAGTTAATTGGAAATTTTCAGTTGAGTGTTAAGAAACCAGACTGCAGGGGGGTTGAGAAGTGAGTGAAGAGTAGACAGCCTTTCCTAGGAGTTTGACTGTAAGGGGAGGAAAGAGAATGGGGAGATAGAGGAGGGTAGCCCTGGATTTTGACCATTCTCCTTAGCTCTTGAAATCTTTTATCTGACTAATGTCAGGTAAGCCATATGCTTTGACCAGAGATGTACTTACTGGCACCATCTGGTTAAGAAGTAATCAACAAATATTTGTTGAAAATAACTATGGCATATCACGTTCATTCTTCCTCCTGCATTTTGTAGCAATAGTTGGTTTTTATATTTGCCTATGGAGGATATGCATAAACTGTTCTACAATTAGCATATATGTGTATACATTTATTTTTATTCAATTAGATATCCTCTGTATGGTTACTTTCCATACTTCATTGGGTCCTTTTTATGTATAACCTAGTGAATTATGTTTTTATCCATCTAGCTATCCAGAGGAAGGAGAGGCAGAAACCCATTCCTCCTATTAGTTTAGGGATTGCTACATGGGCTGGACACGGGTCTAATACATAATTACCAAGAGAGCCTTCAGGGAAGAGCAGGGTTCAAAGGAAAGAACTGTGGAGGGAAGGGGATTCTGTCCTGGGTTGTTAGATTTCTGGGCTGGGGTTTTCTGTGGCATAACAGCAAGTTAAGCTCCCACCAGTCAGTTATTCCCTGGAATATGGATTTTTCTGCCCACTGAAGATGAGGCTCTGAGGAGGATGGTAACAGCTACATTAGAGCATTAGTGGAATTGCTCTTCTGCATAGAGGGAGAACAAATCAAACCCAGGAGAAGTTAGAAGACCCAGCATGGATCCAGAAAAGTTAGCTAAATTACATTTCTGTTTTATAGTGCTCGAGGGTACCTATCATTGTCCCTGAGCAAATGAATGACTTTTGGTTCGGAGTTAAATGTTTCTCTGCATGTAGGCCTTATATATCTAGGGTCCAAGGATGGGCAACCTGTGGCATTCCAGGTCCTCAGGTGCAGCCTTTTGACTGAGTCCAGTTTTTATAGAACAATTCATTTTAGTAAGGGGATTTGTTCTGTGAAGTTTGGATTCAGTCAAAGGGCGGCACTAGAGGGCTACATGTCGCCTCGAGGCCACAGGTTCCCCACCCCTGATAGACAGATGTACAGTTATCCCTTCAGCATCTTGGGGGCTAGGGGGGTTAGGGTGTGGGGACCTCTGTGATCTGGAAAATCTGAGTAAAATTTTTTGGCCCTCCTTTCATACCAGAGAAGATGTTTGAAGTTTTTCTCTTTTATAGGGTGTTTACAGAACCTTATTGTAAAATTTGGGTTAAGTATTTGGTCATAGGCTGGCCTTCATGTGTCTTCTGTGGCTTCTGCAAAACTCCCCCCAAATTCCCATTTAATTTCTAATGCTGACCAGCATAAGAAATTATTGAAACCATGTGGAAGGGATAACTATAGACCATATCCCAACTTCACAGAACAAATCCCCTTAATAAAAGGAATTGTTCTGTAAAACTTGGACTCAGTCAAAAGGCCATACCCGAGGACCTAGAGGGCCACATGTGGCCTTTTGAGGCTTGCAGGTTCCCCACCCCTGCTATAGACTCTTTGAAGGCTGGGAGTAGTTTTAATTTTCAGTTTTTTCCCTAGTCTCTAGCCCAAAGAATTCCCTGAAGTTCTGAGAAATTAGGTGACTTAATCAGGTTTATATAACTAGTATAACCCAGAGTTAGAATTTGAACACAGATCTTTCCTCATACTTTATCCACTGCTCTCACCTTGCACTTAGTATCTGCTTAATGAATACTCATTTGATTGAATTGAGTCTTTTTTGGAGTTGAATTTATGTATGTTAGCATATAGGGTTATTTTGGTCTGCAGAATGTTCTGTCTTGCAAATTGCAAGGTATAAGAATTTAAGAAGGTAGATATCAGTTTGTCAACCTTTCACCAACTCAACAGGGACCTGAGAAAGTCCAGCAAGCTGGAAGAAGAGGGGGAAAAGTTAATTGAGAATTTACCAATCCTTCAATTACAAAATTGACTTTCAGATTTAGTCTAACCCATCATCCTGTGGCTGACTGTCATGAAATAATGTGTCAGATTAATTCAGAAATTTATGGAGGGATTTTAGATTTCTTTCCATATAGAGTCTAAGAGATACTGAAGAATCCTGCTTTTAAATGGAGGGCATCATTTGGCAAAGGTGGTATTTCTTTTAATTTAATCTTAATTGGAATTCTTTTATGGGCATATTTTTATTCAGTATACTTTGGTGAATTGAAAATCATAATGGTACAGATATTGGCCTTTGATAAGATTCTAACTGGAGCAGTTTCATTATTGGAGGATTAAAACTGATTTTCGGTGACATGATTGGATGGACTGGCATTGATGAAAGGGGTGAGAGGGAAGAGTCCCATTCATGCCAACAGGAATGACTTTGAAGGGGGACCAGTAAAGATATTTTTGATGTTTTCTCTTATCTTTTGAAGATAGTTCACTAAAAGTTGCAGCCTCTATTTTTACTAGTCTGTGTTTTTATATTCTCCCTCTTGTGAAGGTAAGCCCTCTTTATCAACCTTACATATCTTTCTTTTTTGTCTTAACCCTGGTATATATAATTTACTGTTAGAAGTTCTTAGAGTTAAATTCTTCACATATTTAGTTATTTGTGCTGTTCTATTCTCTTTTGATGAACAAGGATTTACATGTTTTTATGCAGTCATGTCTCCTGTGATTGATGAACTTTGTTATATTCTGTGCTTAGTATAGTTGTGTTTACCAAAGAGACTTGTTGGGTACGAATTTGCCAAGAGGACTATTACCAAAGTTAAAAGATTTCAGTTTGAGGGGGCAGCTAGGTGGCGCGGTGGATAGAGCACCAGCCCTGGATTCAGGAGGACCTAAGTTCAAGTTACTAGCTGTGTGACCCTGGGCAAGTCACTTAACCCCATTGCCAAAATAAAAAAAGTAAAGAGGAGGAAAGAAAAAAAGTTCTCTTGGGTCAGCTAGATGGTACAGTGGATAGAGCACCAGCCCTGGATTCAGGAAGACCTGAGTTCAAATATGGCCTCAGACACTTCATAGTTACTAGTTGTGTGACCCTGGGCAACTCACTTCACCCCACTGCCTTGCCAAAAAAAAAAAAAAGATTTCAGTTCGTGAAACTCCTGGAGTGATGTGTAAGGAAAGTATTTGTCAATGCATTTCCATTAACCCTATGTGTAATGGAAGAGAATATAAGCAAAAATAATGTGGTCATACATAGTTATTTTCAGTTCCCATAGATACAATTGTATATTCATAATCTTGGCTGAATTTTAACCAGTTTGTCAAATGTCCTGATGCCTTGCCTATGTACATTTGGAAAGAATTGTGAATTCTAGACTTGAGTTGTTGCAATCTTAAAACTGAAATGATCAGTCCTGAAAATGGATATTTCTGAGTTGAGAAAGAACCTCTAGACAGAGCACAAAGACTTTAAAAAGTCAGCTTCAGGAATTCCATTTGTAAGATAACAATTTTAGCTTTGAAAAGGAGAGGGGGCCTTCCTTATCTCTAACAATGTAATCTTGGAGTCTTGTAGTTTTTTCTTTGCTTATAAGTACGAAAAACAAAAGGAAGGAAAAACACTAGATTTAGAAGTAAAAATTAATGATATAGTATTGCACAAATATTGGATTCTGCATCGGTGGGTTTGTCATGCCTGATACTTAATAGCTTTGTGACCACAGACATAATCACTTGTCCTTTCAGTGCCTTAGTTTCCTTATCTGTAAAGCTAAAATCCTATTGTTTATAATATTTACCTCAGAGTTGCTGTGGGGATTGAGTTCATATAGGTAAATCATCTTATTAACCTTGAAGCAATCTTTTACTTTTTACGTGCCAGTTTTGTTTTATGTGTCACTGGGTTTTCTTGTCCTCGCTTAAAGAACAGTTTTTCTAATGGTCATTAAGTTAGAAAAGATACACATAGAGATCTAGAAGAAACTCCAGATGCCTGGATGAGTGGAACAAGTGGCCCTAAAATAAGGTTGAGATTCTTGCGTGTCAGATACAGCACCTCCTACTCCCAGATATAGCACCCCTGCTAGGGATTCAGCCTAGGGTTGGGTAGGGGATTGTCCACCCCAGGGGATTGTATCCCTCTAGGTCCACAAGTGCGGCCCTTTCAATCTAAACTTCGCAGAACAAATCCCCTTCATAAAAGAATTTGTTTTGTAAAACTTGGACTCTGTCAAAAGGCAGTACCTAAGGAACTAGAAGGCCACATATTCCCCATTCCTGTTCTAACTTCTTGCAATCTTACAGCAGATTAATTATAGTAGCTTTCTTTTAGCTGTTGAGGCTGGTAATGTTCAATTACACATGCACTGCTTCTTACATTAGATATGTTTTGGCCTGGCCCAGCCACTGTAATCAAAGACCTTGAATAGAAATCTAATTTTCCCCACAGGTTGCCTCAATAGATTGAATTTGATCAAGACAACCTTTCCTTCTACCTTTCTAACTCAGATACTAGGAGAGCAGACCAACAGCTTTGAAAATATCACATCCCCTTTCATCCCAACAGATAATGGGTGGAATGAAGTGTGGAAGACTATCTCCTGGCCTCCACTGACTTGGCAGGACTGGGAATTTGGTTCCATTGAGGAGGTTTGTCAGTTGAAAAAGTAGCCTCTTTATTGTTTTTGCCTCATATCCTTTTACACCCGGAGGCAAAAGACCTTATATCTGGATGGAAGACTTATACTGTCTTTTGGCCTCCACTGCTTTGGCAGGCAAGAGAATCTGGCCTACTGAAGAGTTTTTATCAGTTGAAAAATTAGCTTCATCTAGAAACAGAGGACCCTTTAAAATGGGTAGAAGGACATGTTGAAGACACTCACTGTCTCTTGGTCTCCACTGCCTTGGCATCTGACCCACTGAAGAGTTTTATCAGTTGAAAAGTTAGCCTCTTTATTATTACACCCTGTTTGGCTGACAGCATGATGACTGAATGGATGAGAAAAAAAATGGATATGGCAACTCATCATTATCCTTGCCTGATTCAAGGAGGACTATAGTCTTGACATTGCTTTTGAAATCACTAGTTATTCTTGGGGAGTGATGGAGCAATAGGACTTGATGTTCTGGATAGCAGACTGAGACCCCTAAGGCCAGGTGCCTGCATAGGCCAAGATTGAGGACCCACTGCTATAGCTGGATGCTTCCTACAGAGAATGAGTAGGGTTGGTCTAACTACCAGGGAATCCTCATCCTGGGGGAAATCAGACTTTGATGATGGACAAATTATACAAACCTGTGAATCTACCTCATATGACTGACAGAAGGAAGTTCTCCAAATTACTGTCTTGGAGAGTGATACCACTTGAGATTTTCAAAACTGACTTAGAAAAACTAATAGGGCGTTTGGGTAGCAGCCCTGAAAATCTTCACCCTAACCTCATTCATCAGGGTTGTATATTTTGGCCTGTAAAGACCACCAACAAGTAAAAATCCCAATTTGGAGTAGTACTGCACCAACAATTAAATGTGCATATCTGTGGAAGCCTGCTAGGGAAGCTCAAGCTATGTTGTAAAGTACAACTAGAGAGCAAAAGATTCAGGCTCCCTACCTGGCCATTTAATACTCTCTAGAGTACCTCATTCTGGCTAAATTTTTCCCAGGTGGCACAGTGGGCTGTCCAAAGGCTCCCTTAGACAATATGAGGATAGCAGGGGTGAGGGTCGCAGGGAGGTATTGTGACTGGCTTCCTATGTATATGTAAATCCTGTTCTGTCATGAGCCTGTGCATGTACAGATCTTTATAAAATTAATTAGATATTCTGTAGTTTCCATACACCATTGTGTCTTTTCTATATAGCTTGTCAAATTGTATAATTTAATAATTCATATTTGTGACCACCTGGCTGTCTGAAGCAAGGAGGGCAAGAAGCTTACCCCCTCCTACTAGTCTAGGGATTGATACGTGGACCAGACACAGGCCTAACATGGAGTTGTGAAGTCACAAAGAGCACCTACAGCTGAAGATTGAGGGCTCCTTGGAAATTGATCATTCATTAATACAGAAAGTAATTGGATTGGCTGAGACTGCTACCCTTCTTCTAGTAAGACTATGAAGGTAGTGGTCAATGAAGGAGGGAGTGGGGTGGGTTATCCCAGTCATTCCCTTGGGATGTTATTCTCCTTGGAATAGGGGATGTGGTGAGGGGAAGAGTACAGAAGCCTTGCCTTATTCTGTTTCATGATATTTCTTGGGAAAAGTAGGGAGGGAGAGACTAATAATGCATTTCACATTCATTTTCACAGATCTGGAATCAATGGGTATACTTGAGAAAGACAGCTTGAACATTGAATTGGAAGCCCACTTCATCAACTCCCTGGGGCTGGAAATGCATCACATCCTGCAAAGAGACAATCACCTAACATGCTGCTCTGAATCTGTGGATCTAAGTACTGCTCCCATTTCCTCAACTAGTCAACCTTTGTCTCCCCCCTGAACAGTATCCCCAAGTAATTTATTCCTCCTCTGGCCAAGAGGAGACCTCATCTACAATCTCCCTTACCTTACCCTCACCCTGGGAGTGGGAGGGACCCCCCCACCCCCAGTCACAGCATGTTGCCCAAGAGAGCATTGTTTACCTTCCTTGAGTTATTATCTGTATATGGGATCTAGGCTGTAGATACAGTGTGCAAATGCTTTGAAATCTCTTTTCTATGCCCTTTAATTTGAGGTGGGGCCCCAGGGGCACTCACTCTATAGTAAAGTCAGTCAGTTTTTGTGGAAGAAAAAAGGTATTGCCTCATCATATTGGATCACTAAATACAGAATGTATTTTTTCTGAGGGGCTTGATAGGACTCTCTCAAACAAATGAGTAATTTAGTTTTATGTTGGCCTCTTAGATTTGGGCAGTTCAAATTTGATTGGATTTGCTATATTATGTGGGAATGCACCTGATTTGTGATGAACCAGGGATAGTATTTTCTGTAGCATAGTTGATCATTTGTTTTAGATGATAATTTGAAAACGATGGTGCCATATCTTTGTAGTAGAGAAATGACATAGGTATTGCAGAAGCCCTTTAGAAACCCAACTGGAGAGAATTAGTGAGACCAAAATAAAAAGGTAGGAAAATATAGATGGACATATCACAAAATTTCTATTTCCTCTTCCTTTGTCCTCATTCACCATTTTAGGCTATTGTCTTTATGCTACCAGTGGGATGGATGACCACCACTGGCTGCTCGTGGCTCGTTGCTGCTTGCTGTTGGCTGTTTTAGCTGCAGCTCAAGTTGGGCACAGTGGAGGACAAATTGGGACAGATCTTGTGTAAATGCAGTGACCGTGGAACAACATGGAGCCAGCAGGATGGGACACAGGCTGTTGCTGTTCTGAGAGAGTCTTTCAGCTGGAATTGGACTGGAATGGTAGTAGCTTCTATGAACCTCAGCTCCTGGTGAGATCGGACCAACAAGACCGATCCCAAACTCTAGTGTTATTCTCCTGTTTTCTCTGGTTGTTCACAGAGCTGATTTCAGCAAGTTCCAAAGACAATTCTTTCCCTTATTCTTTTCTGCATCTATAAGCTGGGAGGAGGTTTGGGGGGAGATAAATCAAGGGAAGCAGTTTCTTTACAACTTTGCTGTATGACAGCTCCTTTACTGTGTTTTAATAAACTATGTGGCCGCTGAAAAGCAAGTTGTCTGAGTGTTATGAATGAGGTTGATAGCAGATTTCCCATATATGGGGCCAAGGTGGAACTACTAAGAGCCAAGGGAAGATTTCTGTAACTTTAATTTTTCAGTGCAATATTTACTTTCTTCTCTAAATTATAATTTGAAATTGGCTATTGAGGGCAACTAAAGCTGTTCAGCTACTCCCATAGTGGGGAGGGAAGAGAGTATAGAAGGGGGTCTGAGAGGTGCTGGAAGGGCATCTGAGAGGTATGGGTGAGCATTGGGACTATTGAGATCATTTGGAAAGCCTGCCGTGTGCATGTTGCGTGTGTCTTGATGAAAACATTGGGCTGGTGACTTGAGCATGAGACCTAGTGAAAAGAGGGTCTGTTATACTCCCTTCCTGGTTGATTAATTGACAGTATGCTTTTCTGTAGGTTGAAGAAGGCAAGTATATACCAATTAAGTGTGAGCTACTATTGATATTGAGGGATGTAGGACATGCATCAGCTATACATTTTGTCTGTACCGCAGTCACATATGTTTTATTTTGATGGTTTCTTTTGATTGTTTCAGTTTTTCTGTATATTTCTATGCTATGTAGTAATAAATATTTAGTACTGTTTTAGGAAATTTTATGAAACTGTGCTGTTAGTGGTTGGGAAAGGACTTTTATCGTATTGGTAAGATCCAGCATGTTACTGTGAGGGTAGCATCCTCTCTGAGGATTGAAGTACCGTGAGTGCTTTATTAATTAGAAAACTAAAATAGTCATGGGGGTTAAAGATTGTGAGCCTATTTTGTTCTTGGTTCTATACATTAGACAGTATACTTGTATTTTAGTAGCCTTAATAAATTAAGAAACCAAACTGGTACTAGAAATTATTAATGTGGTAGGCATGTTGTTGAATTGGCAACCTACCCAGGGGAGATGGTCCATAGGTTCTTTACTGAGTGCTTATGGACTTTAATCTGTAATGCTGGCCTTGAAAGTACATTCTGACTACTGAATTGGCTCTGGGTGTATATTTAGGAACAGTGATAAGGATTCAGGAAGTAGCTTCACTAAGCTCTTGACTGAACTTTTCTGAAGACACTCATTGTTTTCCTTTCTTGGAAGTAATAGCCCCTATGCAGGGGGATGTATAGTATGTTGGGTAGAGAACCCCTGCATAGATAAACTCAAATACTGCTAGATCTAGGTTTGAATCTTACCTGTCATTGTCTTTAAAAGGGGGAGAGAAGACAGAAAAAAAGCAAGTCTTCCCCATAGTGCCTTAGAGCAACCTTTGAAAGAAAAAAAAAAAACCAGACATTGTTTTGTACCTTAGAATAAAAAACATGAAACTGGATGTTGTGTAATTATAATGGCAAGATTGATCCTGGAAAACAGATGAAAATACACCCCCTCCTTTTTTTAAAGGGATAAGAGAACCTTGAGAGTGGAAAATTGCCTATATCATTGGTCTCAGATATGTTGATTGTGCTGATATGAACTAATTTTTTTCTTTTTATTCTTTAGAACAAGGGTTGATTAACTGGGTACAAGAAATGAAGGGATATATTCCAAAATAAAGATGATATAAAAACAAAAAGTCCATTTTTTTTTTTTTTAGAAAGTAGCAGCCGTCAACTTGTCGACCATGGACGTATCTTTTATGCCGTTTTGCTAATAGGATATTTCATGAATTAATAATTCTGAATCCCAACTTAACCAGCATCAAAATAAAAATAAAGGAAAATAGGTCTAGCAGAACTTTGTCATGTCAATTTATAATTCCTTAGCCTGTAGGTAGAACACACAACACGTAGAATACACTGGTCTTATTGGCCTTGTCGCTGATTACATGGTAAAAGAGTGGATGAGTAGTAAGGCAAAGAAGGGGTGGCAGTCACACAAGTAATGATTTGGCCATTATCTTGGTCTATATCCTAAAGTCAAAAGCTAATGCCCCTTTTGAAATCTTTGCTTGTTCTGGGGATTGATGCAGTAGTAGCATTAGATCTGACAATAAAAATAGGATTCTCTAGGTTTTGAGAGATGTTCTCAAATAACCACAGAATGGAGGACCACTCTTCCATTTCAGCTTGCCTATAAAGTAGGCCTGACCCTGTAGCCCAGATGGAGCATCACCTGTGAAAAGTCAGTGCCCCAACTATGAGGGAGAGATTTGAGTTATTTTACTAGAGCAAGAAGATAATGTATTGCTTGAGTGAGGTCTCTCAAAATAAGCAACCATAACCACACATTATTAGGAGGGAAATGGTGAGAGCTGGATCTCAGTATCCATGATGGATAGTTCCTCCAGCTCCTCCATGATTCAGAGCTGGGTGTATCTTCCTTATAAGTGAAGAGTAACCTGACCTGGAAGTTGGAGTAGGGTGATGGACACTGGAGTAATTACTCTAATGGTTTTCCCCCACATAAGAGATATTTAAATTTACAACTGGCTAGCCCCGTGTATCTCTTAAACATTATATTTTTCTAAAATTTTAGGGATGTTTTTTGCTTTTGCCATTGCATTGGTTTCTGTATATATCTTCTGTTTCCTACTCAGTTGAAGCTTCCCTTGTAAGAAAGATTAAATAATTTTTTAAGCAAAACCAACACATTAGCTAAGTCTGACAGCATATACAAATTTTCATACCCATAGTACCCCACATAACTATCAAAAGGAAGAAGATATAGTTTCTTATCCATTCGGTGCTGAGCTTGCTCAGTATAATTACAGAACAGTCAGTTTTATTGTGTTCTTTTCGTGTGTTGTAATCACCTATGTCATTTTCCTGGTTACTTGGTTCTGTTTACTTTGCATGGTTCATAGAGAAGTCTTCCCATGTTTATTCGAATTCTTCATAATCACCTTTTAGTATTCCATTCCATTTGTATACTACAATTTATCAATCCATTCCCTAGTTGATGGGTACCTTTTTTATTTCTAGTTCTTTGCTACCACAAAAGTGCGGTTAACATTTTTGTGTATGAGACCTTTCTTTTTGACTTCCTTGGGGTATTATATATGCAGTAATAGGATCTCCATGTCAAAGAGTATAGGATATTTAAATCCCCTTTTTCTTCCTTTTTGTTGTTGGATAATTCCTAGTCATTCTCCAGAATGTTTGGACTAATTCATAGCTCTGTCTTCCACAGCATTTCTAATATTGAATAATTCCATCTTTGCAGGTTGGCTGCATGTGAGGTGAAACCTGAGTGTTTTTCATTTGCATTTTTCTTACTAGTAATTTTGAACAATCTATATAGTTTGTAGGTATTCTTTTGAGAACTTGTTTGTTCGTATCCTTTGACTAATCTGTCGGAGAGATTCTCCATCCCATACGTCTGTGTCAATTTCCTGTATATTTTGGATATCTTACTTAGATATTTAACTCAAAACAATTTTTTCCCCAGTCAACAGTTTCCCTTCTTGTCCTTGTTGCATTTTGTTGATGCAAAACCATTTCAGTTTCACGTAGTAGAAATTGTCTAATATAGTGTAAAGAGCACTGACTGAATATAGAGGACACCAGTTCCCATGCCTCTTCTGTGTGATCTTGGGTAAGTCACTTAACCTCCTTAAGGCCTCTTTCTCACCTATAAAACGAGGAGGTTGAACTAAATGGCTTCTGAGGTCCCTGTTGGCTCTAGATCAACGATCCAATGGTCTTTTGTAATTGCACCTATCCCTTTGGTTTAACGTTTTCCTCCTAGTCATAATTGTGAAAGGTAGTTCCATTTTTGTCCAGTTTTTAGAAATATTGTCTTTTATGTTTGGGTTACTTTGCCTCATGTATCTCATGGGTTGGACTGCCCCAAATATGTATGTGTGTGGGGGGGTGAGGGGTAGATATTCTTGTGTTCACCACCTACAGAGGAAAAAGAATGGATAACTGAATAGAAGTTGGGCCTTTTCTGATGAAGGTGGTCTTGTATATATCCTTTCTCCCTAGACATCATCACTACTTGCCTACAGACAATGTAGGACAATTCTTCCAGCCAATGGCAGAAACTAAGGATTTTGACCAAGGAGATAAGACATCAGTGATTCACCTACACCCCAGCTTGGAAGTCTTAAATCTGGTGGGCATTTTCCCTGGATACATCAAAGACAGGCCTCAAACATATTGTTCTATGCCTGTGTTTTTGGATTTCATTAGGAGCTCCTATGCTACTTTGATTTTATGGTTTTTTCCTTTTTTCTTTTTTTTTTTGTGATTTTTGCTAGGCAGTGGGGTTAAGTGACTTGCTCAGGGTCACATGGCTAGTAAGTATCAAGTGTCTGAGGTTGGATTTGAACTCGGGTCCTCCTGATTCCAAGGCCAGCGCTCTGTCCACTGCGCTATGTTTATTGTTCCTGGCATATTAAATAGTAATGCAGTATATTGGAGAGGGGCTTTAGTTGCTGAACCTATGTATAGCAGGAATCAAAGGGTAAAATAATGCAGTCTGGTCAGATGGAGCATCGTCCCCTGTAGGGAGGAGGGGACAGCTAGAATGATCGATAGACTCATGCCTGCAGCGCCTGCAATGTTGAAAGAACTTCTACCAACCCCTGTGTGTCTCCTTATCTAGTTTACTCATGACTGATATATTCAAAAGGTGCTTGGACTTTGTTTTTTAACCTAGGTTGGTGCATTTGAAAAAGGCTCCCGCTCCCTTTTATCACCCTGAGTATAAAACAGTGCTACCTCTGACAGTTGGATACTCAGACCTAGCCTGTAGTTCTGTACAGGGATAATTTTCCTGGAACATACCACCTAATATACTGCTTTGCTTCTTGGAGACCAAAATAGACAGCCAAGAAATTGAATGGCCAGTGGAGCTGGTTGTCACATACACACACACACACACACACACACACACACACACACACACACACATATATCCTTGTATCCTTTTGGTACATTCTACTAATTCTTTGTATATTATCAATAAACCCCATAACCTTAGGTTTAAGGAGTATGGCTGCATTTCTATGCTTTCAAGATGTAGATTTGGAATAATTTACTAGGTTTTTGATTTTGATTGCTCTCCCATTGGATGTGAGTCTCTGACTCAGTCTTCTGCTCTTCTTTTTGTTCTGGACAACTCTTTTCTCCATAATTTTCTTTGCCTTTGGACTGTTCTTGTGCTGTGACATCCTCTCCTTTTATCCCCAAGGTTTGTGGACTGGGCTTACCTAGTCTGTTTGTGGATACCTGCTCAACATCTGTTTGATAACTTCATCACCTGATAACAAACACTAACACCTTACGAATCAAAGGCAAAGTTGGTTGGTTTTTTTTTTTAAATGCCTGTTGCAGAGACACTATGGAGATTGAGCACATGGCATAGAGAGGCTTCCCACAACTTGCATCAGGGCTATAAGAGGTTAGTAAGAAAGTTTTCAAAGTGATTTTATTGTCCTTTCAAGTTTTCTGGGTTTTCACTTTTTTCCCCAGGGAAACCATGGGTGAGGAAATGGGCTCTGTGGGGCTACCTCCTTTTCTATTTCCATTTGCTATCTTTAGATGCCAATCTCTAAAAAGATTAATGTCATTTAGGGTAGGCATGCTGTCCTTGGTGCTTTCTTTCTCATTCCTAACGTAAGTAATTTAAAATGCTGCTATTTCAGCTGATCTTTAAAAAAAAAAAACCACTGAAAGAGATCAGTAGAGCCTTCTCTCAGTCTCTTTTGCTGTCTTTCCCATCTCCAGCTATCAGAATATTTGGAAGGCTGTGATCACTAAGTATGTTAGAGGCAAAGGCCATTTCTTTTCTATTGGTTTTATACAATAAGTAGCTGCTTTAATATTTTTCCCCAGAGCATGAAGCTGTCTTCAGTTTTTATCTGTAAGGTATTCACAACATATAATTTAGGGTGGAGAGTTATGATGGGAAGGGCTTTTGAAACACCTTGTTCTGTTTAGACCATATGTTAGCTTGATGGATCAGCTAATCAGTAGTTGGGTTTTTAATTTGGAGGTGATAAAAGTAACTTATATAAGACGTAAGGGTTAGAGATTTTTATTAATAGAGACACAACACAGGCTTAGGTGGAAATCAGCAATCCAACAATCCATTCGTTTTCTTAAAATTTTTTACTAATTGTTTTGGAGATATTCCATGATATCTCTCTAACATACACAAGTAAGAGGTAGTGGTGACCAGCAGTCATAGAATCATAGACCTGCGAAGAGACCTCAGAAGTCATTTAGTTCTTGTCACTTTAAAAATGAGGAAACCAGCCTTAGAGGTTATGTAACTTACCTAAGATCACAGAGCTAGTAATAGAGCTATAATTCAAACTAGGTTCCCTGATGCCCAAGCTTGGTTCACTTTCTAGTATGTCATACAGTGATCCTGTTGCCAAAATGACATTGCTATTCTATATAACTAGTCCAGAGCCTCAGCCTCTTACACTGTGGGCCCCACTGATATAAAATATGTGGAAACGTGTAGGACATTGCTCCAACATTTACTACACTTCCCATTATGGGAGATATAATCTTATACCCTGAAGTGGAAGCTTCAAATGTGGCTCATAAACCACATGTGGACCACAACACTCCTGAATGTGGTCTGAGCCAGGTTAAAATGTAATTACAAATATTTAACAAAAATAAATAGAAAATATAGTAAAACATAGATTATATGTGGTTTTCTAAATCAATATGTGATCCTCAGGTATCCTTATGTGTGGGTTCATGGTTTCCTTTTCTATTTGAGTTTGCCCTGAAGGAAATCTGGATGCAAAAATACTGGCAGTACCTTCGTGTCTTTTCTGTCAAAGCCTTATTCAAGGCTTCTTAGTGGTAGGCAAGGAACAGGTAGAAATTTGTGATGTGAGTGACATGAATTATTTTTCCGCTGGGAGTAGCTAAGAACAGATGGTATAGGGGTTATGGATTCAGGACTCCCAGACTAGTGCATGGATTACTAATCTTTTACAGCCAGAAATAGGACCAATAGGTAGAAGTTTCACTGAGGCAGTTTCAGCTCAATAAGGAAAGATTGTTCCAGAATGAAAGCTTTCTAAAAGTGAAATGGAGTTTCTTGCCTTTGGAAGCTTGTAAGTGATAGCTGGATCCCATGTAATAAGAACCTTTGCAAAGACCATATATTTTATTTTTAAATTTGGAAACTATCCTGGTTGGTTTTAATTTGAATTGAATTACTTTTTTTCCTACTCTTAGTAACTGAGTTTGATATCTGTTGATGTTTCTTTAAAATATTAATGAATAATTCTTAGTATTTTTAGTGCTATTTCTTTTTCCTTCTTTTTAAAGTGATACTTGTATTGTTGGATTAAATGGTTTCTGAGTCCCTTCCGAGTCTGTGATTCTCTGAAATGGGGCTAAGAGCCATGCAATCTGCCTCACAGAACCATGAGGAAAAGTGCTTTGCAAACACTAAGTACTATAGGAATATGAGTTATGCGTACCCAGAAAAACTTAATATATTAACAAAAGTACACTTGAAATAATAAACACACACAATTTACTAATCTCTGGGAGCCCTTATCGAGGCCTATAACAAAATTTGGATCTACATATTTTTTTTTTCAATTTTAATGTAAAATATTTAAAATTGGCTGCATTACTTTTGGTCACAATATTATTAGAAGCATTGATAAACTGGAGAGGGTCCAGAAGAGGGTGACCAGGATAATGAGCTTCCTTAAGACTGTGCCAGATGTGGAGCTGCTGAACGGAACTGGAGGAAGTCTTAGAACTGTGTTGACTGGGTACATTACAAGTGCATGTTATCCAATTTAAATTAGATTCTCATTCTGCTCAATGAGCCAGTCCTTTTATTTTTTTCTACTTGATTCCCTATCTCAATTCCCACAGAAGTTATTCCAAACCTTCTCTTTGCTCCTCAAGCTCCTACTGCCCCCTCAGCTAAGGATCTTGCCTCTTTATTGAAGAAATTAAGGCCCATCTCCCTTGAATCTTCAACCTCTGCATGTCAATTGCTTCTTTCCTTATAACCTTCAAACATGCCCCAAACTCCCCCATCCTTAAAATCTCCCCCCCTTGATCATACCATCCCCTCAAACTATCATCCCATATCCCTCCTCCCTTTCTGAGCCAAAGTCTTGAAAAAAATCATCTACATTTGCTGCCTCTGCTTCTTGTCTTCCCACTCACTCCTCATCCTTTTTCAGTCTGACTGCCAACCTCATGACACACCTGAAACAGCTCTCTCCAAAGTTACCATTGATCTCTTAAATAGTGATGTGATGGTTTTTTTCTCAGTCCTCATCCTTCTCCATCTATCTACTGACCACCCTCTCCTTCTGAATACTCTCTCTTCTCTGGGTTTTCGTGATGTGACTCTCTCTGGTTTTCCCCCCCATCTGACTGCTCCTCCTGAAGGTTCTTTGCTGGCTCATCATCCATATCATGCCATTCATGGCATGGGGTGGGGGTGTTCCCCAGACTTCTGCCCTGGACCCTCTTCTCTCTTCCCTTTCCCTCAGTAACCTCATCATTGCCATTGGTTTAACTGTCACGTGGACAACTCCCAGATCTGTATATCTAGCCACTGTCTCTCTCCTGACCTTCAGTCCCACCTTGCCAATTGCCTTTTGGGCATTTCAAACTGGATGTCCTAGGGTTATCTTAACTTCCACACATCTAAAACTGAACTCATCATCTTTCCCCCTAAGCCCTCCCCTCTTCCCAAGGGAAAGGGACCACAGTCCTTCCAGTGTCCAAGTTCCTAAAGTTACTGTTCTCCTGGAGTCCTCACTCTCCCATGTGTCCAGTCGACTTTCCTTTTTTTTTGGGGGGGGGGTGGAGAGCATTTTTTTTTTGCATGTTTTATTAATTTATTTTATCTATCAACAATCACTTCCATATGCTTTTGAGTTTTAAAATTTTTCTCCTACTTCCTTCCCACCTCCCTCCCCAAAATGGTGCACAATCTGATATAGGCTATACATTTACATTCCTATTAAACATATTTTCACATTAGTGAAGTTGTAAGTAAAAATTAAACCAATAGGAGGAACCATCAGAAAGAGGAAACAAAACTCAACAGAAGAGAAAAAAAAAGATAGCAATTCAACTTTGTTATGATTACTATCTGTGTCTTTTTCTCCATCCTTTTTTCCCCGTTTATGCTTTTCTTTCTCCTCTCTCCCTTCCCCCCACCAGTACTTTGCTTTTGACCACCGCCTCCTTCAGTCTCTCCTCCCTTCTATTTTCCCCCTCCCTCCTCTTCCCCTTCACCCCCACTGCTTCTTCCCTCCCTTCCATCCCCCCTCCCTTTTCTTTCCCCTTTTCCCTCCTACTGCCCATAGGGCAAGTTAGATTTCTATACCTAACTGATTATGTTATTCCCTTCTTGAGCCAAATCTGATGAGAGCAAGGTTCAAACAATGCTCACCCCCCTCCCTTTGTTCCCTCTGCTGTAATAGGATTTTCTGTCTTTTCCTGTAATGTAATTTATCCTTGTCTGCCTCCTTCTTTCTCAGTACATTTTCTAAGATCAGACTAATCCACTTACTTGGATCCATTTAACCCACTTGATTAGATTTTTTTTTATCATTACATCAAAGTCAACTAATATCCACCCCCTTTATGTATACTCCTTTAACATGGTGTAATAACAATACAGTTCTCAAGAGTTGCAAGTGTCATCTTCCCTTGTAGGGATGTAAACAGTCTGCCCTTATTAACAACATTTTGTATCTTTCTGTCCCATTTACCTTTTTATGTCTTTCTTGAATCTTGGACTTGAAGATCAAATTTTTTGTTGAGCTCTGGTCTTTTTATGAGGAAGGTTTGGAAGTCCCCTATTTTTGAATATCCATCTCCTCCCTTGAAAAATCATGCTCATTTTTGCAGGGTAGTTGATCCTTGGCTGCAATCCAAGCTCCTTTGCCTTACAGAATATCATGTTCCATGCCCTGCGGTCTTTTAATGTAGAAGCTGCAAGGTCCTGTGTAATCCTGACTGTGGTTCCATGATATTTAAATTGTTTCTTTCTGGCTGCTTGCAGCACCTTCTCTTTCATCTGGTAATTTTGGAATTTTGCTATTATATTCCTTGGTTTGTCAATTTGGGATCTCTTTCAGGTGGTGAGTGTATTCTTTCTATGGTTATTTTCCTTCTGGTTCTAGGACTTCAGGGCAGTTTTCCTTTATGATTTCCTGAAAGATACTGTCCAGGCTCTTTTTTTCATCATGATTTTCAGGTAGTCCAATGATTTTTAAATTGTCTCTCCTGGATCGATTTTCCAGGTCAGTTGTTTTACCCATGAGGTATTTTATGTTTTCATCTATTTTTTCATTTTTTTGTTTCTGTTTGACTGATTCTTGCTCTCTCATAGAGTCATTAGTTTCCATTTGTCCAATTCTAGTTTTTAACAGATTGTTTTCTTCTGTTAGTTTTTGTACTTCCTTCTTCAATTGGCCAATTGTATTTTTAAGGGATTTGTTTTCTTCAGTGTACTTTTTTTCCAGTTTGCCAATTGTGTTTTTAGGGACTTGTTTTCTTCAGTGTACTTTTTTTCCAATTGGCCAATTGTATTTTTTAAGGACTCTTCTACCTCTCTCATTAGACTTTTACAATCCTTCTTGAGCTCTTCTAAGAAGGCTTTTTGGGCTTCAGACCAGTTCATATTCCCTTTTGATGTTATAGATGTGGGTTTGTTGACAATGTTGTCCTCTTCAGAATTTCTGTCTTGATCTCCGCTCTTGTCATAATATGAATCTATGGTACGTTTCTTTTTACTCATGGTTTCTTTATTCCCTGGCCTTTAAAGAGATTGAGCTGTGCTGCTGGGGAACAGAGGGCACTGACCCAAGCTTCTTGTGTTGGGAGCCTAGGTCTTGGTCACTGGCTTTGTGTGCTAGGGCCTCTTATGTTGGCAATTGGAGGCTGTAGGGTTTTGGCAGCTTACCTTGTGTTGGGCTGGAATCAGCAAGGCTGGAACTTGCAGGCAATTCTAGGTTGCCAGCTTTTCCTTTCCTTTAGCTTTCTTCAGCTCCTTTTAGATGGGTGCTGCAGGGTGCTTATCTGCCTGGGGTCTTTTGTAGTGCTGCTTCCCTTATTTTTGCTGAGGCACTGGGAGACCAGTTTGCTGGGTTGCTGCACTGCTGTTCCCCGTCTTTCTTCTAGTTCAGCTGTTGCAGGGTTTTTTTTTCCCTAGAGTGTTATTTTCTGGGTTTTCAGAGGTTGATAGGGGAGGGTGAGAGCGACTACCTTTTCATTCTGCTATCTTGGCTCCCCCCCAGTCGACTGTCAAAAATCTTTCTCAGCATCTCTGAGAGGCGATGCCTTCTCTCCATTCACATAGACTTAATTTAGACCTTCATCACCCCTAATCTGGACCACTGCATTGGCCTCCTTTTTGGTCTCCTTGCCTCAACTCTTTCTACTGCAGTCCGTCCTATAAACTGCTGCCAAAGTCATTTTCCCTAAGCACAGACCTGACCATGTGATTTTCCCCTATTTAGTCAACTCAGTGGCTTCTTGTTAACTTTAGTTAGAATCAAGTATAAAGTTCTTTTTTTAGCTTTTAAAGTCCTACACAGCCTGGTCCCACCGTACCTTTGTAGCTTCACTGGACCTTGCTCCCCTTACCACACTCCGTGATGTAGCCAAACTAGTCTTTGTGTTCCTCATAAACAATACTCCATCTCCTGTCTCTTTGTGCTGTTCATCCCCCATGCTTGAAATAAATTGTTTCCTTGTTCAGAGGGCCTTCTCTTTAAGATGTAGCTCAAGGAACCGTCTTCTAACGTGAAGCCTTCCTTGATCTCTCCAACTGCTAGTACCCTCTCTCCTTAACAATATTGAATTCAACTACTTTCTATATATTTGTATTTATAACTTTTTGCTGTATATATTTTTAATATGTGCTTGTTGTCTCCTCCATTAAAATGTAAGTTCATTGCAAGTAGGAGATGTTGACTCTTTGTTCTTGTATCTCCAGTGCCTGGAACATATGAGGTGCTTAATAAATATTTATTGATTGATTTAAGAAAGTGGGAGATTGTTAACTGTCAAATATCTTATGAGCTTTCATTGTAAAAGAAGATTTAAATTTGTTATGCTGGATCCCAGAAGGCAGAACTAAGGAAGTGGAAGTTAGAGTGGGGCAAATTTTGGCTGAATGTAAGTCAAGACTTCCTAAGTCAGAGCTGTCCAAAAGTGGAATTGGGTTACTCTTCAGTTGTCGTGAGTTCTCTGCGTCATCTGAAGCCTTCAGGCTAAGACTGAATAACCACTTTTGGGAGATGTTGTGGTGGGTCTCTCCATGCATGTGTGGGTTAGTTTTGATGGTTTCTGAGGTCCCTTCCAACTCTGAGACTGATTGTAAGTGTTGTGCCTAAAAGAGTAGATGAATTTTCACTTACTCATCTCCATACTCTCACCTGTGACTTAAGAGCAGTCTGCTTAGGTTTGTAGCCTTTGGCCCTTGAGTAGAGTCATAACCTGGAGAGAGTTTGGTTATGCTCTAATCAGAGCTAGCCAATCATTGATAAATGAGAACTAAGACTTCAAGAGATAGACTGTGATGACTGGCAGATACACTAGACTAGGAGACAGGAGATTTTTGTTTCCTTATTGTGTCCAATAAACCATAGATGAACTCTATAATCCTTCTAGTAATAACTGGTGCTCATGCTCTTCCCTTGGCAAACCTCCTTACCTCTGCCTCCTGTTAGGCCTCTAGTATATCTTCAGGTATGGAAATCAGCCAACGGTAAGATCTGCTGGTGCTTTCAAGTCATGTCAGCCGGCGTATATTGAATGCCTACCATTGGAGAAGGGAGCATGATGCTGGAAAGAGGACTGGCTTTGTCATCGTGAGACTAGCTTTGAATTAGACCTCTGCTGTTTACTACCTGTGCGAACTTAGACAAATCACTTTAACTTCTCTGGGCTTCAGTTTCATGCTCTGTAAAATGAAGGGGCTGGACTAGATGAATTCTAACCTCTTTTACAGCTCTAAATCTATGATCTATCATGAGAACTATTTCTGTATGAGTCAGCCTGGCTGTGTGGGATAGAAGTCCGGAAGACCTGGGTTCAAGTCCCACCTTCCATACTCAAAAAGTGGACAAGTCATTTTCTCTCTATATACCTCAAGCAGTTCCCTGGTACTTACCTCCTAAATCATAGAGGGATTTTACAGATCTTCCTATATAGTCTTGGTTGTTTAGTTCATGTTATCAGGCAGCAACATTTCTTAAGCCTGAGGAAGACAACACTGATGTGGAAAAACACTAGGAGATAAATTGAACATAGGAGTAAGGTTCATAGAATTTCGAGCTGGAAGGAAACTTGATGGTGAATTTACCTCCCTTGTTTTATAGAAGAAACAGACTTGCCCAAGGTCACACATACTGTATGGCAGGGTAGGATCTAACTTGGCTTCCCTGGCTCCAGAGCCAGTGTTCCTTTCCCTGTTCCATGCTGCGTGCTTCTCACCAGTGTCCTAGCATTAGGAAGGAACTTGGAGACCGCACAGTCCAATTCTCTCTTATTTAGAGGAAGAAACTGAAGAAGCCCAGAGAGGTCTTTAAAGTCCATATATATCCTGGAATTGGCTCCTCTGACCGCATACAGTTCTCTTTCTGCTATACTGCCTTTCTCTAAATAAGGCTACTAAATTTTTTTTCATTTATGGAGGAACAGATGAAAATTCCATGGTGTGTATAGGGGACAGGATGTGTGTGTGTGGCAGTGTGTGGTCACAAAGACAGAAATTCAGCAGAGGGCCTCGGTAAGTAAACTTTCTTGGAGTAATATAAACAGCTTCCTTAGTAGACTGCATAAAGTATTGTATATTATTTGAAGGCAAATTTTATCACCTCATCATGTAGGCATCCCAATTATTCCTCTAAAGTACCACCATGTACTTGGAGTGTCCTTCCCCAAGTTTGCCAAGTTTTCTACCTTATGTGGATTAGTTTTGAAATCCTATTCCTTTCAGGAAGTCTTCCTCATCTACTTGGAAGAAAGGTGATGGTTCTTTACCCTTCTCATCCCAGTTTCCCTCAACCCTCCCAGGAAATGATTATAATACATGTATACTCCATTTTAAGCAGACCTAATATACACAGTGTCCCCTGATAGAATGTAAGCTTCTTGAAGGCAAGGACTTTTATTTTTGTCTTTGTATCCCCTGTACCTAGCTCAGTGCCTGGTATATATTGGGTGCTTAACAAATGCTTGTAGCTTGATTGACGACAGTAGCCTGATTCACAGTCACTGTAAAAAGAACTGGCATATGCATAGAGCTTACAAATTTGCAATGCCATATACACAGACACAGTGTGTGTGTGTGTGTGTGTGTGTGTGTGGTGTGTGTGTGTGTAGAGAGAGAGAGAATCTTAAGTTTCATAACGACTTTGGGAGGTAGAGAATAAGGCATTTTATTCTCATTTAACCTGTTAGGAAACTAAGGCCAGGAGAGGTTAAACTTGCATTGTATTTTAAGTACTCTATTACATTTATGCTTACTCCATATATATTTATATATGTAATTGTTACCTCCCTTGTTATTGTAAACTCCTTGAGGATAGGGATTATTTTATTCTTTTTATTTCCAGGACCTAACATAGTCCCTGGCACATAATAGATACTTAATAAATGCTTTCCCATTGATGAACTTTCCCATAGTCATTCAGCTGGCAAAGGTCAAAATCAGTATTTGAATCCAAGTGATACGAACTCTAAGCCCTGCCCTCTGTTAACTTTGTCATTCTGCCTCAGTATTTTTTTTTGTACTGTCGGTACTGGACATAGTAAATCTAGGAACATCGGAGTAGCCTAATTAATAGGCCCTTTCTTCATTTGGTAAAGTGTCTGCTCTAGCCGAACCTCTGACTGTGAGAGGGTTTTCTTGACGATGCACAGAGATGATAGGCTGACATGTAGCTTTTGTTTTTCCTTTTCTACACATCTTGTGGCTTCAGAAGGGTTTTGTGTAATAAGCAAGTAAAATTGGAGCATCAGTGATGTTCAGTGGCTAGGGGACTGGCTTTGGAATCAAAAGACCTTGAGTTTAGGTCCTGCTTCTAATGATATATCCTGTCCTGGCTGTGTGACCCTGGACAAGTCACTGGAGTCACTAAGTTCCCCAAACAGCTCTCTAGATCTCTTTAGGTACAGAGGAAGAGTTAGTTATCTGGGTTGGTAGAGAGTGTTCATGGTCCCTCTATGATAGACCTCCCTTATAAGTAGAAGGATGTGATTGAACCTTGACCCTCCCACCACACATATTTGATTTGTACTCTCTCACTTACTGCCAGGAGCTGAAGTCTTGAGAGAAGGAAGAAGGAGCCTGCATCTGGTTTTGCCAGGACCCCAAGCCCAGAGTGAGCTATCTACAGCAAGCAAGGTGTAGGGACTGGGCCCAGTTTCCAGAAATTTGCTCCCAAAGTTCTCCAACATTGTGTCTCCATAGTAGCTCTCACTTCAACATACTCCTTCTTTGATTAGATCAGTTGGTAGCACCTCTTCAAACATGAGTGGCCCGTGTGGCTAGCTAGCATGCTGGGTTCAGAATCAAGAAGACGTGGGTTTGAATCCTACCTCATATACTTGCTGAGAAGTATGGACACAGGTAAGATCTTTGAGCCTCCATTTACTCATCTATATAATGGGATCATTATACTGGCACCTGCCTTACAGGGTTGTTTTGAGGCTCAAATTAGGGTGTGTATAAATCAGTAGCTTCCTGTGTGACACTTGCCCTCCTATTGTTTCATTCCACCTACTATAAAATTAGGATGATTCAGATCTACCTCATAAGATTGTTTTAGGTATGAAGTGAAATAATGTTTATAAAGCAGTATTTAAATGTCAGCTCTCATTATAAACTTTTCTTATTTTCTCCCTTTTCATATGTAACAACAGAAATGACTTGCCCCAGAAGGGGTACCACCTCCCACTAAGGGTTCCCATTTTGGAGCCATGGGGAAAATCAGTTAAAGCTTGGATTTGGCTCATGTCTAGGGTCTCCTCAAAAGGGATTAGAAAGGTGCTCATCATACAATGTAGATCGGGTGCAAAAACAGCTTAGATTTGTGCACAAAAAGAAATGCTTTAAAACACAGAAGGTGGTTAGTAAGCATATATCGACAAAGGCCTATAACGTAAAACAGTTATCCATACTCACAAGTACTCTTATGGGAGGTTGATAATTCACATATTTACAACCTGAAACACATAGTGTGAGTGTACTTTCTCAATATCTCCTGGCAAGGCATGTCTTGGACTTACCCTCCTAGTGATGATCATCTTATCTAAGAAGGGTATAGTTGCATGAAAAATCCCTGCTGCTAATCACCTACTGAGTACTCCAGGAACTCTCCAGCTCTGAGGCAGACAATCCCCAAAAGTCCTGTGCTTAGACAAAGAAACACAACCAGAAGCAGCAGCTAGAGGCCTGAGGTCCAGACTTGAGCTTTTCTAGGTAGAATACCTAATTTACTTACATGTACGAACAGCCTCCGTAGCTGCCAAGGTGGGAGGAAAGAAAGCCCTATCCCAACAGGAAGTTGGGGCGGGGAGTAGAGAGGCTTGCAGAGGCTTATATTCTTGACGCACAGGAAGAGAGAGTACTACAGGGCCAGAATCACTCCTTTTAAAATCTACGGAGTTGGCTGTTCTTCTTGTCTCAGTGTCTAAACCTCTTTGATGTAGGATCCTCTCTACCCACCTTATCATGGGGACTAATAAATGGGTTGCTTTGTTTTCTCAAAGTCCGAGTCTTTTGGTGCTGAGTCACATGTCACGAAAAGTAGTCTGGGAACTTAAGATCTATGCGTGATACATAGGATGGCACCTGTGTGTTCACCCCTTTGTGCTTCAGAGGATATGCTTTAATCTAACTCCAACCCCATTTAAAATCTAATCTCTGCAGTTGCCATTTTAGAATGTTTTCCTTCTGAGTAGTTTCAGCCAGTAAATGATCTAGCTAGCTCAACTTGCTATAAAGTAGCTAGTTTCATTTTGCTCAGTTTTATTTGCCTCAGTCTCCTCAGTCTGTCCTCAGAGTTATAGAATTCAGTTTAGAGATCTTCCTGAAGTAATTTAATCATGGTCCATTTTTCAGCTTAAAACCTATTGGGGAACCCAGGTAGGTTTACATTTCTAGTGTGCTCCCTTTCCAACAATTCTGTGAGGTAGGTAGTATAAATATTTTCATCTTTATTTCACAAATGAAGAAACTGAGATTGAGATTAAGTGTCTTGCCTTAAAGTCAATTCAGCTAATAAATGTTTGAGATAGTATCCAAATTTAGGTGTCCTAATTGCAAGTTCAAAAGTCTAATCCACTCTGCTACATTGCCTCTTGTGCAGTGCCAGGGTGGGATTGGTTCTAGGCCACGGAATGTCCTCGAGATAAGAGAGGTAGAAGAGGGCAAGTTTGAGTGATACATTGGTGTTCATCTATTTAAAGACAGAGGGAGCCTAAAAATTGTCCAGTTCAACGCCATCAATTTATAGAGTATGAAAGTGAGGACCTTTGGAAAGGAAGAGAGAGACTTCTCCTAGGTCATGTAGGTAGTTTGCATGGTACAATGTACAATCTGTCTAAACAGAGACTCTTCCGTGTCCTCAACAGTAAATTCAGATACCTAATTGCTCCATACTGATTTCTTGTGCAGCTATCTAATTTGTGTTTGTAGAGAAGAAAACACAAGTTTGTGAGGCCAGATTGAAATGTAAAGTTATGCTAAATAAGAAATTCTTTCTCCTGTCATAGGAATGGAAGGGGTGACAATGTCCATGTATTTCACAGTTTTCCTTCTTAGCCAGGAAAAGCCTTTCAAAGTTCTGATGTTTGAAGTATCTGCATCACCAAAATGGGTTAGTAGTTAGAATCTTTTTTGTCAGTGAAAGCATCTTTAACCATAGAGCTTGGATCTCAGCCCAAGCTGAGGGCAGGAATGTGAGACAGGCAATGGAGTTGGTACAGTAAGATGGGGTCATCATTGGGAGAAAGGCATCTGTCAAACTAGTGGTGGTGAGAATGTGCTACAAGAATGAAGAGGCTGGGGTAAAGAAAATCATAGAAGTGGGGGTGGGGGTACCATCAGAAAGAATTCTAATTTTAGGAGTGCAGTTTATTTATCTTATGTTTTCTCAGGTTTTTACTAATGCTTTCTGTTTTTTATCATAGTAGTTTTTTATGTACCTCCCCCATTCATCCGTTGAGCCTTCCCTTGTAATCAACCACCTCTCCCCCCCAAAAAAAAACCCCAGTTAAATAGTAAAACTAGCTACTGCAGTGACAATACATATAACATATATCAACACCTACGGATTGGAGGGAGGGAGGTGCATTTACTCATCCATTCTCTTGGCCAGGGTGGCTCACTTGTGTATGTGTGTGTGTGTCATACAGACTGAGTACGGGAGGAGACCAAGACCAACAAAGACTGTGTGTTAAGGGAATGCAGCACAGACGTGGCGCTTAAGATGTGGCTTTAAAGATGTGTAAAAATTTGATTGGTGAAAGAGAGGTTGGGAGGGGAATTTTAGGCTGAGAGAATCCCATAAATAAGCATTTACTTGTAGGCATTTTCCTTGTCTGGATTCTTGCTTCTTAGCAAAAATCTGCCTTCTGTCTTCCAATTAGATCTTTAGCAACTTATCACTAACTGGGGTCATAGATTTAGAATTAGTAGAGGCAGATTGTGTAATGATTGTTTAATCTGCAGTCTGAGGGCCCACATTTAAATCCTGGAGCTGCCATTTATGACCCTTGTGACCTTGGGCAAGTCACTGAATCTCTCTGGTGCTCCATTCATTATCTAGAAAATGGGGGAGTTTGACTTCATGACTTTGGAGATCCCTTTACTCTCTAAATGTAGGATCCTATTATATGAATCTGACACTTAGTAGCTGTGAGATTGTGGGCCAGTCATTTAGCATTTCTAAGTCTTGGTGACCTCTTCTGAATAATGGGAGTGCTAATAGCTGACTCTAAGGGTTGATGTTAGGATCAAATGAGATGTTCTGTATAATGTACTTTGAAGACCTTAAAGAGATATATAAACTTTAGCTGTAATTACTTAAGTTTTTAATTATTTTTAAAAAGGAGTTTTATGGATGCCTTTCATTTTTACTCTAGTCAATTCCAAATATAGCACTTCTCAGCCACTATCAAGTGAGTCCTCCTTTGTTACAAAGAGAAGCAGTTAATCTTTTAAGCAGTTATGCTGACATATGACTGTATTTGATAGGTGACAGGTGCCACATTCCACCTCCGTGGTCCTTACCTCTACTACAAGAAGAGAGGTACTTCGTCAATGGCCCAGACTTCAATTTTGTAGACCAAACCAGTTCCTCCAATATCCCAAGCTACCCACAAAAGTACTTAAGAAGTATAGAAGCTTCTTTCATTGAGGTATGCTCTCTTTCATAGGTTTACTGAAGCCACCAAAATGTGTTTTCCTTTGTACTCTACAACCATCAGTGCCTCCACCTGTCCCTCAAACTTCA
Source organism: Phascolarctos cinereus (assembly GCF_003287225.1). NCBI lineage: Eukaryota > Metazoa > Chordata > Mammalia > Diprotodontia > Phascolarctidae > Phascolarctos > Phascolarctos cinereus. The sequence continues at coordinate 30,651,457 of NW_027556291.1, forward strand.
TGTTAGGTATCAAAGAAAGAGGGAACACTCTCAGATTATTAGGCCAAATGCCACTGCATTTGTAATTCATTTTGGGTTTGACTTGAATTCTAAAAAAAACCTGGGTCCAAGTTCTCCTGGCACATACTAGCTTTGATCATATGCAAGTTATTTAACTTGAAGACCAAAAGTTAGAGACAGTTTCTTATCTTTCTTAATGGACTGTGATGAGATCACAGGTCTGAATCAAAACAAGAAGCAAAGATTACAATCTGCACAGCTGTTGGAACAAATCATTTCCTTTTCTCTCTACTTAATTATGTATTTCACATATGCTGTGTTACTTGCATTCTCTTTTCTGCTTTTTTAGTGACTATGAATTCAGTATGGAAGCACATAGTCCAATTTTGGTGAGACTATTTTCTCTTTTTAAACATGGAGTATTTTCTAATCTTTTTATATGATTCTCAAGTGATACTGTAGCATCTAGAGAATCACTTCTAAAGTGTCAGGTCAAACAGAATGAACTCTTTATAGTCTTTCTTTGACCTCTCTGGACAATTAAAGGTAGCTTACAGATCGTTAGGAGACCACAAACAGATTTCATATGAGATACCTCTTATCTTACTGTTTTCTAGAGGGAAAGAAGATGAGGAATCCTACAGGCAAGTTCCTCACCCTCAAGAATTTTATAGTCTAAAGTAAGTAACTATTGAATGTTTCAAAATATAAAGCCATTTGTGAGAGAGTGAGTGTATGTGTCTATTTTAAACTGTGTCAGAAAGGTCTTTTTGTAATAGCACACCAGTGGGAGTGAGGGACTTGGCATGCCAGCTGCCTGGAGAACTATCCTGAAACATGAACTTGGGAAGAATTTCCAACCAAGGACAGGGTGAGGACATGCCTCTGTGATTTTTCTGCATCAGAATGAGTCTTAGAATGTCCCCTGAACAGGCCCTCTTACACAAAGGCTTGGGGATAGTTTGCAATTGGGAACAGCTGGAGGGTCTTGGAAATTCCTGTCCCCTGTATCCCAACACAAGATATGAGATATTCCTTTGCTGAATACTTTAGTTACCTGGCTCCTGAGCTCAGGCTTGCAAACTTGGGGTTATATTTGATGCTTCCCCTTCCCTTGTACCCCACATCTGATCAGTTGACAGGTAAGTGCCATGGATTTAGAGACAGTGTGGTATAGAGTGAGGCCTGGGATGGACTCCCAGCTCTGATACTTTATTTATCTGGGTTAACTATGGATAAATCAGTTAACCTCTGTGAGCCTCAATTTCTTCATCTGTAAAATGAGGGTAATAATTATGGTACCTGACTCATAGGATTGTTCTGAGGATCAAATGAGATGTAAAGCATCTCGCAAACCTTACAGTGCTGTATCGTTGTAAGATGTTATTCCGTCTTCAGTGTCTGTTCCTTTATCCTTGAGCCACAACCCAAGCTCAGACTCAAATTATTAACAGTGTAAGTTGTCACAGACTTGTCCCATCTTTAACTCCTGTAGAACCAGTTTTTAATTTTATTTACCATTTCTATAATTTCTTTGGTTTTTATTTTATCTCTTTCTCCTCTACTTTTAAATATCTTCTAGGCTTATTTTAGGTTTGTTTATTTGTTGGCTTTTTAATTTTTCAAAATGTATGTTCAGATCATTAATTCTCTCTTTTCCCCCCAAGGACTGCTTTAGCTGCATCCCACAAATTCTGGTATGTTGTTAAATCATTATCATTTTCTTGTATATAATTATTTTTCTATGATTTGTTCTTTTATCCACTTATTTATTTCATTGTTAAGTCTCCATTTGGGTCTTTGTCTTTTGTTTGTGAACAGTGAACTACTTAATGTTTTTGTTATAGTCTGTAAAGGATATATTTACCATTTTTTACATTTAAAAAAATATTTGCAACACCTTTCTATTTGGTCAGTTTCTTTAAAAGTTCCATGTGGTGCTGAGAAATAAGTATATTCTTTAGCAGTCCCATTTAGAAGATGCCATAAATATTTTAGCTTTAGTTTCTCCAGAAATTTGTTTACTTCTGTATGTTCCCTCTTATTTTTCTGTTAGACTTATCCAAAACTGGGAAAGGGACATTGGAATCTCCTGCCTTTATTGTGTTACTGTGTCTTCTTGTAATGCATTGAATTCTTCCTTTATAACTTTAGATGCCAAAGCATTTGGAGAACATGCATTTAATATTGGTAATGGTTCCTTTCAGCGTAATCTAGTTTCAGTTTATCCCTTTCTGTGTTGTACAAAGTTTGTTTTGGCTTTGCCTGATAGGAAGATTGCAACTCCTCCTTTTTTGGATTCACCTGATGTGTAGCAAATTTTTTTCTAGACCTTCATTTTTATTCTGTGTATATATTTGGTCTTTAAATCTGTTTCTTGTAAGAAACAGATTATGGGGTTTTGTTTTTTATCCAATTTATTACTGTGTGCTACAGCTACCCAAAAATAACACTCAGATTTTCTAGGTATAAAGTGAAATATTTATTATGTTCTCATGAGAAGCGGGCATCTGCTTCGTCCGGCTATCTGAGCGAAGCGGGGCGAGGCACAAAGGCCAGGAAAAAGGTTATATACCCCTAACACAGAGATACCCACCCACCACTGGCTTTGAATTCCCATTGGACAGGAATTTGAGCCTTACAATCTAAAACTCAAATCTACCCCAGAAACAAGGAATCTCATTATAATACTACCAATCCTAGCTATTTTATCCTTTTTAGTAATTAGCCATTACCTAATGGTGATGTAACTAGGAACCTGAAACTTAGGCCTATTCAGGCTAGTGTAACCAACCTTTCTAACAGTCTAAGGAATTGCTACACTCAGTCCATCGGAGAGATCTCACGTTGTTTACATTGTTTCACTCAGTTAAAAAAACCAGAGTCTTGACAAAAGTTTGCCAAAGGAGAGATCTCTTCATTGACTTTCTCGAGAAAGTGCACCCCCATGCTGCCTCAGCTGCCCCGAGAGTTTGAGTGCTCTTTGTTCAAGGCAAGACTACATAGACCCCAGTGTAGCAGCCCACCCTAACCCCTTCCCATCGGCTCATTGACTGAGCCTCAGGTATACAATCTATTTGTGTAAAAACTACCCCAGCAACAGAGAGAACAAAGAGGTATAGAAATTACGTTAGCACGTTCTCCTTTTCAGGGCCTCACAGTTTCAGCAATCTTTTACCCAAGGTCATACAACCAGCTAGAGGACGAGATAGACAGGATGCTCCCATGTCTCAGGAATTTCTGCTCACACTATCCAAGAGTAGGAGAGGGAGAAGGCTAAGGGAGGGGGTCTTGCATTCTGAGGGGTCTTCACTTAGTGTTGGCACACATGTGCCACTCAAAAGCAACAGTACCAGAACCATTAACAAGAACTAATGACCCTTTGAGGAGGCTTCACTTCTGAGAGATCATCTCTTATATTACTCTTCTCCATTTTCATTTTTTCATTTTATTGGATTGCTTAATACATTCACATTTAAAGTTGAGTTAGATTTGTATTTTCCTCCATTTATCTGTAATATTATTTTCCCCCAATTAGAATTTTTTCCTCTTCCTCAGGAACAGTACTATGTTTCTTCAGTTATTATAGCTTAATCTATTTTAAGGCAACTATTCCCATCCCTCTGAAATTTGCCACCTCTGTCCTTGATTTTGGATTTTTCCTTATTCCTTTTTCTCACCTGTTTTTTGTAGTTATTTAATTTTTCCTCTTTTTTCTTTTCATTTAAGTAGTTGAATCCCCCTTCCTTTCCTCCCCTTCGCTTTGTTTTGTTAGTTTTTACTTTGTTTTTTAAGGTTTTTTTAAAGTATTTATTTTTAAAAAAATTTTCCCCAGTTACGTGTAAAAACAATTTTTAACATTCGTTTTTAAAACTTTGAGTTCCAAATTCTCTCCCTTCCTCCCTCCCCACCACCCCTCATTGAGAAGGCAAGCAGTTTGATAGAGGTTATATGTAGTCATGTAAAACATATCCATAATAGTCATGTTGTGAAAGAATGTTTATTAGTTTTTAAAATTTGATTTTTTGAACAAGAATTTCTTTCCTTTATTCTCTTCATTATTTATCTTCCCTTTCTGTCTGTTTTAGACTTTATTCTTAGATTAATAGCCCTAATACTTTTTTTGGTCCACCTTTATTCTCTTGTTCTTCACAGAATTAAAACTTTTGATGTACCTATTAAGGGTTGCCTTTTCTAAACAGTTTGTTACTGCCTTGTGGGTCAACTCCCCTCCTCCTGCTTTTTTCTGTTGTGTTTTATTCTTAAAAATACCAATTCATACAAGTGTTAGATATTGCCCATCTTGGATATTTTCCTGATTATGCAGTTCCTTATTGATTTTTGCTCTCCCTTTGGCCATTTTTTTCTTGATTTGATATTTGACTTGATATTTCTTCTCTGGGTCCATTCCTTCCCACTGTGCTGGGTGGTGTTTGCCTCCAGGAGCTGATTCTCTTTCTCCTGAGTTGGGTTAAGTGGTATCTCTCTACATACCGAATCTCTGCAGACAAAACACATTGTAAGGTCCCCATCTCCTTTATAGAATCTGTCTTCTCCCATAGGAACATTCATCAGTGGTACCCCCTCCCATTGCTGAAACCAGATATTCCCCTTTCCCCTTTTTTCACTCCCTCCCTTTGGCTCCACTCCCATTCTTTTATAGGTTCTTTTTTCCTGAGAGACTATAAGAGTCATTTCCCTTCATTGTTAGCCTCTGACTTAAATACGGTACTTAACTTATTCCCCTTTATCTTTGTCTTCTCCTCCTCCTTTTTATGCAACCTCCTGTTCAGCAATTTAATTTTAAAAATTGATTCACCTATAGGTGGAAGTGTTGTGAGGTATACTCTATGATGTTTCTGGCTTGTTCCTTCACTATCACTTCTATTGATTCCTGCTTTCAGCCTTATCTTTTTGTGTTGTCTTTCTAAATGAAGAAATCTCTTAATGATCTCTTTGTTCTTCTGTTGTCCTCAGTTGTTGTTTTTGTTATACTTTATATTTGTTGCATGGGATATTTAAGAAGTAAATAATCTCTACAAGTCTGGTATTTTTTTCTTGGGATATTTTGAATACCTCTTTTTTATTGAACATCTGTCTTTATGTATAGGCTCAGGTTTGCAGAGTAGGTCATGTCACTTAGTGTTGCATCTTGAGCTCCTTTGCTCTTCAGAACACATTCCACTTTCTCTTGCAGTTTTTGGTGGGTGCAGAATAATCTTGTGATAGTTGAATTTACTCTCCTTTATATGGTCTTCCTCTTGTTTGCTTGTGCAATTTATTGTTTGTGAATGGAATCCCTAAATTTAGCCCCTTTATATCCTGGAGTTTATAGCACAAAGCTCTGGACCTAGCCAGATAGACTTGAGTTTAGTCTGGGCTCAGACACTTACTAGCTATGTGATTTTTGGGCAAGTCACTTAACTTTTGTCTGCCTCAGTTTACTCATCTGAAAAAGGGAGATAATAATAACACCTCCCTCAGGTTTGTGAGGAGAAAATGAGTTGATATTTGTAAAGTACTTTGCAGTGCTAATTATTATTATTGTTATTATTTTTCTAGAGGCAATCTGGGGATTCTTTCAATTGGACACTTTATTTTCTATATTTAGAAGCTTTCATAGGTGTTCAATTCTTTTTTTTACTTGTGTTTTTTTAGGAGAGTTATCTCTATACATCCTGTCCTTGAGATCAATATGTTTTGTTTATATGGAGGTCATGATTTCTTTTAATGTTATTGTGTTTTGCTTCTCTTTTTCCAGATTGTCCTTCACTTCCTTATATTTGCATGCCTTATCAGTAATGTTCTCTTTGGTTTCTTTGGCGAGACTTGCCACTGTGGATTCAAGTTTTTCTTTTCATCTTCTTTCTGTTGTCCAGGCCATAAATACTGCTTTTCTCTTCAGAGACATCCTGCTCTGATTCCATGCTTTCTTGAGGATCCACAAGGTCCTCTGCCTCATCAGGTGTTGAGTCATTTTTCTTTGTCTTTCGATATTGATTCATATATGCCCGAACTCTTCTACCTGATCTGGAGGCCATATGTCCTTCTGTCATTAATATCTTCCCTGTTGGTTTATCTGCTTGTGCTCTCTCACCCTCCAGGACCTTCTCCATGACAGGTGGAGGGGAGTGGGGAGGTGGGGTAGGAATATAAGTCAGGGAGTACTGAGTAGATGTGAGTTTAAGAGTTGATTTGATCTTGCAGAAGTTTGAGTTTCTGGAGACATTGATGAAGTCTAGGTAAGCAGCCAGGTGGGAAATGATGAGGTGTCTGCCCAGGACCCTCTCCTGTAATAGAGGTGCTGGGAAAAACTTCTCTATCTCTGCCTTCTTCAATAAGAGGGAGGAAGGGAAGGACTCGATTCTGTGGGGCAGAAGATACTGAAGAGGTTTGACTTTCAGAGTTTATTTGATCTTGCAGGAAGATAAATTCCTGGAGAAGGTGATGAAGTTGAGTGAGTACCAGACAAGTCTAGGTAAATACACATCTGGAACCATCCCCTTCATAATTTCTTAAAGCTCAATAGTATTCTATCACATTTGAGTACTATAATTTGTTCAGCTACTCCTCAGTTGATGTGCATCCACTCAGATTCCCATCCTTTGCTGTTTAAAAAAAAAGCTGTACATATTTTTGTGTATCATTGGGGGTTTTTTTGTTTAGAATTAATTCTTTCTTAAATCTACCCTCCCTTTCCCTTCTTTCCTTCTTATTTCCTTGTTGAGTGAAATGTATTTCTGTATTCAATGAGCTCAGTCTAAATAATGACAATTAGGGAGTTTTTTCTGGCATAAAGACTAAATTTGCCTCTTTGAAACTTCCACACTTACTACTAGTTTGTACTAGGAGGCCAAGAAGAAAAGTCTAACTGCTTTTTGACTTTAAAACCTACCAAAGGTAAGAAACTTCTAATGGTCTGTCTGATCCTACACTTTATTGGGGTAAACATTCATATTTTTTTCATTTGCTGCTGCTTTAGAATTATTTGAATCATTTCATGATCCAAGCCAACTTTTTCTAAACAGCAGCCACTATTTCTATGATAATTTAAACATGCTGCAATTTTTTAAAAAGAAGAAATTAAAGCACAAATAGATTGAGAGATTTAAGATGGTTCAAATAGATATAATAAATGAGAAATCTATAATGAAAAAAGAAGCTATAATATTTCAAATTCAGCACATTCGTTTGGTACCATGTTGCCTAGGCATTATTTATTTCTAGTAAATTTAGAACTACTTAAATGAGGAAAGCTAGTAGGATTCTGACATGCTGGGCTGTTGCTCAGATTGGTCACTCACTAGAAAGAGTTCTGTCCTTTAACATGCTCTTGATGTTAGGATCCTTATGAAGGTCACCTCTTGTAGCAGGCTATGTATGGGTGTAGAACTTATTAAATATTAACCCTTCTTCCTGTGTCTTTAATAGATTTTCTTTTTCCCAAAGTCTGTATGCTCTCTCATGCTCATCCCATATAATTTTTGACAGGAGGGCACTCCCTCTCTCAAGTGATGAGCTTAACAGATCACTGGTAGAGAAAATTGGACAGTCTCATCAACACTCCATGGGACCCAGTGAAAGGAAGATTTCAGTGCAACATATCTAATAAGCTGTCTAAACAATGCTGTGGGGCCCATAATGAGACAGGTGAGATACTCAGACATAGACGGGGGAGGCCTCTCAGACCTAAATGCTGCAGGAGGGGTTACTCTACTTGGTGAGAAAATGCACTAGGGACTGCTCCATATTTTCCAGTTTCTGGGTGTTTTGATTTCATTTTCTCTGTCAATAAGAAAATTGGACTGTTTACATGAAAACTCCTTTGGAGCTAGTTTTCTTACAGGGCTCCTCCTTATATATTAGGATTTTTTTTTTCCCTGCAAAGAATGAGAAATTCCTTCCAGCGCACGTGGAAAAATTGTGAGAGGCGTTTTGCCCCATTCTGGGCTGTCAAATCAAGATGGACAGCATTATTTCTCCCTAGAAAATTGAGGATAATTGGGGAAAGCCTAGTTAGCATATGTTCTGCTTGTGAACTTCTCTGTATACCTCAGTCCCTTGCTTTGTAGACAGTGACCTAGATGACTTCTAGGGTGCCTATCAGCTCTATCTGAATTTGTGGGTCCAGGGATACTTTACTGTGAGTTATAGGTGCCCCCTGGTTTGGGAAAGGCAGCTAAGTCAGTAGAGGGACTGCAAGTTAGAGAAACATTGAGAGTGTTTGATCTGTGGTAGGGTAGACTGTGTGTCAGCTGTCATGCTAGAATTAGCCTTGGCCAGGTTAGGAGAGGCTATTCACATGTTGGCCACAAGGTGGTGCTCTTTTTAGCATTAGCAATTTCCAGTTAATTCTACCTAGAGAATGGTTGCAATCTGCTGTATTAGCCAGTGTCACACAAAAGTCAGAACAGATTCGAGGTGCTGCAGATAAGTGGTGGCAAAAATGAGGGAGTAGGGCCCAAAGTGGTGAAGAAGATTAGGTTGTCTACAGTCCGAGGCCTGTAGGGAAGTAGGTTTCCTTGAGTGGAAGACTAAAGACAAGGTTCCTAGGGGAAGGAAGACATCTTACGGCAGCCACTGTAGTGCAGCTAAGTGGTAGTGGATAGAATGCTGGGCCAGGAGTCAGGAGGACTCATCTCCTTGAGTTCAAATCTGGCCTCAATTTGTTAACTGTGTGACTTATCCCGTTTGCCTCAGTTTCCTTATCTGTAAAATGAGCTGGAGAAGTAAATGTCAAACCACTCTGATATGTTTACCAAGAAAACCCCAAAGTGGATCACAAAGAGTTGGAAACAACTGAGCTACAACTGTATCCTAATCTGCTGGTGGTGCTAGATACATTGGATTCAAAAGGGAAAGGTTGTATTCTTGGCTCCTCGATGAGGTTTGCTGAGACAAGAGATTGCTGGGAACCATATCATAAAGGAAAGTCATCAGAGCAGCAAGGCACTTTGTCTGACTTTGTTTTGGAATTTTAATACAGTAATTCTCTGTGTCGTGTCCAAATAAGTAAGCTTGAAAGTAATCCACAAGGTCAGCATGTCCAAAAGAACAGCTAAAATGGCAGGCTGGCATTATCATCTAAGAGCTGTGGTGAACATACAGATATGATGGTGATGGAACCAAGGCCACCTCTGCCGTGGACCTCACCTAGTGTATGACTGTAAGTAACTCAGATTATGCAGGTTACCTGGCAAAGGATCACAGCATTGCCGGTTTAGAGCTGGCCAGAATTGTAGAGGTCATCTGCTACAAGCCCTTCATTTGACAAAAGAAGAAACCAAGGTACAGAGAGTTTTTGTGACATGCTCAAGGTCACAAAGATAGTTAATGACAGACCTGGGATTCCGATGCCCCCCCACCCATAACCCATTGTTACACTCCCCTGACTTTTCTTCTTTATCTTTCCACCGTATTTTAGATGCTACATTATTTTTTCTCCAGGCCAAAATCTGTCTTTTGTAATCTCTCAATATGAAACTTCATTTTAGTGTTCTTTTCATTTGCTTTGTTGTAATTGTTTACGTTGTTCTCCTGTTCTTGCTTACTTCATTGTGTATCAGTTCAGACTTTTGTATTCCTGTGTTTCTCTGAATTACTCATTTTTCATGATTTCAAAACCATTCCCCAGTTGATGGCTGCCTGCTTTATTTCCAGCTTTTTTAAATGGAACATTTTTTTGAGATTCTACAGGTGCCTCTCTTATATGCCATTTTTGAAAAGGATTTTTAGCAGTATAAAACCAATCGTTTTCTTTAAAGAGACTCCTTGTAACCCCTGAAGGTGGTCTAGTCTTTGAGGGTTCACATTCACACCATGTGGTTTGCATTACTTAATAATCATTACTAGCTTTCCTTTTTAAGAAGTTTAACTATGAATTGGTTAATGAATATTTTACGTTTCCATATTCAATATTTGAATTATTCATTTCCACCTTTGATCTCCCAGGTAGCTTTTATTAGGGCTTATCATCTATTCAGTGTTTCTCCTTCGGGGACTGAAAATGTTTTTCCATTTGACTGGGCCTCTTCTGAACTTCCACTTCTGTAAAGCAGCCTTGCCACCTTGCCATTCAGGTGTTGCCTTTCAAAGAAAGGTGCTTTATTTCTTGATGATGTTGTTAGATGTCTCCCTTTTTTTTCTTTAAACTCCTCATCTATCCTGCCTGGTCCTTATCTCTCCCATGCTGCGTGTATTTATGTCAGATATTCCTTGAATAGCATCTGCTTGAAAAACTAATCTTTGGAATTGGTCTGTTTTGATTACTCAATTAAATCAGATTCACACTCCCTTGTTTCACTTCAGGAAGTGTCTTACATTTCTTTTAAACTGAGAAGATTTTAAAAGATTTTTGAATTCAGAATAACTGCATTGACAAGTATTAAATCCAGAGGCTGGACAACTACATTGTTTGGTTTTGCTTAACTGTCTAAAGAAAGACAGGATAAGGGATATAGGGAAGCAATTGATGTATGTATATGTGTATGTGTATGTATGTATACATATATGTGTGTATATTTTTAAAAGTCATTAACAAGTTATTTTAAAAGCATGCTGTGCCAGGCTCATGTCAGGACCCTAACTTTTCCCAGCTAAGAATTTCCAAAGGGGATGGCATCACCTTTCTCGCTAGCATTCGCTATATACATTCGATAAACCTTTGTAGCAAACTGGTAGTTGTGACAGAGGCGATGTTCCAGGCTCCCATATTTGTCAGTGCACTCTCCTCAAATTATATTTACACTTAGCTGTTCACATATTGTACTCTCCTCAAATTATATTTACACTTAGCTGTTCACATATTGTGTCTCCAAAGTAGCATGTAAGGTTCTGGAGGGTAGAGATTTTTATATCTCCATTACCCTTATATGATTTGCATCTAGGGTGTGCTAATAAATACATTTTAGATTAGATTAGCAGGTCCTATTGAACTGCAAAATCTTGGAAGAACCAGCCTGGCGAGGGACCATGTATGTATCTGTCCTCTGAGGGCAAGCCTAAGTAAGTTTAAAGAAGCCCTCTCATCAAAAGTTTAAAGATTTTTTTTCCATAGTAGTTCCTTAAAGCTGTCTACTAAACCCTCTGACAGCTTAGGGCTATATTGGTAGAAGAACATAGGCATTTTGAAATATTAAAGTATATAGTTTAACTGTGGTTTTTACTCACAGTGTCACAAATTGAGAACTGTAAAGAATCTTAGAAGTCAACATTTTTAAAGATAAAGAAACTGAGGTTCAGATGTAACAGGCTAAGGTCGCTCAGGTAATAAGTGGCGGAACCAGAGTCTTTAACTTGAGTCCTCTGACTAAATCTGAAGCTCTTTTGATAGCCAAAATACCATTTTGCTTCCATTAATTGTTGTGTTTCATAGGATGAGCATAATTCCTGCAGATTTGCATTGATCATCTCAAAATTAGGATTAAGGTTTCTATTTTAAACCTATTTTTAACGAAGAAACTGGAAAAAAATCAGCAATGTGCTTAATTTGAGACTACTACAATGCGGGTTTTATAGTGTCCTTTCTGAACCAGTTCACTTATTTTTCAGATGACGGGTAAAATGTTCTTTAAATGGCTTCTGTCAGCACCATGAGGGCACCAGAAATAGATGGGACTTTGGAAGCCATTTTTCGTAGATGGTATACAGTGGAGAAACATCTTACGTCGTGATGTCAGTATATACTGTTAAAAATCAGGTCATGCTAAGATTACCCTTGAAAATCCTGTAAGATTGCTGGTTTTGATTTCCTTTGTGTTAGATAGCTATCCTAATATACTGTATTAATGCATTTGACATAAACAAAAAAAGAATTTGAAAGAAATGGAAATAAAATCAATAGTATTTCAAAATTTAATTTAATGTTACAAAACCCTTTTTTGCTCTCCCTAAAATATTATTTATAGTAATATTTTAAGGAGAGCATTATGATTGAATATGCTTCATTATTTTCAGAAAATCCCTGTACATGTGCTATGGGATAGGGAGAACATATAAATAGCAATTATTTGTTGATAATTATTTGGTTAGTGTGATCAGCATAGCTAACCAAGCAGGTGGATTTTGAAAGTTCTTTTTAATTGAATGACATGCAGTGAAACAGTCAGATGTTCCAAACAGTTTTTTAGAAGAAGGTGTGTTTTTCTATGTGTAGCTATTCTCTATACAAAATGTAAGGACAGGCAAAAGTGATTTCTACTCAGAAAATGTTCATTATAAATTAATTTCTTTTTTATTCCATGGTTCTGTTTAATATGTGGTATCATGCCATAATTTCCTATTCACGTTTGATTATTTTAGTTGTGATTTGTTAGGAGGAACTGCAGGAAGGCCAGTTTGACTGGACTCTAGAAGGCAGGAAGGGAAGTAATACATGATAAATCTGGAAAGGTAATTTGGGGCCAGGTTGTGAGGAACTTTGAATGAAAATCAGAATTTCTGTTTAATGCTAAGGTCATTAGAAAAGTGCTAAAGCTTATTAAGGAGGAGGAGGTGAAACGTAGTCAGGTTTAAGTAAGTTGTTTTGTCAGGTGTGTGCCTGAACCAGACTGGTGGCTATATGAGTAGAGAAAAGAGGACAATCTATGGGAGATAATGCTGTAGAGAAAGAAATGAGAAGATTGGCAACTGATTTATATACATGGAGTTGTTTTCAGTCATGTCTGACTCTCTGTGACCCCATTTGGGGTTTTCTTGGCAAACATACCTGGAATGGTTTGCCATTTGAGTCTCAGCTCATTTTACAGGTGAAGAAACTGAGGCAAACAAGGTGAAGTGACTTGCTCAGGGTCACACAGCTAGGAAGTGTCTGAGGTCACATTTGAACTCAAGATGAGTCATCCTGACTCCAGGCCTGGTACTCTATCCACTGCAGCGCAACCTAGCCACCCCTATTGATAGATAGTCCATTGTAATTCTAATTTTGGCCTTTATGACCTCGTATTGGGGTTATTGGAAAACAAGACTCCACAATGGTTAGAGAGTCTTCCTGCTCCTGTAGATGAGGGCTTTTTTGGGTTTGTGTATGTACCAAGAGTCTTATAAACTTTGCATCATTTACCTTTGAACATGAGGTTTCTTGGCCAGTTGTGCCTAACAACTATCTAATGGTCTAATCTTTAATGAAAGGACTTGTTCTGTGAAGTTTGGATTTAGTTAAAGGGCCACACTTGAGGACCTAGAGGGTCATATGTGCCCTGGAGGCTGCAGGTTCCCCACCCTAACAGCTCTTTTTTAAAACACATAGATAAATGTGTGTACACACACACACACACACACACACACACACACACACACACACACACACACACACACACACACACACACACACACACACACACACACACACACACACACACATATATTCTACCTCTCTGTCTCTTGTCTCTCTTGCTCTCACTCTCACATACACTGACCACATTGGAAAAATTCTAGTCCAAAAATCAGTCTGCAAATCTCATTGTTAAACCAAGCAGGGATTAGCTCTATCAGATAGCTGCTGTGCAGCAAGAACTTCCCTTTAACAACTTCTAATAGTAATTTGCTGGCACACAATGAAGATAGGCAGAAAAAGTACATGCATATAAGGGAGATAAATGGGACTAAATTCTGTGAGAGAGGGAGAGAGAAGACATGCATACAAAACACTGGTTCAGAAATAGAGGCAGCAACTTGCCAGGAAAGGGACCTTTGGGAAGACAGAATAGCACACTAAAGATCCTTTTACCCAAGTCCCATTGAACCATTTTTTAAAGTGTGTGTGTATGTGTGAAGCACCTCATTTGGCAAAAAGAATGGAAGAATTCTGTAGTTTCTCTGAGCCCTCAGAAAATGAGAAAGCTCAAAGAAAGTCCTCCTAGATAAGCTCTGAGAGCAGGAGCCCCTTCTAATCCACCTGCTAACTCTGCTTCAAGGAGAGAGCAAATGACAAGTGGCTATCTTTTCAAGTATCAAATAACAACTACCTTTATTCACCCCCTGACCCCAGCAAAATAAAAATAATAACATAAACCCCCAAACTCTGAGAGATACTACCTCTACTGCTTGGTCTTATTTTTGTCGAACTACAACATTGTTATCATTGCTACTCTGCTTTCCCATGCTGTGGATGTATTAAAAGTATTCTTTGTCCTGTCTTATCTCTTTCTGTTTCTCTTTGGCCTTGCAAGTATTTATTTCTTTCGTGTATTTGCAAGTTAGCCAACTGCAGAGAAAAGATCATTACAGAGCAGTTAGGTTATCTTCATCAGGAACCAGAAGTACTTACTGTGGAAGGCGAGAGGGGCAGGCTATAGGGATGTTTTGTAGACTTTTTTCTTTTTTGCCAGATTTTGGTGTGGGAATTACAAATGGGCCTTGTGTAGTTTTTGTTGTGACTAATTGCTTTTAATTATGTTTTGATCCTAGGTGTAGTTTAGGCCCAGAATTGCTAATTCATGTAATGTATCTTCATGCAAGGAAAGGCATAAAATAATCAGACCTGGGGTCAATCAGGTGAAGGAGGAAAAACAGTTACGTCTTCAGAAAAGTCCTATCATCACCTTCCAGAGGCCACTTCTATTGTTCCTGAACAACTACTTGGGACAGGTATTAAAATTGTCAAATGTGCTGCTGCATACCATAAGTATGGCTTCAGAATGTCTTTCCTGAGCACTTCAGTAGGCAGCAGGCAAACATACTGCAGTAGCCTCCTGTAGGTTTGCTCTTTTCTCTACTCTTTCCTCTTGTAATCTATCCTGTATGTTTCTGCTTGTGTAATTAATCTTCCTGAAATGCTGCTTCGGTATGTCACTCCCTTGTACAAGAACTTAAAAGGTTACTTATTGGTCACCTCTAGTTAATTTCATTCATTAATTTATTCAACATTTTTTTCGCCGTATCCAAAAAAATATGTCTATCATGTACCCTGAGTCTCTTACCTCTCTGTCAGGATGTGGGTACCATGCTTCATCATTGACCCTCTGGAATTGTGATTGGTCATTATGTTGATCAGAATTCTTAAGTCCTTCAAAGTTGTCTCCGCAATGTTGTTTTCTATAAATCGCTCTCCTGGTTCTGTTTATTTCACTCTTCAACTGACCCATTTCATGAGATTAATTATATTTTTCCAATTACATAGGTCTGTCTTTATTTCTATAAAGCTTTTAAATAATAATATTTTGGTTACATAATTTTTGGCTTTTCTTTAGACATGATATTCAGCAGTTAAAATTTTTTTGAAATT